>NC_092873.1:479594468-479919240 GCF_028372415.1 Notamacropus eugenii | reverse complement strand
CTTAATCTCTATTAGAAGGGAATCAGACTGGATGAGCACTGAGATCCCTTTCAGCTTTAAATCTATAGTCTTATGAAAGTATAAAGGCTGATCTTCTTAACTTGTTCTGTGTCATGGACCTCTTTGGTGGTCTGGTGAAGCCTATGGATCCCTTTCTCAGAATAATGTCTTTAAATGCATAAAATGAACCACATAGATTTACAAGTGAAACAAATTATATTGAGAAATAATTATCAAAAAAAATTTAAGTAACTTCAAAGACTCCAAGTTCCTATTAAATATGAATAAAATTGAGACCCAAATTTATGGTCTGCAAAAAAGAGCCAAGGTACATATCTGGAGAATCTTACTGAAGCCAGGAAAAAAAAGCAAATTTTGCCCTTCAGGCTTGAGAAGAGCGGCTTATTCTGTACCTTGAAGGCTCACTCTGGGTTTTATTTATTCATTCCTTGCTATGCAGTACTCACAGAGTATTAATGAAGAGGCAGGGTGTGTACAAATACAGACTATCATGAGAAAGACAGGGGCATACTTCTTCATCCAACTATATTTTTTTAAGAATAAAAAATACAATTTCTGATTAAACCAAGATAACCATTAACTAATATAACTAAAAATATGTTTATGATAATGATGGAAAATTAGGGAAAAATTTAATAACTCCCTGATCAGTTCCCTGATTTATATACAAATAGCATTTTAAACCAACTCTAAAATTGGTTCTGGTGTATGACCCCAAATTGAGAACTTCAGGTTAGCTTAGCATCAGAAGCCTTTACAATTCCGTCCATCTATTGCCATCCATTCTTCAATTTGGGCAATCATGCCCCTCTGACCACATTCTGCCATTACTTACCTAGAGTAGTGTTCAAATTAACTGAGATGAAGTAAAATAACTAAATTTATT
This sequence comes from Notamacropus eugenii, assembly GCF_028372415.1. Lineage (NCBI taxonomy): Eukaryota > Metazoa > Chordata > Mammalia > Diprotodontia > Macropodidae > Notamacropus > Notamacropus eugenii. Next base: position 479,918,333 of record NC_092873.1, on the reverse strand, counting down.
GAAATACATTAAACATTGCAAACTTTTATGTCTTTAAAAATCTTTTAATATGCAGTATATCTTGTTTTTGCTTCAGCTACTTGATTTATATAATTAAATATTGAATTCATAAGCTTTTAATTCTTCATGATGCAACCACACATAACTTCGGATATTAAGTGTACCTAATAGACAGTCTATTTTTCCAAGACTAACTTTGAAAACCTATATCAGATGAGTTTCTGGGTCACTGAAGTATGTTTTTCTCTATCTCTTGGATGAATTTGTTAACCTTTCAAGACTTATGGCATGGTGCAAATTCATCTTACAATATCATATCCCCATTTTCTATAATTTCAGAATAATTCTACTTTTCAATATATTTAACAGAGTTGATTTCCTTAATGAGGACAAAGCTTCCAGGCCCAATGAAAGTAAAATATTTCCAAAACTGTTTTTGGAATGAATGTTTGAGAGAGGGGGGAGGAGGGAGAGAGAAAAAGAGAGAGAGAGAGAGAGAAATAGAGACAGGTAGGTAAGTAGATAGATAGATAGATAGATAGATAGATAGATAGATAGATAGATAGATAGATAGATAGATAGATAGTTGGACAGACTAGTAAACTTCTTATTAAGTACTGATTATATGCCAGGAATTGTGCAAAGCACTGGGAATATAGGCAAACAAGGCAGTTCTTACTCCCAAGGCCTTTACTATTGACAAAACTATGCTAGAAGCTAAGGAACATAAAGGAAGTCTGAGAGACCCTCCTTCCCATGAGAAGTTCACAATCCAGATGGGGCAGCTAGATGGTGCAGTAGATAGAGCACCAGTGCAGGAGTCAGGAGGACCTGAGTTCAAATCTCACCTCAGACACTTGACACTCACTGGCTGTGTGACCTTGGGCAAGTCACTTAACCCAATTGCCTCATCCTGGGTCATCTCCAGTCATCCTGAAGACTATCTGGTCACTGGATTCAGATGACTCTGGAGGAGAAATGAGGCTGGTGACCTGCACAGCACTCACTCACTCAAAACTAAGTCAAGTGCAAGTCATGTCATCATTTCTCTCATGGCATGGTCTTCTTTGGCAATGAAGGACAAACACACACACAATCCAGTCAATGGGAGATTGAACATAGCCAGAGAATAATTCAAGGCAGCACATAACATTTGGGACAGACTGGTACAGAATGCTGTCACCTGGGATGGAGCATGCTTTCTTGGGATGGAATATACTTAAGGAAGTTTTCAAGCAAGAGAAAGTCTAAGAGTGTAAAAAATGGATCTTTTTTCTTACCATTAGTTAAGTAATTTTAATGAATAAAGGCACTGGAAATTGTTGGGTTTTTTAAATTTGCAACTCACTGAAATGCTTAGAATTCTTGGACAAATTTGAAAACATTTTCATTGGATTATAAGATTGATCCGTGTCATAGCTCAGCTGTCATTGAATTCTATGACTTCTGAGGTCCTTTCCAATGCTGAAATGCTCATTGGCCAATAACTTTAAACTAGAGGTTTAAATTCTGGGAAGTGGTAACATTTACAGACTTCTAGTACTAACCTGGAATTTTGTGGTTAGCCTTCCATTTTAGCTCCTTTCTTTTGGGGATGGATCTCTCGTGGGAAACACTGAATCTGCATAATTCAAAGTCTTCAACTCAGTGAAAGAAGGGATCAAATTAGAAGGTGACAGATATTATTCAGGATTTGTTCATGATTTAGTGATCCTTGGCTACCAACATCAACTCAGCATCCTCCAGGAGAGAGAAAGGGAAAAGATTTATGCACTTCACACCCACAATTTTTCTTCCTTGTGTTAATGGAGGGAAAATGCAAGCAGGAAATTATATGTAGAAGATGGAAAGAAGAAGATGACAGGAAAGGCCAGTCACTTAACATTGTCAAGCTTCAGTTTCCTCATCTGCAAAATGAAGATAATAATAGCACCTATCTCACAGAGTGATTATGAAGATCAAATGCAATAACATGTAAATGTTTGGCAACTCTTGTGAAATAAAAATTCGAGGTAGTAGTAGTGGTAGAAGTAGCTACAGTAGCAGCAGCAGTAATAATAGCAGTGATGTAGCTAAGTGGCACATGGGATAGAGCATCGGGTCTGAATTCAAGAAAGTCTTGCTGTTCTGTCATTTTCAGTTGTGTCTGACTCTCTGTGATCCCATTTGGGGTTTTCTTGGTGATGGTACTGGAATGATTGACCATTTCCTTCTCCTGCTCATTTTACAGACAAGGAAAGTGAGACATGGAAGATTAAACAACTTGCCCAGGGTCCCACAGCTAGAAAGTGTCTGAGGTCAGACTTGAACTCAGGAAGCAGAGTATTCCTGACTCCAGGCCTGGCGTTCTATCCACTGTGCCACCTGGCTGCCCAGTCAAGTCAAGAAGACCTGAGCTCAAATACAGACTCAGACACTTACTAGCTACATGACCCTCAGCAAATCACTTAGTCTCTGTTTGCCTCAGTTTCCTCATCTGTAAAATGGGGATCATAATAGCATTTACCTCCCAGAATTGTTGTGAGAATCCATTGACACAGTAATTGCTAAACACTTGGTATAGGCCCTGGCACACAGTAAGCACTATATGAATACATACTCGTTATTATTATTAATAATAATGCTATTATAAAAAGGAGAAGGGGATATTACTTAATTATTACTGACATTCTTTATGTTTTCCACATATCCGGTGTTTAGTTTTGCTTCTATATTAATCATAAGATACATTAAGAAAATTTCTTTCACAGAAAAATACTGCAGAGAAACTGCCCAGTATCTACAGATCTTTGACGATCAATACATCCAAGGAGATGATGTGTTACAGTGACTATCCCATCCCAGACCATTTTCCCAACTACATGCACAACTCCAAAGTCATGGAATACTTCAGGATGTATGCCAAACACTTTGACCTCCTGAAATATATCCGCTTTAAGGTAAAACAGAAGTGAAAAAAAAAACTGTATGATATGTAGATGTGTGCTTAAGAGTTTTGTTGGATAGCCTTGGGGAGGATCAGAAGGTAAGAAACTTTGTTTCCCAGACCCTCCCTTCTGTTTAGCCAACTAAGGTTCAGGAACAATGTGGGCGAAACTTGGATTTCACTAAGTAGTTCTGCCTAAAAAAAGGGAAATATCCAAATTTGGTTATTTGAAGTCCCCCATCAATCCATGTCAAGCGGAGACTTATTTACCAAACTCTATATCCATTTTCTCTTTCTGCCCAGGAGCTCTCTAGCACATCCCAATGATAATATTATTTCTGTCTTTGCCTCTGTTTTTCTTCACTCAAATGTTCTCCAATATGCTTCTCTCCTACCACTCTAATTCACATCTTTGATTCCTGGATTGTAACCCATGAGTATATGTTCTTTAATTTTTTTTTTGTTATTCTGTATTCAAGTACAAAATAAAGAAAGCTTTTCTATATACAAAGTAGAATGTAAAATGAGAATTACACATGAAACTGTTGCAGTTTAGGGTGCCGGGAACCCTGAAATGGAAGGATACAGGGGGTCTGCCTCAAAAGAATTTGACCACTCAAGCCATGTTTCAAAGTAGTGAGGTATATTTGTGACACCAATGGAAGCCTGCTAGAGTTTAAGTGAATCTTTGCAATTTAATGGGAGTAAGATTGGTACTTAAATACATATATACATATATATGTGTATATATGTATACACATATATATGTATATATATGCATGTATATGAAAAGACAGTGAGAAGATATGAATGGGATTAAGGAATGGTAAATTGCTTGGAGTGGTCTTAAGGCAACAGAGAAAGATTCTAGAAGGGATTAAGGTGTAGGTCCCAGGGTCACAGTGAAAGGATTATTGAGTAGCTAGGTATGCTAGGTTGAACCAGCTACCTCTGGGGAGATACCAGAGACTGGATTGTACGGGAAAATTCAGGATCCAGATCCCATCACTCCATCAAAACCACTGATCTCTATTATGTGTAGCTTTCTTTAATTTTAAGTATATAAAAAATGTAAAGTAACTTTCAAAGCTACCTCGCTTCTCTCTATCTGCCTTCTTTCTGTTCTCTTCTGTATGTTTTTTTTTTAATTCTTCAGTGACCCCTATTTCTCTCTTCTAATTTTTGGGGGGATAACCCTATAACCTAACATTTCTCTACTTTTAGCCCTCCCCATCCCAAATTGAAAAGGAAAAGGAAAAGGAAATGTTGTAACAAATATGTACAGCCAAGTAAAACTATTTATCTATTGGGTGAATAGCTCTTGTTCTTAGATATTCAAATCAGTTCCTTCTTTAATTTAGACATGAGATCTCTACTAGAAAAATTTACTGTAAAGATTTTTTTCCACAGTTAGCTATCTGCTAATTTTAGTAGCTACTTTTGTTTGTGAAAAATCTCATTAAATTTGTTTTGATCATAATTGTTCATTTTATCTTATGTGATCCTATCACATGTAAGTATATCTTTTCAACATACTATTACTGCAATTCTATACTTATCCTTTTTTTACCTATCCTGGTTCCTTTGAATAAAATATTCTGGTACAGTATTTCATTCATGGGGCCTATTCCACCAAGCATTACTGCTACCTGTGAGATTACATTTCCTTGAGTAATGACCTCATTTCCTACTTTGTGCATTTGTGTATAAACACTTGAGGTCAATGGTTTTATCACTAGCTTCTGTCTTGGATTTTTTTCTCCAGTGAGCTATAAGTCATCTCTATGACTATTATTCCTACAGTATAAGTAATCTCAATATTCTCCCTCCGTCTTTCTTTTCAGATGTAGTTAGATTTACAAGACTCCAGGCATTTATACTCTTTCTAGCTTTTATAAGGGGCTCTCTATTTCTGTCAATCCTTTTAAGCCACAGGCCAGAAATTCCTTAAATTCTCTCACTCTCAGTTTCTCCAACTGTAAAAGCAGATTTGAAAATACTTGACCTGATAATGCCTCACAGAGCTGGTATGAGGGGTGAGTTTTATAAACACTAAAATCCAAGAAATGACAGTTATTTTTATCATTAAAAACTGTTCCTATAGCCTAACTGATTCATCAAGGATTTCATACTTATCTCTGCTAGTAAAGTCTTTATTTTTAAGTTAATTAGAATTTTGTAGGGATTTTTTCCTATTGAAACTGCAGAATTTCTTAAAAATGAACCCGCTAAAAGTCTATACTGGGAACATGAACTAAAGTGTCTCAGATGTGAGCTGTGAGACCTGCAATCTTAATTTAGGGTTCTGGGGAAGGATTGAAGATAGTGATTATACTTGGCTTACGTTTATTAGACCTCCAACTTCAGCATATAACATAAGCAGTAACTTGTATGTAGTTAAATAAAGGTAAATGATTTGTGCTTCATCTCTGTTTATTTCCTGATTACTTTTTTCTTTTTAATTCAATTTTATTTTATTTTCCGTTCTGAATTCTTTTTCCTACCTTCTCCTATTGAGAAAAACAAGAAAAACGAAACCCATTACAAAAATATATAGTCAAGCAAAGCAAATTCTCATATTAGCAGGGGTGTGTGTGTGTGTGTGTGTGTGTGTGTGTGTGTGTGTGTGTGTGTGTGTGTGTGTGTGTGTGTGTGTATCCTTCAATCTTGTACTCTGAGTCTAAAACTTCTCTACCTGGAGGTAAATACAAAAAACATGTTCAAGAGGAACACTAAAATGGACAAATGACCAACAGGAGAATAAAATAGAACATATCAATTCTGAAAACAGGAAGCCACATTCTAAGCAAACAAAATGTACTGGGGAAGATCAACATTAAAAGAGATGTGTCAACCCAGGTTTTTTTTTTCAATTCAATTGTAAATACATTTAGTAAGCAGTATGGAATGCACAGCTAGGTGGTGCAGTGGATGGAGTGTGAAACCTGGAGTCAGGAGGACTTGAGTTCAAACCCTCCCTGAGATACTTTGTAGCTGTGTGACCCTAGGCAAGTCACTTCACCCTGTTTACCTCAGTTTTCTCATCTGTAAAATGGAAAAGAAAAAGGAAGTTCACCAAGAAAACCCAAAATAGGGTTATAAAGAGTCAGAAATGACTGATCAATAACAACAATGGTATGGAAGAAAGTGCTAATTTTGGAATCAGAGGACAAAATAATGGTCAAAGTCTCATCTCTGTCATAAGTCTCACTCTCTGATCTTAGGCAAGTCACAGACCTCTGGGATGGGACCAAGCTGGCCTCTCTAAGGTTCTTTCAACTCTATGCTTGTTCCTTTATTCTCAGACCAAGGTGCAAAGTGTAAGGAAGCGCCCTGATTTTTCTTCTTCTGGACAATGGGATGTGGTGGTGGAGGCTGATGAGAAACAAGAGTCCTTAGTCTTTGATGGGATCTTGGTTTGCAGTGGCCATCATACTGACCCCAACTTACCGCTTCAGTCCTTCCCAGGTGTGTCACTAAGAAAATGAAGGGTGAGAAGAGAACTTTCCAACCAACTACAGGCATCTAGGTGATATGGTGGATGAAATGTTGGATCTGAAGTCAGGAAGACTTCTTGTGCTGTGTGCGTTCTCCTGAAGGTTAAGAGGATATGACACATACACAAAGAATGCAAGAGAGACTGGAAAGGGGGAAAGGGACAGGGAGGGAGAAAATCCATGCCTAAATTAATATTAATTCTAAGAAAGTTTCAATCTTCCTGGGATCACTTCCCGCTTTATCCCCTGCCAATCACAGACACCAACTCTGTCAGCTTCCACAAAGTCTCATCCCTCTCCCTCTTACCACAGACTCACATACTGATTCTCTCAAAGCATAATCTCAGTCCTGATTTCTTTACTTTCAGTTATTCCATAATAAACATCCAGATGCCAGTTTTATAGTTCTACCTACTCCAGCTTATCAGAGGCAAGAACAATCCTGACCTTGCCTTCAGAGGACTCTATTCTCTGGTGTGGTATAATAAAAAAATAAAAAAGGACTGGGAGTTAAGAGACCCAGATCATAATCTGATCTTCAATCATTCACTTAATCTCTCCGATTTCCCTCATTCATAATGTTAGAGGACTGGACCAAATAATCTCCAAAGTGCCCTTCAGCTTCCATATTCTATGATCATATGAATGGTTACATGTAGATAATCTTGAAAATAAATGAATATACTTACTATGTGCCACCCACAATGTTAAGTACAAGAAAGAGAGAAACACAGAGAGAGAGAGAGACAAAAGAGAGAGGTATGTGCAGCTAAATCTTATTCTGGTGTCCAGAACCAGTCAGTAGATATTAGTGGTTTTCATGCCTTCTATCACCAATCAGCTATGTTTGGTCTTGAACCCATGAGTGGATTAACTTCCCCCAGGGAGTGGGGTGGGAAGCAGCAGCAAGCATATGATGAAATGGCCTCAACTAGAGGGCTGAAAAAGATATGAATCCAAAGCATGGACAAATGACGGAGTAGGGTATGGCATTCTTTGGGGGACAGGGGAAGTATCCAAATAGATAATATCACAGAAATCATCCTTGGGTCGGGACCTGTGATTTCAATAGTCCCGTTGTGGATATTTCCTTCCCCTGATGCCTCAGGACCTCTGCAGTGATTGTCTTAGAGAGTTGTCTGGAGCATGGAGAGATTTTTATTCCTCCATGATCACAAAGCTCAGTACGTGTCATATGTGGGACTTGAGCCCAGATCTTCATGACTACAAAGCCATTCTTTTACCTAACTATATCACTGTGACTTTCTAGTTACCTGAGCATATGTTAGTCTCTCCTATCCTTTTCAACCTTTCAATTGCCTGAGAATAGCTTCCCAAAGAAAGATACCCAATAGGGAATGTGTAAGAAATGAAAAAAAGGAAGAAGAGGCCTGGAGTGGGCCTTGTTTGGGTAGGGAAAGCCTGGGTGGGCATTGTTGTGGGGAACCCTGGACTGCTATAGACAAACAGGGTACTTGTTACATGGGAAGAGGGGGAGCTACCATGGCAAAGGAAGAAGGCTCTGGAAAGGGAGATAGGAAGAAATGAGGACACACTTATTGTACTTTGTGACTTGGTCCAGTCCTGGCCTTTTGCAAAACTGAAGTGGCTCTGAAATGAGATTAATCTCCTATTTCCATAATTAGCATTCTTGAATGGCATTTAAGGGAGGTTTGGATTTGACTGAATCCCTCCCCAAACAGGCTGTTATAGAGAATATCTTTCAGATGAACAGATATTGATCCTCAGTTCATCCAGTCTCTATCCCTTGCCTAGGTAAGGTGTGAAGTCACACTATGTACTGTGACATTTCTCACCACCTAGGACAAATAGTGCTAATGAAGGTCCTCACCCATCTCATGTCTTTTCTTTGCCTCAAATCACCATGAACCAGGCTGTCCTTCCTACATTGAATCAACAGTGTGAAAATTATCCCACAACTCTGTTCTCTCCTCATAGGCATTGAAAAGTTCAAAGGTGACTATTTTCACAGCCGGGAGTACAAAAGTCCAGAAGAATTTTTAGGAAAGAGAATCATCGTGATTGGTATTGGAAATTCTGGAGCAGATATTGCAGTAGAACTCAGTCATGGCGCAAAACAGGTTTGTAAATTAGAAAATTAGAATCAAAAAAATGTTTGACTAAATAGAATCAGGATGTTTTTATCTTGACAGACTAGACAGAACTGGGTGGAATCTAATAAGATGAAATTCAATAAGGATAAAGGTAAAGTCTTGCACTTGGGTACAAAAAAAAATCAACACCATCAGAACAAGATGGTGGAGGCATAGTTAGATATCAGCTGCTTTGAAAAAGATTTGAAGAATTTATTGGACTCCAAGCTCATGATGGGTCATCATTGTGCTGTGGTAGCCAGAAAAGCTATTTTAGTTTTAGGGTACATTGAAAGGCATAGTTTCTTAAAGAAAGGTAAAAGTTCCACTCCACTATGCCCTTACCAGTCTTCATCTGGATTATTGTGCCCAGTTCCAGGCAATGTAATTTAAGGAGGACATTGATAAGCTGAAAAGAGTCCATAGGAGGGCTGGATTATGAAGGGCCTTGAGCTCATGTAATGTAAGGATTATTTAAAGGAATTAGGTATTTTTTAGCCTGAAAGAGAAGAGAAGAATTAATTGGAGGTTAGGGGGTGGAGAAAGGGGAAAGCTATGGCTGCATTCAAATACTTGAAGTGTGGAGGAAGGATCAGTCTTGTTCTGTTTGGTCCCAGAGGACCAAATCAGAAACAATGTATGGAACTTGCAAGAGGAAAATTGAGCCAAAAAAGTCTTCCTAAGAATTAGTAATACTTGGGAAGATGGAGCCAAGATGGTGGAGTAGAAGGATGGACCTGTAGGAACTCCCCTTCATAGCCCAAAAAATACCTGTAAAAAATGACTCTAAACAAATTCTAGAGAAGCAGAAGCCACAAAATAACAGAGTGGAAGAGATTTCCAGCCCAAGAGAGCCTGGAAGGCTGACAGGAAAGGTCTTTTGCACCAGGCTCAGAGTGGAGCACATGGCCATGGCAGGGTAAAGACAGGACCAGAACAGGCTTCAGGGAGCAGAATCCCAGCAGCAGCTGCTGTTTCCAGATTGCTCAACTCACAAATGCAAAAGACAGCTTCAAAGGTCAGTGAGAAAGCTCTTTCACCTGTGTGAGAAGGGAGCAGGGTCTGGCCCTGGTGGCAGCAGCAACCGCAGCAGCAGCCTTCACTTTTGGAGCCTTCAGCCTAAAGCCCTGGGGGAACTGAGTAGCTGATCTGGATCTCAGCCCTGAGTGGCTCTCCTGGGTTGAGGAACAGTGCTGGCATGGTGGGGAGCTGGAGGCAGTTGTAGAGAGGGCATTGTACTCACAGATCCTGGGCAGAACAGAGTGTGTGTGGTTGCTCACAGACAAGAGCTCAGACCAGGAGAAGAGTAAACTCCTCTCCCTTGATTGTGCCACCTTGGAGGAACTGAGAACTTACAGGTCCGCAGAGTATGCCCTCTTCTTGACAAAGGACTCAGAAGTCAAGTAATTGTCTGGGATAATGCCCCAAAAGGGGGAAAAAATAAGACTATAGAAGGCTACTTTCTTGGTGCACAAGTATTTTCTTCCATCCTTTCAGATGGGGAAGAACAAAGCATAACATCAGTGGAAGACCTAAAAATCAAGGTTTCTGCATCCAAAACCTCCAAAATAAATATACAATGGTCTTAGGCCATGGAAGAGCTCAAAAAGGATTTTGAAAATCAAGTAAGAGAGGTGGAGGAAAAATTGGGAAGACAAATGAGAGCAATGCAAAAAAATCATGAAAAGTGAACCAACAGCTTGCTAAAGAAGACCCAAAAAATGCTGAAGAAAATAACACCTTTAAAAATAGGATATTTCAACTGGCAGAAGAGGTCCAAAAAGCCAATGAGGAGAATGCTTTAAAAAAGCAGAATTAACCAAATGGAAAAGGAGGTTCAAAAGCTCAATGAGGAAAATAGTTCTTTAAAAATTAGAATGGAGACCGTGGGTACCTCTTGCCTCGGTAGCAGTGACTCTGCAAGGAGGGTGCTGCGGAACCCCTCACTCCCACCACCTGCACCAGATTTGGCTAAAACATGGCATCTCTGTTTGTAAAGAAAATGATGCTTATCATCAGCAGTTCTCTTTTCCACATGGGCAGATATTCAGCAAAACCTTCCTCAATCTCTGCATTCCTGTTTGCATCACGACAAAGTACAGTCCCCATAAATGCAGGTCCCATGAAGTATAGCTCAATAATTCATCCATTTCTTTCACGTTACCTATTTCCATCCTTTCATCCTGCTCTTGGGTTCAAAACAAAAGCTGTTCTAAAGAAGCACTGCAAGGACTGTTATTTTGTGAAAAGGCGTGGATGATGGTTTGTGTATTGTGCAACAAATCCAAGACACAAGCAACGGCAGTTGAAGACTCTTTAATTTCTGAAATGACATTCAATATACTGCCCATCCTTCAGAAAACTTAATTAATTGAAGAAAGCAAAAACTGAAACAAACGAAACCAGTCAAATGTTGGAAATAATACTATTAAATAACAGTATCATAAAAAAAAATAAAAATAAAAATTAGAATGGAGCAGATAGAAGCTAATGACTTTTTGAGAAACCAAGAAATTACAAAACAAAACCAAAAGAATGAAAAAATCGAAGATAATCTGAAATATCTCATTGGAAAAACAAATGACCCGGAAAATATATCCAAGAGAGATAAGCTAAAAATTATGGGATTGCCTGAAAGCCTTGGTCAAAAAAAGGGAACAGATTTCATCTTTCATGAAATTATTAAGGAAAATTGCCCTGATATTCTAGAACCAGAGGGTAAAATAAATATTGAAAGAATCCATCAATCACCTCCTGAAAGAGATCCAAAAAGAGAAACTCTCAGGAATATTGTAGCCAAATTTCAGAGTTCCCAGGTCAAGGAGAAAATATTGCAAGTAGCTAGAAAGAAATAATTCTATTATGGAAATGCAATAAGGATAACACAAAATCTAGCAGCTTCTACATTAAGTGATTGAAGGGCTTGGAATATGATATTTTTAGAAGTCAAAGGAACTAGAATTAAAACCAAGAATCACCTATCCAACAAAACTGAGTATAATACTTCAAGGAAAAATGGTCATTTAATGAAATAAAGGCCTTTCAAGCATTCTTGATGAAAAGACCAGAGCTGAATAGAAAATTTGACTTTCAAACACAAGAATCAAGAGAAGCATGAAAAGGTAAACAGGAAAGAGAAATCATAAGGGACTTGCTGAAGTTGAACTGTTTACATTCCTACATGGAAAGATAATATTTGTAACTCTTGAAAATTTTCTCAGTGTTTGGGTACTTGGAGAGATTACACACACACACACACACACACACACACACACACACACACACACCTACATACATATATACACATACATAGACAGAGAGCACAGGGTAAGTTTAAGAGGAAGGTATGATATCTAAAAAATAAAATCAAGGGGAGAGAGAGGAATATATTGGGAGGAGAAAGGGGGAAATGGAATGTGGCAGGTTATCTCTCATGAAAGAGGGAAGAAAAAGTTTTTTCAATGGAGGGAAAAGGGGAGGTGAGAGGGAAAAAGTGAAGCTTACTCTCATCACATTTAACTTAAGGAGGGAATAACATCCACACTCAATTTGGTATGAAAATCTATCTTACACTACAGGAAAGTAGGGGATGAGGGGATAAGTGGGGTAGAAGATGATAGAAGGAACGGCAGATGAGAGGAGGGAGTAATTAGAAGCAAGTGCTTTTGGGGAGGGACAAGGTCAAAAGAGAGAATAGAATAAATGGGGGACCAGGATAGGATGGAGGGAAATATAGTTAGTCTTACACAACATGACTGTTATGGAAGTCTTTTGCAAAACTATACATACATAGCCTATATTGAATTTTTTTGCCTTCTCAATGGGGATGGGTGGGGAGGGAGGAAGGGAGAGAAGTTGAAACTCAAAGTTTTAGGAACAAAGATTGAGAATCGTTTTTGCATGCAACCTGAAAATAAGATATGCAGGAAATGGGTATAGAAATCTATCTTGCCCTACAAGAAAAGAGAGTAGATGGGGATAAGGGAAGGGAGGGGTGTGACAGAATGGAGGGCAGATTGGGGGAAGGTGTAATTAGAATACATGGCATTTTGTGGTGGGAGGAGGGGAGAGATGGGGAGAAAATTTGGAACTCATAATTTTGTGGAAATGAATATTGAAAATTAAAAATAAATAAAATTATAAATAAATAAAATAAAATAAATAAAAATTATAAATAAATAAATAAGTGAACATATAAAAAAAGAATTAGTAATATTCAAAAGTAGAATGAACCACCTTGAGAAGTGGTGGGATCCTTTAAAGACCTCAGAGGTCTTTAAAGATAAATCTTTATTCAAGCTCTTGTCAAGTATATTATAGTTGAGAGTCTTTCTCTTGGTATAGATCACACTAAGTATCCACTGAGGTCTTTCTCTTGGTATAGATCACACTAAGTGTCCACTGAGGTCCCTTCCAACTCTCAGAATCTGTGATTTTTGTGATTCCTCTCATGAATTCTCCACATGGAGAGGGGGTAGGGTCTTCCTAGCACACTTCCTTTCCACAATTTCTCTGATTAACTCATTTTTACTCATGAATTTCTTTGATGACTTCTTTCACTCCATTTCTTTATAATTTCCTATATTGCAGCCTACTCAAACTCACCTTGTACCTTCCCATTGTTCTCTGGGTAATTTCTATTTTCCTTTGGAGTCTAAAATGTCTCATGCATTTGAGCCATTTAAGAACCCCAGAAGAATACTAGCATTAGAAATATCAGCTTTTATCTCAGAGGGAAGCTTGAAAGTCACTAAAATAAATTTCCAATTACCCAGAGATAATCTAGCCTACTCATCCTCTTCTGTTCACCTCTGCGCGCAATTGATTGTCCATTTGCACTGATATATTTACATATACACACACACATATATGTTGTTGTGTTTGTTTGTCCTTCGTTCTTGAAGAGGACCATGACATCAGGGAGATGATGACATGACTTGTAGTTAACATTGATTTGAGTGAGGGAGGGCTGTGCAAGGTCACCAGTCTCACTCTCTCCTCCAGAGTCATCTGGGTCCAGTGGACAGATATTCATCAGTATGACTGAAGGTGACACAGGGTACAATGGGAGACCCTGACTCTTTTAAGCTAAGGCCTTTTCAGGTACTCACTTAAAGTGAGGTAATGCCCATTGAGTGAATAGGCCTTGCCTCTTTAAGAAGTGAATCAAGGTATGACCCCTTTAATTAGAAGAAAAAAAATCAAGCTGGGAGGGGAAGACCCTCAGGGTTGCTGTTCCAAAGAGAAGCAGTTACCATTGATATTCATTCTACATTCACTCAAAGTCAAGAGGGTCCAAAATACATATATGAGTATGTATGTGCATGTGTGTATATGTATATTATGTGTGTATGTACTTAACATGTGTGATTTATAAAGAGAAAAGCTCTAAAGGTTTCCCATACAGTTGCTGCATATCATAATCTGGGCAATATTAGTATTTTTCCCCATGGCATTTTACTAGGTGAATAGTTAGATCAAACTTTTTTGAATGGTTATGGAATTTACGAATCTCATCCAGAATGATAGTGGATCATATGTGATATTCTGGGCGATGGGTCAATTAGCACAGCATCATTCACAAATGAAAGCAAGATATGAATGAAAAGCCCTTCAGTTCTCTCATTCACTCACTGCTCTGTCTTAGGTGTTCCTTAGCACTAGACATGGATCATGGATATTACACCGCGTTTGGGACAACGGGTATCCCATGGACATCTCATTCTTCACTCGGTTCAACAGTTTGCTCCGGAAAATAGCAAGTCTTAGAATAATTAACAATCAGCTGGAGAAGACGTTGAATTCAAGGTTTAACCATGCCCACTATGGCCTACAACCTCAGCACAGGTACACAGGCTTCGTTTGTATATGTGTATGGGTATGTGTGTTTATGTTTATACCCATGTGTTACTTTGCTTCTTGTTTCCTTTGCTTTCCTTTCCTCCCTTCTTTCTCAGTTGACTTCTGTGCCTTTCCTTCCTTCTCTTCCAACTGAGCCACAAGTTTTTAGCCAGGGAGATAAGATACTCAGGATTTATGAAACAAACATTCCCAGACCAATTTCTCAAAAAGCCAAAGTTTCTTCAAAGATATTTCTAAATCTTAAATTTTTTCACCTTTTGATGGGTCACAACTAAAACAAGGCAGATTTAGGAAGGGAAGAAGAACTTTGGACAGTACAGTATGATATTACATCATATTAAATTAATTTTATGCAATCTGAAAATGGTTTATTCAATTTATACACACATAGAAAAGTGATAGTGACATAAATTTTGACTATATGTTGTGGCAGATCATTTTTGCAAAAAGTTTGGCCAGATCATAACCTGCGATAGAACAAAATACGTTACAACATTGTTTCTATGGGAAAATCCATTCTATTGACATCACTGAAGTTGAGAGAATCACAGAATGACAGAATCGGAAGAGAATTCAGTTGCCATATAGTACAACCATACCCAAAAACAAAATCACCATGATGACACATTCAACAAATGGTCATCCAGCCTTTTCCTAAAGACCTGCAATGAAGGGGAGCCTACAGCCTGTCCCATTTTTTTATGTCTCTAATTGTCAGGGAAGTCTCCTTTAGATTAAGACTAATCTGTCTCTTTGTAGCCCTCACCTAGTTCCATTCTCTTGGGCCAAGTAGAGCACCCCTAATCACACTTTTACATGAGAGTCTTACAAGTACTTAAAAAGAACTTTCATGTCCTTCTAGATCTTTTCCTTCTCTTCATTTCCTTCAACATTTCTTTGTAAGGCATGAACTCAATACTCTTTACCATCTTAGTTGTCCGTCTCTAGAAGTTTTCCAGGTTACTTACTAAATTGTGGTGCCCAGAACTAAGCACAACATTATGAATGCAGACTGACCAGCTCAGAATACAATGAGAATAATTCATTCCTGGGAGCTATTCCTTTCAATGTAGCCCGAGATGACATAATTTCTTTGACTGCCATATCTCTTTGTTGACTCATTGTTGGGAGTCCATAAAAGATAAAGAGGCATCTAAATCTGCCTTCTCCATCTTGCATTTGTAAAGTTGGCTTCTTAAACTCAAGAGTAAGACATTATATGAATCTCTATTAAATTTTATCTTATTTGATCCAGTCTATATATAGTACCCATCAAGATCTCTTCATATTTTGTTCTTATCATCCCAATGTGTTAACAGTCTTTCATTGTTTTGTGTCATCTGCAAATTTTGTAAGGATTCTGTCTGACTGATATGGAAATGTTTTACGTGATTACACACATATAACCTATATTGGATTGCTTATAATCTCAGGGAGGGGGAGGGAAGGGAAGAAGGGAGGGATAGAATTTGGAATGCAAAACTTTTTTAATATAAAAAATTGCTTTAACATGTAAGTGGGGTGAATTATTATTTTAAAAAATTATGCCTATTCATTGTTCACATAAGTTTCAAAGTAGGAGATAGATTTTTAGAGCTCTGTGAGGCTAATTCCCTCATTTTACAGTTGAAAAAGCTGAGACTCAGTGATGTTGTGACTTGCCTAGGATCACACAGCTAGCCAATATTTAAGGTAGAATTTGAACCCATATTATCCTGACTCTAAGTCCACTACTCTATCCTAAGTATATCCCACTGTCCCTCAATTCCCTTAACCATGTCATTGATTACAAAGTCAAAAGTAAAGGGCCAATAGGCCCACTTCCCTGTACCACATTACTAAAGCAATCTTTCTAAGTGAATGTAGATTCATTAATGACTGTGCTTTGAATCTGACCATTCAATCAATTCAAAATCCACTGGATTGTACTTTTGTCTGTCCCACAAGAATAACATAATTAACAAAACATTTTCTAGAAACATAAACCTCTATTGGTGTACTGTCTAGATATTTATTGCACATATACTTATATATGCAAGATATCACACATATGTATACATGTACAAATGTGTGTATGTATATGTGGGAGCTAGATTACACAGAAGATAGCATGTTGGACCTGTACTCAGGAAAATCTGACCTCAGACACTCACTAGCTGCGTGACCTTGGCCAAGTTGCCTAATCTGTCTGCCTCAGTTTCCTCATCTGTAAAGGTGGAATAAAATAGCACCTACCTCCTAGGTGCTCATAAAATGAGAAAATGTAAAGTGTTTTTGCAAACTTTAAAGCACTATACGAATGCTAGGTATTATAATTATTCCTATCATAGTTATATTGTTTTTCCTCTTGGTTGTTAAGTAGAAGAAAAATACTCATAAACATTTGATATCAAAGGATAAAATGAGTTTCTTGATATATTCAAGGGAGGACTTGAGTGACAATAGAACGTAGTTGCAACTAATACATTCTTTCAAAATTCGTATTTAAAAAGAAAAAATATACACAGATGAAATCAAGTATGTGATATAATTGCTTTCATATTGGATTTTCTTAAAGCTGTGCTTATATAATTTGGAAATTGTTAGCATATGGCCAATGATACACAGTAATAATATGCTAGGAGGGGATGGGAAGGGATACAAATTAAAGCTTAGGAAAGAATAAGACCAACTTGTTAATTTCCTGTGTTTTCCACATACCTTAAGCATTCCTTTATATTTTTGATACTGATGTACACTGTTTTTAAATTTTTATCTTATCTACAGACCTTTAAGCCAGCATCCAACTGTCAATGATGACCTGCCAAATCACATAATTTCGGGTAAAGTCTTGGTGAAACCAAACATAAAGGAATTCACTGAGACAGCTGCCATTTTTGAGGATGGCACCATAGAAGAGGGCATTGATGTGGTCATCTTTGCTACAGGATACAATATCAGTTTTCCTTTTCTTGAAGATCTCATCAAAGTCACCAATAATGAGGTGTCTCTCTATAAGCTTATGTTCCCTCCTGACCTGGAGCAACCAACACTAGCCATCATTGGTCTTATCCAACCCCTAGGCATTGTCCTACCCATTGCAGAGCTCCAGAGTCGCTGGGCTGCACGAGTATTCAAAGGTATGTGGATGAAGGTCCTGCTACGTATACCATATTAAATCCCCAGGCTCTTCTGGGATCATTCTGACCTCTTCAATAAGATATATTCCATTACCTCCTTGGCCACCTGCTAAAATCTGGGCTTTATTTCCTAGGGTTGAATAAATTACCTTCAATGAAGAACATGATGGCTGACATCATACAGAGAAAAACAGCTATGGCAGAACGGTAGGCAGCTTCATCCTAAGAAATGAAAACAAACAGCTAGATGTGGTCATGGATTCCCCAGCATAGACTCTTAAACTGTACACTTATTTCAACACTTTTCTTATAATAATACTACTAGCACTCACATAGTACATTAAGGTTTAAGAGCACTTTACAACTTTTCATTTTAACTTCACAGAAACCCTGGGAGGTACATGTTATTATCACCCCCATTTTATAGATGAGGAAACTGAGTCAGACAGAGGCTAATTGATCTGTGCAGGGTTTCATAGCTAGTGTCTGTGGCAAACTCAGGGATCTTCTTACTATAGTTCTCTAGCTCAGTCCATTGTAGTACCACCTAGCTCCCATATTGCTTTTTCACTTTTCCCTTTGTCTAAACTTTAGACTCTTAAAGGAATTATGCAGTTTTTTTCCCCTAAAACTACTATTGAATCCCTAACTTCTAGGAGTATTTAATTGCGATGATTTGTGATAATTGCTGTTTGCTGTTGTTCAATCATTTTCAGTCATGTCCAATTCTTTATGATTCCATTTGGGATCTTTTTGGCAAAGATACTGGAGTGGTTTGCCATTTCCTTCTCCAGCTCATTTTACAGATGAAAAAAAAAACCAAGCAAACAGCCTTAAATGATTTGCCCAAGGTCACATAGCTAGCAAATGTCTGAGGATGGATTCAAATAAAGAAATCCAAGTCACACCAACTGATTATTATTAATAGAATTATACTCTCCTATGCCTCAAAAGATGGAGAGAGATGAACATGACTCAATCAAGGAGTAACAGAATTTATTCCAAATACAAAAAGATTCTAAGTAATTTCTTACTCAAACCAAACTTTGTCCCCTAGAAGAACAGGTTGTAACTAGCCCACACTTTTCCTTCTCATTTCAGGTATGTGAAGAGCCCCCGACATACCATTCAAGTAGATCACATCGAATACATGGATGAAATTGCTACTCAAATTGGTGTGAAGCCCAACTTTCTCTGGCTCCTCCTCTGGGATCCCAAATTGGCCTGGAAGGTTTTTTTTGGTCCCTGTACCCCATACCAATACCGTCTTCATGGACCCAGGAAATGGGATGGGGCCAGGAGAGCTATCCTGACTCAGACAGAAAGGATCCTCAAACCCATGAGAACCCGCACTATCAATAATAAGAGGAATCCATCTTCAGAAATTTCTTGGGTTAAGATGGCACCTGTGGGCTTTGCAGTTTTGGCCAGTATCTTATATTACTATCGTTATGTCTATCATTCTAAAAGGAAGTGAATTAGTGCATTAATGGGTAGCAAAAACATAAATGACTTCTACAGTAACTAATTTTTAAACTTTTTTTTGCAATCATTCTGTCTCAATTTCATTTACTGATATCACAACTGTCATGACATGTTAGATAGCACTGCTTTGTTTTCTGTGGTGGATTTTTTCAGAAAGGTCATGTGAAAATATAATTTGAGCATGCATAAATCAAGTTGCAAAGTAATGTTTTCTATTTTAAAATATCCTATAGTGAGTCTCTTTATAAAGTGAATAATCACACCCTAACCAGTTCTGGCAAGGCATATTTTTATAATTCTTTTAACTTTTCTATAACCCTTTCTCCCATTCTAATCATCTTGTAATGTTCCTATTTAGAAGAAAGTTTCTATTTACCAGATGGGAAATGGGAGATATGAGAGAATAATCTTTTAGTCACTTATATTAGTCAGAAAACAGGAAATTGCTTATTTATTAAATACATTTTTAAAATAGCTATGACTTTTAAATAGGCAATGATTTTAATGTTTAAAAATACTTATTTATAAATCTCAAGTTCTCTTTCATTTTTTTAAATTTATTTTTAAAATACTCAAGCACATGGCTTTCAGATGAAATTTTGTATATATCCTAACTGGAGGGAGAGAAAGGGTATGACTTTAGGTAAGGCCAAGAAAATCTAATGTCTTTTAAAAAAAACTCACTCCACCTTATAATTCCACCTGATGACTCAAATTCTACCACAAGAACCTCAAATGAGATGATATTTGTAAAGTGCTTAGCGCAGTGCCTAGCACGTTTCTTCCCTTTTCCCCCTTTCATTTCTTTAATTTAAGCATTTGCTTTTCATTCCAAGGCAAATACCCCTTAAACGTTGAACATGTTAAAAGTGTTATTAGTTATTTACATCTTTGTTTCAAATCTCCTGAGAGCAAGCTTGGATAGAAGGGAGGTTTAGCAAGAAGATGAAATCAGTGTATCTTGTAAAAGGGAGATAAGTTCTCCAGAAACATGTTTCAAAAGAAAAGAGAGCACAGAGTGGTAGAGCTAGGAGAGAGACCAATTTTCTTCCTACTTGATCATTTTTCCCAGGTCAGCCTTGAAAGCTACCTGCAAAAACAAGATGATTTCACAGCTTTTAAATACCTGTCTTCTGTCAAGACTTCTTTCAAATGTGGGAACACTCCATCCCTTTGACCTTTGAATCTGGACCCCGTAATGTGGGATTGGACCTGATTCCCACTTTGGAACCAGTGAGGGGTATGGTGGAGGCAGCGTCAACTGGCTAGGAAGAACCAACCGTTAAATATTCAGTGTCACCATTCATACCTCGAAATTGGCAAATTGCTTTATTACTTCATCGACTGTCTTATCTTAAGAAAGTGATTTAAAAAATGCTAATATTGCAATTTGACTTGAAAATGTGTCTGCCTACATTTTTTCCCCAGAGAACCTATTAAACTGTTGTTAAATGAAACCAATCCTGAAACCAATCATATTCTTGTTTTAAGTAATATTTTCTTTTTTTTCCAATTACATTTAAAAAACATTTTAACATCCATTTTTTAAAAATTTTGAGTTCCAAATTTTCTTTCTCCCTTATAGGTTCATAAGATCTTAAGACTCAGAGCTGGAAAGAAGCTTAGATATCATAAAGTCCAAGGGTGGGGAATTTGTGATCTCAAGGCTATATGTGACCCTCTAGGTCCTCAAGGGTGGCCCTTTGGCTGAATTCAAACTTCACTGAACAAATCCTCTTAATAAACAGATTGTTCTGTGGAACTTGGACTCAGTCAAAAGGCCACACCCAAGAACCTAGAAGGCCACATATGGCCTCAAGGCCCTGACATAGTTCAACCTCTTCATTTTACAGATGAGGAAACTAAGATTCAGAGAAATTGAGTGATTTGCCCAAGGTCACACAGGTTATAAAGAATATGACCAGGCTTCAAAACCTAGTACCTATAACTATAACTTTAGCATTCTGTCCATTGTATCATGGTTCCTTGAACTACAAAAATAGTTTGTCATCTTCAACTTCAATATTCACGTTGATGGTTTTTATAATACCCTGGTGTCTTTGTTTCTTGATTTCCTCAAGCCCTGTGCCTTTCATCTTCACACCACTCCCATCAACCACAAGCATGGTCACCCATTAATTATTACTTGAAATTGTTTCAGCTTTGAGGCAATAGGGGATGTTCACATAGAGGCTTTAATGTTTGCTGAATACATCAAAAGTGTCAAACATATTTCCATGGGTCTGGCAAGCCACGCTTTCGAGAGCTTCTGAACCAGGTCAAAATGTAATTGGGAAATAGTTAACAAAAGAAACTTTAAAATAATAAAATTGTACATAAACAATGTTAATATGCAATTTTGTAAGACAATATGCAGCCCACAGAGGCTTAGTATGGTTTAGTGGGTCCCCCATTTCTTTCTTAAGTTTAAAACCACTGCTTTACATCAATTATCTCTTTTGGTCCTCATGACAGCCCTTGGAGGTAACTTGCTCTGTGTCACATATCTAGTGTTGGGGGCAAGTTCTGAGGCTGGTATTCCTGACTCCAAATCCAGTATTCTATTAACAAGGCCACCTAGTAATAACTCTGGAATTGTGTTCTCTGACCACAGTCTCCTGTTGTTCCACCTATGCAACACTTTTACCCCTCCTGAACCTGTTCATTACAGAATCTGACACAAAGTAGGTGCTTAAAGATTCATTGATTGGTTGGTTCATCCTCATTAAAATCTCTAGGATTTGGATCCCTCCCAATTCTCCCAGTCCCTTCTTTTGACGTCACTTCCCACTTTACCCAGTCTTGAACCTTCGGCAAGCTTTGCAATCTCCTCCAACTTTGAAAGACCTCAGCCCCCCTCCTCAACCTTCTGTAACTTCTCACAATTTACCTTCTCTATGCTGTCCTCAAGTCAGTGAATATTGCTAGTGTGTTGCATTAATCTTTTTATGCTGCTCCTATGGACCCTTCCTCTCCATCCAACTCCCCCATTTTATGTCTTTAACATTCACATTTACCTAAAAGAATAAGTACTTCAAAGGTATTATCAAAAAAAAAATCTGTCACTGATCTTGGGGCTCAGAGTTATCAGTAATTTCCCTTTACTATGGCTAAGACCATAAGCAATATAATGGCTAGCCCAATACACAACCTTTCTGAGGGACACTGGAGATCCAGAGCACCTTCAATACAATTATAAAAGAGGTTATATCTATGATCCAACTGAAAAATCAATGACCCCATCTCTCTTGTCTATCTCATCCCCTTCCCCTATCCTCCTGCCATTAAATTTGAGACATTAATTTGTGTTAACATTCATAGACAACAATTTGAGATGATAAAAAATGAGTCCAGTTAGAAGACTGTTGCAGTGGTCTAGGCAAGAGGCAATTAGGACAATGATGGCTATAGGAATGAAGAGTAGCGGATACACAGGAGATAAGTAATCAAACTAGAAATGACAAGATTCTGTAAAGAATTCAATATGTGGGGTGAGTTAAAGTGAGAGATCAAGAGTGACATCAAAGTTACAATTCCGGGTGACCAGGAGGATGGTCATGCTCTTTACTATAAAAGGGAAGTTCAGAAAAGGGAAGAGTTTGGGAGAAAAGACAATGAGTTCTATTGCAAACATGTGGAGTTTGAGGTTAGGACATCTAGTTCCAACTATCCAAAAGGTGGTTCATGGTATAAGACTGCTAAATATGCAAATCTGGGAATCCTCTATGTAGAGATGATAATTTAATGTGGTGATGAGCAGTGCAGTCAAATTCAAACTGAAATGGGAATCACTAAACCATACATAAAAATCCATGGAATTGCATATTTACTTAGAAAATCACACGGAAACATCACCTATGTTCACTGTATTTTTTTGTTAAATAATTCCCAATTACAATTTAACACACTGTGTTTGACCACTCTGACCTAGAAAGATTGAAGAGAAGGAAAAGAGAATAGGGCCCAGGACAGAGCCCTACGTTACATCCTCAGCTAGTGGACATGACGTGAATCAAGATCCAGCAAGGAGACTGAGAAATCAGGCAAGTAGGATAGGAAGCAAGAGAAAGAAGTGCCGTGAAAACCAAAAGGGGAGAGATTATCCATGAGGAAAAGGTGATCAACAATGTCAAATATTGCAAGGGGGTCAAGAAGGATGAGGACTGAGAAAAGGCCATCAGATTTGGCAACTAAGAGATCATCAATAACTTTGGAGAGAGCTGTTTCAGTTGAATAATATTAGGAGCCAGATTAAGGAGAGAGCTGTACTCTCTCAGGTCTATGCCTCACATACATTCTAGATGATGAATAAGCTTTTCTTGGGCTATCCTGGGAACCTAGTCCGCCTGTCTGATGTTATTGACATGGGAACATTTATTTTATGTTATGAACATCCAGGTTAGCAAACAGGCTTTTAGAAGACAGCCAGATCATAAACTGGGAGTCTCCTAGAGTTGTAGTCATGGTATATGTGGGACAGATGTTTGAACCAGTTTTTCGTTGGGGTATCTCTGAGCTAAGTCCTTAAGTCTAGTAGAAGATATTCACCCAAATAGGTTGCTGATTTTTGTCCTTCATTCTTGAAGAGGACCAAGATATCTGGAAGGTGATGCCATGAGGCAAGTGAATTGGATTTAAGTGAGGCAAGGCTGTGCAGAGTCACCAGTCTCACTTTCTCATCTGGAACCATCTGGGTCCAGTGGCAAGATATAGATCAGCACAACTGAAGATGGTCCAGGAATAGAGCTTATTATTCAAATACTCAAATAGATCTATACAAGTTCTTCCCATTGAAGTGGGTTCCAACTCAACTTTACCTACCATCCGATGCTCTTCTGCTCCCATAATTTTGCCCATAGGAAGTCCATCCAACATCCTAGAGGCTTTTCTCAATTTCTTATGACATCACAAAAGTACTGGGAAAGCTCTCTTGCTTTGTGTTCATCCTTCATTGGCAAAAAAGAGCATGCCATGAGAAAAATGATGACATGACTTGCACTTGACTTAGTTTTGAGCGAGGGAGGGCTGTGCAAGTTATCAGCCTCACTTCTCCTCCAGAGCCATCTGAATCCAGTGACCAGATAGTTCATCAGGATGACTGGAGATGACCCAGCATGCAGTGGGAGACCTCGGCCCCTTTAGGCCAAGATCTTTGCAGGTACTCACTTGGGTACTCACCAGGACAAAAAAAAAACAAAACAAAACCTTAATGTTTGCTTTCTGCAATATAATTTGAAGGTATCAGTACCCTTTCAACATCATTAAACCCGTCTTGCCAAAGTCAATGGCTATAGATTCTCTTTAAAACTTTGGGGGCACATGTTTATATGCCCAAAGTCTAAAAAATATTACTCTTGGACTACAATAAGCCAAATAGAAAGCTTAATGAGCATACCATGCTTCATTTTTTTCTGCTTTTTTGACATTGAAATTTATATAGTAGAGAATTCATTTCACAGTGAATACAGGTGCTTGTGACAGCTTTCCAAAATCATAAACAAATGGTTAAAAAACAAAGATGAACCATGAAGCAATGGAAATAATGCGCTGAAACTACTAATTTTATCTAACCATTGTTACTGCATTCTAGCTAATTGATTTCAATAAAATTCAACACAAGTTTAAATTTGACACAACCCATATATGTTTGCTGATACTAAATATATAAAATGTATGCTCCTTTGGCCCAGTAGTGGTCAATCTTCCCCTTCTCTTTTTCTTCCTCCCACTCTCTCCATCTCTCTCTCTCTCCCCCTTTGTCTCTAACCTCTCTCTTCCCTCTCCGCCTCCTTCTTCCCCTTCCTCTCCCCCTCCCTCTCCCTTTTCCTCTCCTTTCTCTATCTCCCTCCTTCCTCCCTTCTGTCTCTATCTCTGCCTCTGTCTCTCTCTGTCTCTGTCTTGTCTCTGTGTGCCTCTCTCTATCTCTCTGTCTCTGTCTCTTTCTCCCTCTCTCTCATTCTGCTGTCTAACCCCCATCACCAAAAGAAATGTTACCAATGGAACTAAATCATACAGCTTCCAGAGACATTAGTGATCATTTAGTCTAGCATTCTCTGTTTATAGATGAGGAATCCCAAGTATGGAAATGACTTACCCAAGGTTGAGGCAACTCCAGTGGTAAGTAGGAAGAGCCAGGCTTCAAAGCCTAACTCCAGGTCAAGGCCTCTTTACCCTTAACCAACCACCTGACTGCAGAGTCTGAGCTTATAGGGTTAAGAGGAAGAGGATAAGTGGGCATCTTTAGCAGGAGAGATAGAAACCTCTGGCCCGATGTGGGACCAGGCTTACTAAGTAGGCAGAGAAGGAGCACTTGCTCTAAAAAGGAACAACCTGTGCCTAGGCCACCCTTGCCCACTGTGCTACTGCTTGGTGCCACTTGAGAAGTTCTACTTTTAATCAAATCAACCAACAAGAATTTGTTAAGCATTTACTACGTACCTGCAACTGTGTCAAGCATGAGGGATAAAGGCGAAAATCACAAACGAACCTAAAGGTCCTGTCCTTATATAGCTTATATACTGTATATTAACGAAGGAGCTTATACACTACTAAAGGAGACATGTCATATATATATAATATACATACACACACACACGGATATAAGAAAAAGGAAATCCTAGAGGGGAAGGAAGGGTTAGTGGGTGACAAAAAAGGATCATATGCGACAATGTGGTTGTTCATATTTCCTTCCACATTGCTAGTCACCAATTACCACCACTACCACCACCGTCTGAATCTTCCCAGGAATAAGCCCAGAATATATGGATACAGCTTTATGGAAAATTAAGGAAGACTGTAGCTTTTGAGCCTCCAAAGAGAGGATCTGGGATCAGGTTTTGAGATACAAACCAGGGAGATGGGAGGACTCCTGAAACTCGTAAAATCAGCAGACTAATGAGCTAATTTTATTTCAAAGGCATATAGAGAACATTCAAATCAATACAACTAGATCAGATTGGTCAGAGATTTAAACCTTGAGAACTGGATTCAGCTTTCTCACCCCTCTCCAAACCTAGCTCACCTCTCTTCATCTTTTCTACAAGAATACATGAGATACTTTTATTAAAAGTTTTGCTAGAATCTAGTTAAGCTACAGATAGAATTCACATGTCCCACCAATTCAGTATCACCGACAGCAAAGGAAGTAAGGTCAGTCCAGCATGGCCTGCTTTTAGCTCATTTCCTTTTCTACATGCTCATTAAGCGCCTCTTTAATAAGTCTTCTTCAATTCTTTCTAAGAATAAAAATGAAATTCACTCTTCTGTTGTTTTTTTATTATATTCTCTTCTCCTTTATTGGAGATCAGGTCCATATTTGCCGTACTCCAAGACTTAAGTTATCTCTCCTGCTTGCCAGAATCTTTCAAATAGGTGGCACAGAGGATAAGTTGGACTTGGAGTCAGGAAAACCTGAGATCAAGTCCTCCCTTAAGCACTTGCTAGCTATGTGACCCTGGGTCACTTAATCTCTCTAGGTCTAAGTTTCCTCATCTATAAAATGGTAATCATAAGAGCACCCACCTCAAAGGGTTGTTGTGAAGATTAAATAAGTGAACATATGTCATGTGTTTTGCAAACCTTAAAACACTGTAGAAAAGCTAGTTATTATTATTATATCTCATCAATAGTGGATGATCAATCAAATCTCTCAGTTCTTTCAATAAAAAGTATAGTTCACCTTTGTCCAGTGACTTGAATTTATCAATAGCAGTTAGATTCAGAAACATACATGAGCACATATGCACATGCACACACATATGTGTGCACACATACCTCTTTAGAAAGACAGTATGCAATAGACAGCCCCTAAAGTGAGCCTTGAAGAGAACTAGATTTTCCAAGAGATGAAGATGAAAAGGGAGAGCATTCCAGACATGGGGCAGATGGGGGCTGAGGGGAGGAGATGGAATGGTATATCCAAGGAAGGACAAAAAGACTAGTTTGGAGAAAATTTAGGGTACTAAAGGTTAGATAAAGTGAATAAATCTGGAAAGATGTTTGGAGGCAGATAGTAAAGAGTTTTAAATACCAAGCAGGGTTAAATGTCTGTATTATGTTTTAGAGGTAATAGTGAGCCATTGTTACTACTTAGTCAAAGAAATGACGTAGTCAGACCTGTGCCTTAAGAATATCAATATGACAGTTGTACATGAGAAGGATTGGAGGGAAGACAGGCTGCACACAGAAGAAAGCAAATGGGAAGTTCTTGTTATGGTCCAGAAGAGAAGCGGCAAAGACCTGCATAAGTCTACGACCTAGATGAGTAGACAGAAGACAATGGTAGTATGAGGTATTATAAAAATATAATCAACAATACTTGCAGACTGATTAGAAATAGGAATGGGAGGTTGTGTTGGAGAAAGTTGAATATGACTCCGACCTTAGAAATTGTCTGGCATATAAATCCTGCTGTCCAATTATAGCCTAGAAAGATGCTGGGGGAGGATAGAAACATAGATAGATACATAAATGGGGCAGCTAGGAGGTGCAGTGGATACAGCACCAGTGCAGGAGTCAGGAGGACCTGAGTTCAAATCTCACCTCAGATGCTTGACACTCACTAACCGTGTGAGTCTGGCTGACTCCAGTGCTGGCCAGATCTTTGCCGTCAATGAGTCTACTAGAGCTGGCTGAACTGTTAAATGTTCATTTTGAGCTTTTACACCTTGGAAATCAGCTTCATTTATTGTTCTGTTGATTTCCTAGATTTAAGGAAAGTGATAGAGGAAATGTTAATAAATTTAAACTTAAAAACTTAAACTTAAAAAAAAGAAAGAAAGAAAATGGCACGGCATGAGAGGGACGTTGACCCAGATGTGGGAAAGTTGACTTTAGAGGCCATCCATTTCCTTCTAACACTCCAAATGCAGAGAGCCCTATGAAAGAAAGATCATCCATAGTGACTAGACACAACAGAAGTCAGTCTGGGTCATTCACAGTAACGTATAATGCTCAAGAGATGGCAACCCCTGTCATTAAACCTTGTTCATCATTAGACTGCATATAACGTGTGTTTTCTATGAAATAATAGGTGGTGTTTTATATTCTTGCTATATTACATTTCTTTATATGTGCCTGTCATGTTTCTGTATGTAACCTACATAGTTACTACCTACAGCCCTGATATGTGAAACTGTGTTGTATGTATTACTTGAGATATGCTCCTGGTTCATTGGGCTAGACATTCTTTTTCTTTAAGTGAGTATTTGCTACATTCAATTTTTACTGTACTATGTAGATTGAATAATAGCCTGAAACTATGTTATGTGCTGATTTATGGCGCTTATAATGTATTTCACCTCTGTCCAGCACATCTCATGTCATTTGGAGGGATTTCTCCTTCTCAAACCCTCACATCGTTTCAACAAGCTTTATTTTCCAAATAGATTACACCACAAGAATTAGGAGTATGGTGAGTCAGAATATCCCAGGAATAGCTGAGGGTAACAAACATTGTCCATGAACTTCCCTGTCATGATACAGACAAGCACATACTAATGTCATGTGCTTCTGTGTTCTATGCGAGGGAAGAATAGAAAAATCATTAACCCTACGCCCCATCTGTTGTTCAGTTGTGTTCAACTCTTCCTGACCTCATTTGGGATTTTCTTGGCAATGATGCTGGAGGGGTTTGCCATTTCTTCCTCCAGCTTATTTTACAGATGAGGAAACAGAGGCAAACAGGGTTAAGTGACTTGCTCAGGGTCACACAGTTAGTGAGGGTCTA
This sequence comes from Notamacropus eugenii, assembly GCF_028372415.1. NCBI lineage: Eukaryota > Metazoa > Chordata > Mammalia > Diprotodontia > Macropodidae > Notamacropus > Notamacropus eugenii. The sequence continues at coordinate 479,889,603 of NC_092873.1, read as the reverse complement.
GGGCCAGATTTGAACTCAGCTCTTCCTTACTCCAGGCTCATGCTCTATCCACTGTGCCGTTGAACTGCCCTGCATCTGATGCATTAGAAAAAGACAAAGACAGAGTCCATAAAAACAAGAGAGAGAAGAAAAGATCAAGCCTTTTCTCCTAATTCAGTTTTGTAGACTGTCAAAATAGTTAGTTGATTCTGTCAGGCAATGCACAGAAGGCAGATTCAGACTCTGAAACCCAATCAGTTAGGGCATAAGTGAAGGCACTTACATTCATGAAGACGGGCCATTCCATTGCTATCCAACACCCTGTGATCTCATGAGGGTAATTTCTCAAATTGATTGTAGATGATCAAATTGATCACATCTTCCCACCCCTTAATGAAAGAATCTCAGAGACAAAGGGATCTCAGTACTCATCCATTCCAGCCCACATCTGAACAAGGATCCTCCCTTTGACATCCCTGACTATTGTTCATTTAGCTTCTGCTTAAATGACTCCAGTGAGGAGGAGACTACTACCAGCTGGAGGAGTCCGGTCTGTTCTTCAATTCAATCAACTTTAATTAAGCATCGATTACGTACTTAATTAAAGCATTTTTTTAAAAATTTTCAGTTGACAAGCATTTATTTTCTCTCTCACTCACTTGTTCCCACACTGAATAGAAAAGAAAAATAAAGCCCTTGGAACAAATATACATAGTCAAGCACAACAAATTCTCTCCTTGACCATATCCAAAAATGCATGTCCTGTTCTGTGCATTCAGTCCATTACCTCTCTCAGGAATTGGGGAGCACTCCTCATCTTTGGTCCTATAGAATCATGGTTGATCATTGCATCAGTTTCAACCCCTTCTAATCTCATAGGATCACTTAAAACTGTTGACAACTTTAGAAGCCATCTGAGAGTCCAATTCATTAATTTTTAATTGGATTTTTTATTTTTTCAATTCCATCTCAGCCTCCATACATTGAGTTTTTAAAATTCTTCAATATATATCTACATATTCCAGGCAGATAAATTCCCAAATTAGTCATACCTGGAAAGGTATGTCTCTTTACGAATTTTAAGTTCATCAGCGCTTTGCCAAGAGGTGAGTGACATTCTTTTGGCTTGAAGTTGCATCATTCACAATTCCAAAGTTTTTAAAAATTGTTTTTGTCTATAATGTCATACATTATAGACAATAATTACATTACAATAATTGCTCTGGTTCCACTCATGTCACTCTACAGTAGTTCATAAAGGTCATCTCAATTCCTCTGAAGCTGTCCATTTCAACATTTTGTATGGTACAATAATATTCCTGTATTCATATTACATAATTTTGTTATTCCTTTCCCCATTGCCCCCTTGGTTTCAAGTTTTGAACTACAGTGAAAAAGGATATGATATAGAGAAAGATTAGAGGTAGAGATATTTATAAATATAGATTCGCAATTTGAAATCTGGTACTTAATAGACACTCTTTCTTCCTGTTTTTCCCTATTATTATCCTTGAAGTGTTTGACCTTTTGTTTCACCTGATGAATGTCATTATTTTTTCTGCCTCTATAAAATATTCTTTAGGGAGCCTGGTACAGCACTTTATAAGTAAATTAATTTAGGTAATATTGTCATTTTTGTTATATTGGCTCAGATGCCAAATGAATGATTAATGTTTATCTAATTATTAAGGTCTGCTTATTCCTGCAAAGAGTCTTATAGTTAGATTCATATAGCACTTGGGTGACTCTTTTTTATAATTTTTTAATAAATTTTATAAATTTTTTTTATAAACTTGTTATTTTGAATGGAAATTCTCTTTGTAGCTCTTCTTTCTAGATTTTGTTTGTTATGCATGATTGCATCATATCTAATTTTTCTTGTAATTATACCAACTTCCTGAAGCCTAGGGAAGTTAAGGTACTTGACCAAACTCATGTGAGTACTAAATAACAGTAGTAAAAAAGAGCAGACTTTAAATCTAAATCTTCTGTGCCCCAAAGTTAATGTTCCTTCTATTGCATCATGTTGTCCTTTGACTTCTTAGGAATTCTTTCCTTACATGAAGCTAAATTTGCCTCTCTACAACTTTCTCCAAATCTCTCTTTCTATTTTCACCCAATGCTTCTATTCTCTATGGAGACAAACAAAATAAGTCCAATCCCTTTCCTCCATGACAAGCCTCCAAATATTTGAAGACAGATGTCATGCCTTACCATCAATTTCTCTGATCTCCAGAGTAAACATTTTTAGTTCCTTTTCTAATCTCACAGCATAGTCTCACACCTTCCTGATCACACCATCCTGATCACATTCCTCTGGATAGTTACAATTTTTTCCATTCTTCACCTAAAAATGTAATATTTAAAAATGATACTCTAGACAGGTTCTGATAAAAGCATAACATCTCCCTCATTCCTCACTATGCCTTTCAAAACAAACTCAGATTACCTTCTCTTTTTGGTTACCATATCACTTTCGACTCATATTAAGCTTACAATCCACTAAAATCTCCAGGTCAGAAAAACCTGGGAAGTCTCATATAAACTGATGAAAAGTGAAGTGAGCAGAACCAGGAGAACATTATACACATTAACAACAGTAACATAATGATGATCAGCTATGAAAGATTTAGCTATTCTGATCAAGATAATGGTCCAAGATAATTCCAAAGGATCCATGATGAAAAAGTGCTCTTTACCACCAGAGGGAGAACTGACAAATTCTGAGTACAGGTCAAGGAATACTTTTAAAAATCTATTTCTCTTGTTTTGGGGTATGTTTTCTTTTGCAACATGGCAAAGATGGAAATATGATTTGTATGACTTCACATGTATAATCAGTCTGATATCTCTTGGCTTCTCAAGGGTTGGGAAAGGGAAGAAGAGAATTTGGAATTCAAAAAAATTTTACTGAATGATTAAACTTTTTTACATGTAATTGGGAAATATTTAACAAAATGAATAAAAATATATTTAATAAATAAAGTGTGAATCAGAGCTACTCTGCTCATGTTTATCTAATTAATGATTATTATTATTTTATCTATTTAAATAATATATTATTATCATTATTATGTATCTGATCGATACAATGATCTATGTCAATTCCTAGAGAGTCACAAAAGAAAGTGCTGTCCACATTCAGAGGGGAATGTGCAAATTGAAGCATATCTTTTTCACTTTCTTTATTTTTCCTTTTTTACAACATGGCTAATGTGAAAATATGCTTTGCATCATTTTTCTGGCCTTCTCAATGAGTGGGGGAGGGGCTGAAGGGAGAGAATTTGGAACTCAAAATTTTTTTAAAGTTTAAAAAAGAAGAGTAGTGAGAATAGGGAGAAGCCGATATCAGATTAATGATATATTATTTTTCTTGCTTTTTACATATTCAAACATGGCATAAAGAAAGTGGTGGGGGGTTTTTTATTATTTAACCTGGTGTCACCTATAATCAATTTTCAAACAGTGGATTTTTAAGTTGCTATGTGTGATCTCTCTACCCTAATTTTCATGAAAGGCAAATCCTTAAATTCATTTGACTATTAAATCCAAATATCACTATTTCATTGAAAATTAACATTTAACATTTGATCATTGGAAATTAAAAGACTATAATTTTTACTATTTAATGTTAAATGAAAGTAGCAGGAATTACCTGAGATTCTAACCCTGCATACAAAGCTCTTTGAAATTATGGGGTACTCTTTCTCCTCTGTATTATAATCAAAGAGCATTTTGGATCCCAAGTCAATTTGAATGTCAAACAAAGGATCTCATCCAAGAGAAGTGAAAACATATCAAAGAACTGCCTGATATCACTTGGAGAAATGTAACTTGAGTAAAGCCTCTAAGTCCCTGAAATGTTGATCAATAACATCCTAGGTATGCTCTTCCTCAACTTGGATTAACAACTGTCTCTTTATTTACAGTATCGTGTTCTGTAAGAACTTCCAAGTCATCTAGTCTAATCTCTCACCTTCTACAATATCCCTGACAGGTGCTCATTAAACTTATATTCCAGCAGTTCTGTTTCAGGGGAGCTACTAACCTTCTGAAGCTATTTATTCCATTTGGGAACAGCAGGTTGGATAAAGAGCTGGCCTTGGAGTTTAAAAGATCTGGGTTCTAGTTGCATCTTTGATATTTAATACCTGTGTGGACTTGGGCAAATCACTTAACTCCCTAGATTTCAGTTTCCTCATTTCCAAAATAAATGAGGGGATTGGTCAATCAATCAATCAACCAGAAAACATTCATCAAGTGCCCACTGTGTATTAGACGCTGAACTAAGCTCTGCAGATACCAAAAGAGGCAAAAATAGTCCCTACCCTCAAGGAGCTTACAATCTAATGGGGGAGACTGCCAGGCCTAGAGGCCTGAGGGCTACCCGAGTCTTCTTACCTCACCTCCCGAGGTCTTCGGTTGGCCAAACCGGATGTTCGTATGAGAGAAAGGACGTTCCAGAGTCGAACAAGGGTTGAGCTTTATTTCAGGGTCTAGTTACAAGTGCAGGGGATTCTTCCTTAGGAGGGATAGAAGAATCTCCCAAGGAGGCAAAGATCTTACAATAAGAGATTGGAAGTAGAAGTACAAGCGGGGAGAGAGGGGGAGGGGAGAGAAGGAGAAGAGGAAAACGGGAGCCTAGTGTCCTCTTTGGCTCCTCACGTGCTAAGAGAGCTTTCAGGCTTCCCTGATCCTACTTAACTCTCCAGCAGCATAGTTTGCATCTAAATACCGTGCTGTTAGGTAACTAGGTGTGCTCCAATCCGGGACAATCTCGAGGGCGGGGAGATCTCTCTCCCATCACATTTCTCACGGGAAGAGGCGGAAATACACGAGATAGCTCGGTTCACCTCGATTCCCAGCTGTTTCCTGGGGGGGTCTCGTGAGAGCTCTAAGATTTAGAAGTTCCCACCTTTACCCGCCTGAGACTGTCCACACGGAATTGAGCTTCCAACCCCAACATCTCCCCTTCTTTGTTTTGCGCGGTGCGCACATGGCTCTAGAGCAAACAGTGACTGGAGGCTGAGTGGATTAGGAAGGCCTTTAGCATATGAGTACCCTACAACAAGACTTCATTTACACAGAAATCTGCAGCTAGCACAACTGACAAAGGGAGGCATCAAATAAAACAAAGATGAAACTAAATGGCTGAGTTACAGCAAGAGAAAGGGCAATCACTAATTCCAAAGCATTTTCTAAGAGAAGCAGCTAGTGCTGGCACCTTACACATCACCACCCCCTCAGTCATGCAAATGGATCTCAATGGCCAAGCCTGAATGGCCAAGCCTGTGGTATTCAGGCGAAAAGTTGGTCACCCCTTCCCCCCCCAATGTCCTGGGTTTGTGATATCAAAGTCCTCCTTCAGCCGCTGGAAAGAGATGCCTAGATGGGAAGCTGTCAGCAGCAGTGTCTGCAGTTGCGATGAGTGCTGCCTCCTCTCTGGGCAGCAAGGTTAAAGCTGTCAGCAGCAGGCTCAGGTGGTGCATGATCCTTCTCCGGGGTCTCCGGGGTCTCCGCCTCCTACGTCTCCGCCGTCTCCGACATCGGTTCCCACCTACGGATCCTTCTAATGGGAATCCACGCATCACCTTTTCCTGTGGAGACACAAACATACCCTGGACCCCATATTAGTATCTTATACGGACCTTTCCATTTCCCTGAGGCCACATCCTTTACCATGGCCCATGTGTCCTTATTTCCAGCCTGGGTATTACTTTCCTTGCGGGGTTGTCTTGGAATATTCACAAAATGTCTCATAGCTGGAGTAGTATGTGAGTTTTTTGAGATATGCAAAAAATTGTGTGTATACACAGCTGTATCAAGCTCTGATTGTGTTAGGCGACCTTTTCCCCTTCTTTGTTTAGCGAGGATCGCCTTCAAGGTGAGATTGGCCCTTTCCACTATGGCTTGGCTTTGTGGATTATAGGGGATTCCTGTAACATGTCGAATCCCTAGATTGCGGAGGAAGTGTGTAAGGGTTTGAGAAGTATAGGCAGGACCGTTATCTGTCTTTATTTCTAAGGGTAAGCCTGAAACGGAAAAACAGTGCCAAAGATGTTGAATTACTTTAGCACTTGATTCACCTGGCTGTAAAGTCACCATAAGGAATCCGGACCATGTGTCAACTGTCACATGTATGCACTGGCCCTTAAGATGGGTGACATCCATTTGCCAAATTTCATTGGGTGCCAAGCCACGAGGATTGACACCCTGGTCTAGAGATGGGTGGAATGGGATACATTGGAGACAGCTCTTAACAATTTTTCTGGCCTGTTCCTGAGTTATCCCATATAATTTGCAGAGGGCTTCTGTGGCTAGGTGGAACCTATCATGAGCCTTTTGGGCCCTTTCCTGTGGTTCCACAGTGTGCCCTACAAGGTATAGTGAATTGTCTGCTATTTGATTTCCTTCAAAAATTGGTCCTGTGCCATTAGTATGTGAGCGCACATGTAAAACACAAAAAGGGTGTGTTCTGTTATTAATGGTGGTCAATAGCCGCTCACACTGTGAAAAAATATTGGACCAATAATCTACAATAGAGTCCTCAATCCGTGAAATTAATAAAGATGCATACTGACTATCAGTAATAATGTTAATGGGTATGTCATTATATATTTGGGGAGCTTGGATTATAGCTTCCAACTCGTTCTGTTGAGTAGAGGTGTAGGGTGTGTTAACTATATATATCTCTTGGGAAGCCGAATTATAAATAGATGCCTTGTGATGTTTTGTGGAATCTGTAAAAATGTTAGGCCCCTCTACTGGGTTTGGTGAGTACCTTTTCACTGGTGCTGGGGCCCACTGTAATAACTCTTTGAATAGGAAAGTCGAATTTGGTTTCACCTGGGCCCACTGGAGTATAGTGGCCCAAGAAACATGATTCTGAGCTAACTCTTCTACATCCTTAGTGGTGAGTGTAGCATAAAGAATTGGCTGTCTTTGGTACATGTGGGTAGCCCTCTTTACTGCCTCTAGTGCTAACCGTCCTAGAAATTCCCACTTGTTTAGTAAACTGCTTCCTGTTTTACTTAAATACACCCACTCTAGGGGCTTCTCTTTCTGGTGTATGACGGCATAGGGAGGTGTGGTGGAGATAATAGATACCTCCACATCTCCTTCTGGATCCCACCGGAATGTGGTGGACTCTAAAAATTGTTTTTTTATTGCCTCTATGGCCTTGGCTGCTTCAGGAGTCAATGTTCATGGGGAATTTAAAGCAGAGTCTCCTGTCAATAGTGAATATAAAGGTTGCATGAGAGGTAGAGGTATAGGCACCTTTGATCTTATCCATTGGATAGCTCCTACTAGTTTCTGAGCATCATTGAGTGTTTGCCCGAGACTGTCCACACGGAATTGAGCTTCCAACCCCAACAGGAGACAACAAGCATGCTATATGAAGGATAAATAAGACATAATTTAACAGAGGGAAGGCAGTAGAAAGAGGGATTGGAAAAGGCTTCCTGTAGAAGATGGGATTTTAGTTGTGACTTAAAGGAAGCCAGTAAGTAGAGATGAAAGCGGAGAGCATTCCAGACATGGGGAACAGTCAGAGAAAATGCAAGGAGCCAAGACATGAAGTATCTTGCTCACGAACACAAAAAATGCCGGTGTCACTTGATCACAGATTATGTTGTAAGGCATAATGGAGTAAGGGGCTTTGAACACCCTACAGAGGGTTTTGTATTTGATCCTGGAACCAACAGGGCACCACTGAATGAGTTTACTGAATGAGAGGTAACCTGGTTGGACTTGCTCTATAAGGAAATCACTTTAGTGGCCGAATGGACAAAGGATTAAAGGGAAAAGACGTGAGGTAGGCAGACCCAGCAGCAGCCTATTGCAATAGTCTAGGCATGAGGCAAGTTCTTCATGGCCTCTGTTGTGCATACATTCCAGCTCCAGAGTTATGATCCTATCTATTAACATACTGGCTTAGAAGCCCTGGGCAAGTCATTTAACTTCTCAGCCCTACGCAACTCTCTAAGAATACTAAATTTCAGAATAGGTGCTGACCTACATTGGATAAGGGAGTTTCCTCATCCCACTACTCCCCATATCAGTAAGATCACAGGTCTAGTTGCTAAATCTATCCAATTATTAGTGATGCCTCCATTATACTCCACTGGAATCTTTGTGACTTTCAGTCAGTTTCTAGAAAAGAATCCTTCAAATAGTTGGAGATAGCTATTATATCCTCCCCACACTTTCACTTTTTGAGGTTAAACAATTCCAGTTTCTTCACCAATTCCCAAGGACAGGGTCACTAATCAACCTTGTCACCCTCCTCTGGACACATAATGATTTGTCAATAAAATGACAAGACTAAGGAGAGATATTTGAACTATTATCTTGTAACTTTAGCAGGGGTAGTTAGGTGACTCAGTGGATAGAATATCAGGCCAGATGTCAGGAAAAATTATCTTCCTGAGTTCAAATCTGGCCTCAGATACTTCCTAGCTGTATGATCCTGGGCAAATCACTTAACCTTGTTTGCCTCAGTTTCCTCATCAATAAAATCAGCTGGAGAAGGAAATGGCAAACCACACCAAGATCTTTGCCAAGAAAACCCCAGATGGGTTCACAAAGAGTCAGACACAACTGATATGACTGAACAACAGCTTTAACCGGCACATCTGTCAATAAGATTCCATGGGCTACATCTCTGGTTTTTACCAATGCAAATATACACAAATATATTGTTTTAATTTCTATGTCTATAATCCTGAAGTTACATTGCCTGCTAAATCATATCAGGCAGAAAAATCTAAATGTTAAATATTTACTCAAGCAAGCATTTTAGGCAAAATACACTTTTATAGTAATTAGTGTCTGGTTAATCATATCACCCAAATGTTTTTTCTTAAATGTGTTATTTTTGGGTCACCCTTCTAATAGTTCATAAGATTTGAAGTTAGAAATCCCCAAATGAGGCTATGAAGAGTTAGACATGACTGAAACACGACTCAGCAACAACAAAGAAGAACCAGGGAAGCTTTCACAAGGGAGCTAGCATTCCACTCATTTGAGCTGGGGTTTAAAGATGGGGAGGATTACAACAGGTTGAGAAAGAAGAGTGGGAGATTAGGATAATTCCATGTGGGAGAGTACATTCCAACGGAACAGAATGTACAAATGAAGAGACATCAACATACAGGGTGTGTTTGGGGAACAGTTTGCAATCCTCTTTAGTTGGAAAGTGTGATACATGTACTCATAAAGGAGTACTGATGGGAAAAGGCTTTGAATGTCAAAATAAGGGATCCAGATTTCATTTTGTAAGCAACAGAAGTCATTAAAGGGTATTTTTTGTTTTTAATTATAGGGACTTGCTAAGAATTAGGATGGCTAATCTGGCAATGATGCACAGGACAAATTAGAGAGAGAAGACTGGAGGCAGGGAGAACAGCTAGGATGCTATTTCAGACTTGCAAAAGAGAATTATAAAGAGGAGGGGCCTGAATTAATGAAGTGACAGTTTAGACCAGGTTCTTAACTTTGAACTTTTCTTTTTATTTTGATGACTATTTCGATAACGTTGGATTCTTTTGTAATGCTCTGAATTCTATTTTATACATTGAAAAATATCATTCCATGCAGGGGTCTATAGGCTTCAGCCAGACTGTCAAATGGGGCCATGACACATAAAAGTAAAATATCATTGATGTAGATGCAAACCTAGCTCACTGGTTTTTATATTTTCCTTTTTGTTCCTTTTGAATTTTTTTAACTTTTTTTCTCCAGAAAAATAAGAGGAAAGGGTTTTTTTTTTCATGTCTGTGTCAAAATAGGAAGAAAGGGTAGAATGATCCAATATGCCAGGCGTTGTGATAACCATTCTACCCCACCTATAACCCTGGGAAGAGGAGGCTGGAAGTCATAGGGACAGGAAAAATATCAAAATGGAAAAAATTTAGCAGCACTTCAGATCCCTAATCCTTTCCTTACATGGGTGTAAAAGAGGAAGCATCTTCAAAGACCGCTTAAGAGTTATGCAAGGAAGCCTGGTGAGAGACAGAGAGAGAGAGAGAGAGAGAGAGAGAGAGAGAGAGAGAGAGAGAGAGAGAGAGAGAGAGAGAGAGAGAGAGAGAGAGAGAGAGAGATGATAAACAAATAGATAGAAAGATAGACAGATAGTAGAGATCAATACATAGATGAGAGAGAAAAATAGATGATAGAGATAGATAGATGATAGATAGATAGATAGATAGATAGATAGATAGATAGATAGATAGATAGATAGATAGAACATTGGTAAGTGCTCACTATGTGCCAGGCACTGGCCTGAGTAATGGTAGAGATATAAATACAAGCAAATAAAACATTATTTGCCCTCAAAGAGCTTACATTCTAATGAGGTAAGATAGCACATAACGTGATAGTGGAAATGAAGGTTGAGGAGGGTACCCAAAGGCAGTCATAGTAAGGAAACTGTAGGAAATAGTCTAGAGTACCAGTTCTCAGCAAGATAAGACAAAAGGGTCTCTTATCAGTGCAGGGGGAAGTCATGGGTAGAGTCCAAGTTTCTGGTGGAAAAGAAGTAGTGAAATGGGGGACTATGTCAAGTACACTGCCAGAAATGTAAAGAATAAAATCCATTCTACCACCATCTAGCTCCAATCTGCCTTGCCATCCTTATTTCAGAGCACTTCCTTTGGGATGCTCCAGCCAAAGTGGTCTACATCCCATCCATGCTCTTACCCTTCTCTCTTATATTGTCATTCTTTTTGTTCCTGTCTTGCCTCATGCCTGCAGTGGATTCCATCTCTCACCATTATCTCCATTCATTAAAATTCCTTCATACCTTCGAGAAACAACATTTGTGCTCCCTCCTTCACAAAGTCTTAGCCAAACCCCAGGTGACAATGATTTCTCATGGCATTTTGCCTAAACATCTCATTTTCTCCTTACTATGTTCCACTCTGTCACACTTATTTTGTCCTTGTCATATCAATCAACAAACATTTATGAAGCTCCTACTATGTACTGGACACTGAGGATTCAAGAAGAAAATGAAACTATCCCTGCCTTCAAGGAGCCTATATTTTATAATTATGTATAAAAATATATTCAGAATAAACACAAAATAGTGTCTTTAGACAGAAACTCCTTGAAAGCACAGTCTTAGCCATGCCACTTACTATGTGCATAACTTTGAGCAAGGCATTCAATCTCTCCAGACCTCAATTTCCTCCTTTATAAAATGCAAAGATTGGACTATATGACCTCTAGGGTCCCTCTAGCTCTAACCAGATGATATCACAGTCTCTAATATCTGGTACGGTATAGAAGGTGCCAAATTAATGTCCATTAAATTGAATTTACAGAATTTGAATCTGCAATCAACAAAAACTTCCTTACAGGGTACTTTTTTTTCTATCTTATTCCATCCTTCTTCCCTACTAGTACCAGGAGATGATGGTGGTAATTAAGATTGGTCTTGAGATGAGGAGATGATTCTTGTCCAAATCATCCTGGTTTCTTTCTTGTTCTACTTAAAAGCAAAGGGGCAGCCAGATGGTGCAGTGAATAGAGTACCAGTGCAGGAATCAGGAGAACCTGAGTTCAAATCTCACCTCAGACATTTGACACTCACTAGCAGTGTGACCTTGGGCAAGTCACTTAACCCCAATTGCCTCATCCTGGGTCATCTCCAGTCATCCTGATGAATATCTGGTCACTGGATTCAGATGGCTCTGGAGGACAAGTAAGGCTGGTGACCTGCACAGCCCTCCCTCACTCATAGCAAAGTCAAGTGCAAGTCATGTCATCATCTCTCTGATGGCATGGTCTTCTTCAGCAACAAAGGACAAACACACACACACACACACACACACACACACACACTTAAAAGCAATATTCTACAATTCAGTATGCTGCTTCTTTGTATATATTTGCTTATGTGTTGTCTCCCCAATTAGATTGTGAGTTCTTTGAGGGCAAGGTCTGTCTTTTGCCTCTTTTTGTATCTCCAGAATTTAGCACAGTGCCTAACACTTTGTAGGCTGTTAATAAGTGTTCAATGAATTGAATTGACTATCTTGCCTTTTCTAGAAGGAGTCATATGCTTATCACATTGTCTAGGTTCATTGGAGATCACATCCCCTGGCAAACACAGTCAATGTGATGCCTTTCTCTAGTATGTGCTGTTAATTTCATTCTCTTTAATGAGAACAACAGAAATGACTATGTTTATAAAAATTTGACAGCATGCCACTCTCTACACCTGCATCTCAATTTTTTAAAGCCATGGGAAAAAGAGAGTAATACCAAAAGCATTTGCATATTAGCCCTCACATAAAGGCAAACTTGATGGGCTGGTTCAGTCTAGGAGAAAGCAGAGATACTAACATGTCCTACATCTTCTCTCTGGGTATCAAGTATTTCAAAGTTCATTTCATTGATCTAGTCTAAATATTCTTTTTTCCTACAGGTTAGTCATAGAAGTTTTCACTTCCAAAAATTTCTGATGTGATACTAAAGGTGGAATTTTTGTAGTTCTGCTTATGTAATCATATTGTTTTAAAATTTGATTTTGCTATGTCTGAGAAAGGAATATTTCTTTAATCTCTTGTAGCATTAAGAAGAAAAACTTATTAAGGGAGAGAAAAGACCCAAGCCTTAAAATTGGAGCCATTGATGGAAAGAGAATTGGTACCGTTTTCATCTGCCTTGGAGAAAAGACTCAGAAGTCGGTCATCAGCAGGTATGGAAATCAATTTGACTCTTTTTAACTACTTTTTTAATGAGCTATCAATAATTGGGGTGGGGGGAGGTAGTTGGGAAAGAGCAACCAGAAAAATAAGAGAGAATTATTGAGGAAGAATGGACTAGAATTGAAAATACCAATAAATTGAATAAATTTCTTTACCCCTTAAAAAAAAACTTTGATAGAGAAGATTCTGAGAAGATGGCAGAATAGGTCAGAAAACTTTTGGGTCTACAAATTTCCTCCACAAAAAACGTCAGAATATTGCCCCAGAGGGAATGGAAAGCAGCAGAAACAAACAAAAGTCTGTGTAAAACAGTTGTTCTCCTAAGACAACCTAAGAAGACCCCAGGAAAGACCTGACCTCCACAGGCAGATGTTCAGCCCGAGTGAAGTGCATATACCTCCAGCTCAGCTGTATGAAATCAACAAACACAAGCAGCTGGAGTTGGAAGGTAGCCTCAGCCTTAGAAACTTTCATCTTGCAGACAGTGTAGAAAGTTAGACACAATATAATTTTTAAAAAGATAATTTTGCCTAATATAGTTATGCAATGCCATTACAATTAAATTACTAAAAAGTTATCTTAGTGAGGTATAAAAAAGTATAACAAAGTTTATTTAGAAGAACCAAAGGTCAGGAACTCCAAAGAAACCTGGAGAAAAAAGATGGAAAGGAAGCAGAGCCAATTGTGTCAGATCTTAAACCATATCATAAGGTGAGATCATTGCTGAAGTGTAAAGTGGATAATTTTGATTATTTTTAATTAAAATTTTCTTGTAAAAATAAAACCTATGCAACCAAAAATAGAAGGAATGCAGAAAATTGGGGGAAACTTTTATAGACAACCTCTCAGACAGAATGGGATTAGGCTGGAATATTGCTGTGGCATAAAAAAGGATGAGCTAGTTGATTTAGAAAAACATAGAAGGATTTGGGCTTAAGAAAAAAGATGCTATCCACCTGCAAAGAAAAAGATGACAAGTAGAAATAAATACAGTACATCTTACATATGTTTATTAGTACATATATATATATGTATGTTTATAGATATCTGTGTGAGTGTGTGTGTATCCATGCTTAACTGCAGCATTCTTGGAGGGTGAGGGGGTGTACAGCATACAACAAAAGAAAACCTACAAGGAAACAAAGAAAAGCAAAAGAAAAGTTTTCTTGAAATAGAATTGTTTTATATTGAATACTCTCTTACGTTCCGTTGTTTACATTGCAATGTTTATTTTTCTTTTTTGTACTTAAATTTAAAATAAATTTTTAAAATTTGAAAAAAAAAACCTTTCATAGCAGAAAAAACCCTTAAATATGTCCCTAAACATCCAAATTGAGTATTTTCAACTTTTAGTACTGATTTTAGCATGAATTTATTTTTTGATGTAAAATGTACTTTTTTTATTAATTAATCATTTTTATGTATATCAGATTTTTATTAATAATATTTTGTTGAAATTTTTGCCATCCTACCATTTTATTTGTACATAAGATTTTTAGTGTTACTTAGTCAAAATTGGCTATTTTATTTTTTTAATATATAACCTATTTATTTTTCAGTTCTTAACATTCACTTCCACAAGAATTTGAATTCCAAATTTTCTCCCCATCACTCCCCACTCCCCACCCCAGGACAGCATGCATACTATCTACCCCTTCCTCCAGTCTGTCCTCCCTTCTGTTACCCACCCTTCTTCCATCCCCCTTTCCCTCTATTTTCCTGTAGGGCAAAATAGATTTCTATACTCCATTGCCTGTATAACTTAATTTTCAGTTGCATTCTAAAACTATTTTTAACATTCATTCTTAAAGCCTTGAGTTCCATATTCTCTCCCTCCCTCCCCCCCCCACCCTCATTGAGAAAATATGCAATTCAATGTAGATCAAACATGTGTAACAATGCAAAGCACTTCCATAATATTTATATTGTAAAAGACTAGCCACCTTTCCCTCTATCCTGCCTTTCATTTATTCCATTCTCTCCCTTGACCTGTCCTCTCACAATAGTGTTTGCTTCTGATTATCCCTTTCCCCAATTTGCTGTCCCTTCTATTATCTTCTCTCTCTTTTCCCCTTTCCCCTTGCCTTCCTGCAGGGTAAAATAGATTTCCATATCCAATTGAGTGTGTGTTATTCCTTCCTTAAGCCAAATCCCATAAGTCTCAATTATTTCCTTTCATCTCCCTGCTCTTCCCCTCCACTACAGAAGCTCTTTCTTCCCTCTTGTATGTCAGATGATTTCCTACATTCTACCTCTCCCTTTCTCTTACTCCTAGTACATTCCATTCAACATCAAATTTTTTTTAGGTATTCTCTCTTCATATTCAGCTCATCCTGTGCCATCTGTCTATGTGTGTATCTACATATATATATACATACACACATACAAACATGTACATATACATACCTACACATATATAACATATACATACATATATGTTATATTACCTGTAACTACCCTAATGTTGAAAAATGTCTCATGAGTTACAAATAACATCTTTCTATGTAGGAATGTTAACAGTTCAACTTTAAGGAGTTCATTAAGGCTTCTCTTTCCTATTTATTTTTTCTTGTTTCTCTTGATTCTTGTACTTGAAGGTCAAATTTTCTATTCATCTCTGGTCTTTTCAATAAGAATGTTTGGAAGTCCTCTATTTCATGGAAATTCCATTTCTCCCCTGAAGTATTATACTCAGTTTTGCTGGGTAGGTGATTCTTGGTTTTAATCCTAGCTCCTTTGACCTCTGGAATATCATATTCCAAGCCTTTTGATCCCTTAGTGTAGAAGCTGCTAAATCTTGTGTTATCCTGATTGTATTTCCACAATAATTGAGTTGTTTCTTTCTGGTTGTTTGTAATATTTTTTCCTTGAATTGGGAACTCTGGAATTTGACTACAACATTCCTAGGAGTTTTCCTTTTGGAATCTCAGGAAGTAATCAGTGAATTCTTTCCATTTTTATTTTACCATCTTGTTCTAGAATACCAGAGCAGTTTTCCTTGATAATTGCTTGGAAGATGATATCTAAGCTCTTTTTTTGATCATGGTTTTCAGGTAGACCAATAATTTTTAAATTATCTCTCCAGGTCAGTTTCTTTTACAATGAAATCACACTGTCTTCCATTTTTTTATTCTTTTGGTTTTGTTTTATAATTTCTTGGTTTCTCATAAAGTTATTAGCTTCCACCTGCTCCATTCTAATTTTTGAAGTACTATTTTCTTCAGTGAGCTTTTGAACCTCCTTTTCCATTTGGTCCATTCTGCTTTTTAAAGCATTCTTCTCCCCATTGACTTTTTGGACCTCTTTTGCTATTTGGGTTAATCTTTTTTTAAAGGTGTTGTTTTCTTCAGCATTTTGGGGGTCTCCTTTAGCAAGCTGTTGACTCACTTTTCATGATTTTTTTGCATCATTTTCATTTCTCTTCCCATTTTTTTCTCCACTTCTCTTACTTGATTTTCAAAGTCCTTTTTGAGCTCTTCCATGGCCTGACACCATTGCATATTTTTTGGAGGTAGAAGTCTTGACTTTCATGTCTTCTTCTGATAGTATGCTTTGTTCTTCCTCCTCTGAAAGGATGGAAGAAAATACTTAAGAATCTCTCTTTGGCATTTGTGGGTTAAGAAATCTGGGAACTGCAGCTGCTACCCATGATTCCATGCCCTGAAACCTGCTCCAGTCCCATCTATGGTGCTCCGCTCCGAGCCAGCTATGATAGATTTTTTCCTCTCAGCCTTCCAGGCTATCTTGAGCTGAAAATCTCTTTCACTCTGTCGTTTTTTGGCTTCTGCTGCTCTAGAATTTGTTTAGAGTCATTTTTACAGGCATTTTATGGGCTATGGGGGGAGAGCTAGAGTAGGTCCATCTTTCTACTCTGACATCTTGGCTCTGCCCCCTCTTCATTAATTAATCATTGGACATTCATTAAATGTCTACTATGTGCCTTAGGATGCAAAAAGAGGCAAAAGACAGTCCCTGTCCTCAAGAAGCTCACAATCTATTGGGTGAACCAGCAAACAAACGAGCAAATATATACAAATAAGCTCCATAGGATAAATAGAAAATTATTAGCATATGGAAAGCACTTTGTGTCTCAGGGTCCATTTTCTCTGGGTGTGTTTCAATTCAGGATTGTACCAGATGATTCTATGACCTTTCTTCCCGTTAATGAAGCCTTCTTCTGCTGGGGAGACACAGAGTGTTGACAGACATGCATATCTCTAATTACAAACTATTGCTACATATCTACTGCCACCTGTGAAGTCATAGGTATAGAGAAAGTCATTATTTAAGCATTTGTTCTTACTATATGTACTAAGTACTTATTAAACTCTGGGTACATTTCCAAGCAACAAAAGTTAAGATAACAGCGATGCACAGTTATACTAATTCCTGTTGTGAGGAAGAAATCAGCAGAAAGAAGGGGGTGTTAAGATGCTGCCTCAGGTAGTCCCATGATATCTACCCTAAGTGAATCTATAGTAAAGTATTGGTTTAGTTTAATTTCAGTCTTAAAAGGTTTAGCCTTCCAGGAAAGAACAAGATCCCTCACTTATCTTTGTATCTAACAAGATCCTCCATTTAAGTGTTATTTAGACTATTTTCTGCTCCTGGATTCTCTCTCCTCTCTGTTTGTTTTCAAGGTTTTCATGACTGTGTCTATTTGTCTCCCTTCTTCCTACCTATATGACTTACTCCTTCTTATTCTCTTTTGCTGGTGCTTTATCTATATCATGCCCACCAACCATGGGAATCCCTCAAAGGATCTATCCTAGACTCTCTTCTGTCTCTCTCTCCTCTCTCACTTGGTGAGCTCATCAGCTCCCATTGTTTCAATTATCATCTTTCCTCCATGTCCAGCACCCTGTACCATTGGCAAATTCCTTCTGGGGTCTCCATTTTGGGCAAAGGGCAAGGCCCACCATATTTCAATCCTCTCCCACTTGTGCTTCTGACTCTAGACTTCACCACCATATCCTTCTTTTTATTTCCCATTTATGTGTTATATTCCCTCATTAGAATGTAAACTCCTTTAGGTAAAAACCTGTCTATTTTTTGCTTGTATTTTTATCCCCAGTGCTTGACATATAGTAAACGCTTAATAAATGCTTGTTGTCTATTGCCTGAGTGATTGTGCAAATGATCCCCATAATTATTTATCCAGTCCTACCTAGTCTGAACTTTATTCCCATATCACACTAACTGTCTTTTGGATATTTTGAACTAGATGTCCTATATATAACCTGAATTCAATATATCTAAAACAGTATTCATTATTGTTCTTTTGAAATCCAGCCTTCTTCTGAATTTCCCTGTTACTGTCTGGAGTACAACCATTCTTTCAGGTGGTGGAATTCCCCTCTCTTACCCCATAATCCAATCCACTGCAAAAAAAAATCCTACTATTTCTTCCTTTACAAAATCTCCCAAATATATCCCCTACCCTCTACTCACAGCCATCATTCAAGTTTAAGAAGGACCTCCTCACCTCTCAAAATAGACTATTGCAATGTCCTCTAATCATACTCCCTGTCTCAAATCTCTTCTTCTAAAACTTCCGCACTGCTGCCAAGGTTACTTTTCTAAAGCATAGGGCTGACCACATTACCCTATTACTTAAAAAACTCCCAATGGCTTCTTATTGCCTCTATGATCCAATATGAATGCTTCTATTTGACATTTTAAAGTCCATTCAAACCTAGCCTTTCCCTAACTTTCTACTTTTTTATTGTATTTCTCCCCTCCACAAACTTTACAATATAGACATACTATCTAACTTGCTGTTTCTCCCACACAGTGGGACACACATCTACTCAATGCTCTCCTTCCTCAACCCTGCCTTCCTCTAAGCCCTAACACTACATCTCCTAGGAGGTCTCTCCTGGAACCTATAGCTACTAGTGCTTGTACCTTTATGGCTACCTTCCACTTTCTCTATATTTATCTTATATGTATTAATTTATATATCCTGCCCCATCCCTTTAGAATATAAGCTCCTTAAGGGCTTGTTTTTGTTTTTTCTTTGTATTTGTAGCAATTAACAGATTGCCTGGCACAGAGTAACTGCTTAATAAATATTTGTAATTGATCACTTTCCTCATTGAAGTCATGGTGGAATGGCTATTTACCATCAGTAGAGGGAGTTTCTGTACTCTGGGACCCTAAGGATTCAGACCAAAAGAAAAACAAATAGCATTGCTCAGGATTTAAAATTAATGAGAAACTTCAATAAATTGTTTCAAAAGAAATCATAAATCATATAACCATGATGATGATGATGATGATAACAGTAAAAATAAAAACAAGACAGTGAGGCTGCTAAAATCTGAACAGCCTACATCCTAGTTGTCTATTTGTTGGATAGAATTCTCAAGATACAATGGAGAAAACTATGAATAGATCATTTCATTTGTTGGTTACTCCCTGAGTTGAATCTTTCTCCACTAATGTATCCTGGCAATTCATCAGCAACTTGTAATCTTAGAGAGTTACCTGAGTCACTAAGATTTAAGTAGCTTGTCCATGATCACCTTGATCTAGCATTTAGATGTATTCCTTCCATGAACTGAGTGATTTAGAGAACAGTTGAGCAAAGTGGAAGAAGGTGGCAGAAATTTTGTAGTCCTAATAATTTTTTGGAAAGTAAGGCTGCCTCAAGATTTTTTTAAGTGTTCTAGAAGCTTGATTTGGTGTTTTAGAAGGTAGGTAAGGGCATGGATTTAAATATGCCAAAGGTAAACTGGGTGATTGCCTTAAGGTAGGTTACAACGCATCAATGAAAATTTGAACTTTCTCGAATGACTCGTCTTTGAGCCAAGTGAGGGAAAAGATCATAGGATCATAGAGCTAGAGCTTGAAGGCACCTCAGACACCAAGTGGTCCTGCTCCCTCATTCTACAGATGAAGAAATTGAAGCGCAGAAAGGGTAAATGATGTGTGCTACAAGTCTCATAGGTAGTAAGCTGATAAAAGTGGAGTTTGAATCCAGCTCTTCTGACTGTATGTCCAGTACCCTTTCCACTGGGCCCTCCACTATCTCTACTTATTTCTTGCCCAAACATCCTGATACTGAGTAAATTTGAATGGTTGTTGTAATAATGTGACAATCCTAAACTTAACCATCTGGATCAATTATCTAAAAGAAGAGGTATGAAATTTTTGTGAACTATGTAGTCTAAAGACAATGAAATAAAAGTAATGAAGTTAGCTATGGGTTTGTTTTTGGTTTTGTTTGTTTGTTTTTTGCTTTTTGTACTGTAAAGTTTCTCTTAGCACAAATAATTTTTTTCAATTAACAACAATTTATCTTCTCTCCTATTTCACCCATTGGAAAAAAAAGGACAAAGAAAATCAAAACCCTTGTAATAAGTATGCAAAATCAAACAAAACAAAAATGCCACATTGACCATATCCAAACACACATTTTCATTCTACATCCTGATTCCATTATCGCTGTGTGATATGTTTACTCTGCTTCATCATCATAATGTGAAATCATGTGTGGTCATTGCATTAATCAAAATTCTTAACTCTTAAGTGTTGTGCATTTGTCTTTATCATATTATTTAACTGTTCTTCTGGTTCCGCTTACTTCACTCTGAATCAGTTCATAAAGCCTTTCCAAGTTTCTCTGAAACTATTTCTTTTATTATTCCCTATTGCACAATAGTATTTCATTGCATTAATATAATAATTTCTTCAACATTTCTCCACATAGGCATATCCCATTAATTTCCAGGTCTTTGCCACTACCTAAATGACTGGGGGTTTTTTTGCCTTTTCTTTGATCTCTTTGGAGCATAGGCCTCAGAATGAAATCACTGCATATCACATTCCAGGATATGAACAGTTTAGTAACATTTGGAGCATAGTTCCAGATTGCTTTCCAGATTGGCTGAACTGATTCACAGCTATAGCAACAATATATTGTGCCTGTTTTTCTGTATTCCCTTCAACATTTATCATTTTCCTTTATTATAAACTTTCCCAATCTGATGGATACGAAGTAGAATCTCAGGTTTTGTTTAATTAGAATCTTGCTAATTACTAGTGACTTGAAACATTTCTTCATATGGTACTGACAGCTTGGATTCTTCCTTTGAAAACTGTCTGTTTATATCTCTTGATCATTTATTGAAAGAATGACATTTATCAGAAAAATTTTCTGCAAAGATTTCTTTTTTAACCAGTTAGTTATTTTCCTATTAATCTTAGCTACATTAATTTTATTTGTGAAAAATCTTTTTTAACTTCAAGTAAAGCGCACTTTATCTTCTGTCATCATCTTTAGCACTTGTTTGGTCATGAATCCTTCTCCTGGATATAGATCTGAAAGGTAATTTGTTCCTAATCATCTAATTTATTTTTTGGTGTGACATTTTATATCCAAATTATGTGCCCATTTGTAGATTTTCTTGGTTTACAGTGGGAGATGCTTTCTAAACCTCATTTCTACCAGACTTCTTTCAAGTTTTCCCAGTAGTTTTTGTCAGATAGTAAGTCCTTATCTCAGTAACTGAGGTCTTTGGGTTTACCCAACTAGTCTACTAGGCTCATTTGCTTATATATGTTCTACATGTAATCTGTTTCACTAATTGACCTCTGTTTTTTAACCAATACCAAATCATTTTTATAATTACTACTTTGAAGTATATTATGAGATCTGGTTCTTAAGATTCTTGGCCTTTTGTTTCTCCTTTTTAATTTCATCATTATTTTTTGAGCACTATATAGTACTTGTTTGATAGTTTAATTGGTATGGCAATGAAGAAGTAACTTAATTCAGGTAGCAGTATTTTTTATTATATTTGCTTGTCCACCTCTGAACAATTAAAATTTCTGTAATGATTTAAGTCTGTATTTTTATGGAAATTAATGTCTTTCTGTGTCTATCTTGGTAGTTAAAGTCCAAAATATTTTGTATATTTAAAGTTCCAAGTATTTTGTATATTCTGTATTTGTCTTGAATGGAATTTCTCTGTCTTCCCACTTGGTTTTGTTGGCAATACACAGAAATCTTGATGATTTACACAGATTTATTTCACATCCTGAAATTTAAAGAAAGTATTTTCAATTAATTTTTTTAGTTGATTCATTAGGGTTTTCTAAGTAAACTATCATATCACCTCCAAAAACATAATGATTTAATTTCCTCTTTCTCCAGGCTTATTCTCTCAATTTCATTTTCTAATCTTATTGCTACAGCTAGCACTTCTAGCACTATAACAAACAGTAGAGATGCCAGTGGTTATCATTGCTATATTCCTGATCTTATTAGAAAAGTCACTAGTTTATTCTCATTTGGTATGATGCTGGGTTATGGTTGTTGTTATTTTTAAAAACCAAAAATATGTACTAGATCTTGTCATGAGTTTTTTCTGTATCTCTTTAAATAATCATTTTGTTTTTCCTCTTTGTGTTCTTGAGTTTAAGATCTCTTCAGGCCTAACACCATCTGGATCAAGATTCCTTATGGGCAAATTAAGTTAGTAATATAAGTGTTCCCAAAGACCTGGAAATTTTAATAAATTATAATGACATTATATTGGTTGTTGTCCTTCATTTTTGATGAGGTCCAAAATAACATCACTATGCTAGAGTCATTTCAGTGTGTGACTGATCAGACCAAAATGAGCTTGGAATGCTCTACTACTGATCAGGCATAAATAGTCCATGTGAATATTTGGGGTGAATTCTTTAAATTTGCACATCCTGCTTTTCCTTTGAGCTGCTTCAATTCTGCTTCGCTCATAGAGGACAGCATCTTCTCTGATGTGGGCATGCCATGCTGGGCGGTCCTAAACCAGTATCTCCCATGTCACACAATCAATTGCAAAGTTCTTAAGAGAGAACTTGAGAGTGTCCTTATATCACTTCTGACTACCACATGAATGCTTTCCCTGTATGAGTTCTCCATAAAATAGTCTTTTTTGGCAAGCATACGTTTTGCATTTGAACAACATGACCAGCCCATCAGAGTTGTGCTTTCTGAAGCAGAGTGTGAATGCTTGGCAGTTTAGTTTGAGAAAGGACCTGAGTGTCTCTGGTATCTTATCTTGCCAGGTGATCTTCAGAATCTTCCTAAGACAATTCAAATGGAAGTGATTCAGTTTCCTGGCATGGCACTGGCAGACTGACCACAATTCATAGGCATGCAACAATGAGGTCAACACAATGCTTCAGTTTTGTGGTCAGTCTAACACCTCTTTTCTCCCATACTTTCCTTTGGAGCCTCCCAAATACTAAACTAGCTCTGGCAATTACAATGACATTATATAGTACTTAGAAGAATAGAATACTTAGGAATAAGACTTTATTTTACCCCCAAGGGAAGAAGTAAAAAACCTCTTTAGCAATCTTCCTGTTACAAGAAACCATGACGGTGAAAAAGATTGCCATCATTGGAGCTGGGGTCAGTGGACTTGGTGCTATTAAGAGCTGTCTGGAAGAAGGACTGGAACCCACTTGCTTTGAAGAAAGCTATGACATTGGAGGTGTCTGGAGATATGAAGTAAGTTTACATTTTTCCTAACACCTAATTACCTTTGTTTGTGTGATGAATTTTCCCCTCTATATCAAGGAAACTGAAATTTAATTGGAATTCTGTTACAGACTTACTCCACTGACTCACATTACCCTTCATTTCTATGAATTTTTAGATTTTTCATAGTACTGTCACACACATTGTAAAACTTGATCCTAAAAGCCCTGAAAGGAAGCAATTTATATATTAAGAAAACATCTATTCAGTGCCTGCTATGTACCAGATGCTGAACTAAGGACTGGGGATATAAAAAAAAAAAATGAAGCTACATTTTATTGTCACCTCCTCTGCATAAAATATGGAAGCTAAGGGTCAAATTGATAAAGGTCATTCTAATAATTGGTGGCAGAACCTGGTTTTCTTCTGCCACACCTATATCTACCTTTCTTACTTTAAACATGCCATTCAGCATTGTTGAGGGAAAGTACCAAAATAAAAGCTCTGTGTGTGCATGCATGTATGTGTGTATCTGTATATATCTATGTATGCACATGTATCAAAGCCCATATGTATCAAAAAAAATGGGTTTAAGATCTCTTAAGTCCTAACACCATCTGGATCTTTTCTAGCCTTATCTCATCTTATTTTTCCCACACTCTGTTCCAGCCAACCTGAGCGGCTAGCTTTACCCCCTAAATGCTCTTTCCTATCTCCACGTATTTACCCTATATCTGAAATGCATTCCTCCTGATGCCTCACTTTCAGAATCTTTCTCTTTCTTTAAGGCAAAGCTCTAGTGGTAGGGAATTATAGATGTCAAATTGAGGACTCCAGAAGTCATTCAGTCAACCTCCTCATTTTACAGATGAGGAAAACTCCGGGAACAATCAGTAGAGCAGGTAAACTAAAGCAGAAGATATGTGTAGGGGAAATAGTAGAAGATAAGCTTACAATGGTAAATAACCTTTTCAAACAAAATTTTGTCACTTCTCCGTCTCTAAATTATAGTGAACACTCCCATCAAAGATATCCTAGAAAAAGCTCAAATTCTTCAGCTGCACCAGTGCCAGGGATCCTTTGGGTTTAACTAGCCCTATTCCTGGGACTAGAGATTGCAAAGTACTCTTCTAGGGACAAAGAAATGACCCTGAAAACAAAGCTCCATCCATACTTTGCTCTTGAGCAAGTTAAGAGTCACAGCTGAGGATAGCTCACTGTTGGATAAAGCATTGAACCTCAAGTCAAGAAGACCTGAGTTTAAATTCTGCCTCAGACATCTATTAGTTGTGTCAGTCTGGGCAAGTCATTTATTCTCTCTAAGCCTCAATTTCTTCATCTGTAAAATATGGAAAGTAACGGCACCTATTTCAACAAATTATATTGTAAGGGTCAAATGAGATAACATGAAAAAACTCTTTATAAACATTAAAATGTGATATAAATGTTAACTCTTCCTATTCTTATTCCCAATGGCATATTTCCCAATACTGGGCTATGAGATCCAAATCTCAAATTTGCTAAGCAAATTTTTTTGAATAATTTTTTTTTCAATTTGCCCTTAGTTTTAAAGGAAGAGAAAGATTCTGAAAATTAGAGATCAGGAGGGAATATGCTTCAGGTAAATGCCTGAAAGGTAAATGCACATAGGTAGGAAATAACATTTAGGGGTAAAATTAGTAAACCAGGTTGACTGGAACATTGAGCGTGGAAAAGAAAGTAGATGAGGTAAGTTGAGGCTAGAAAAAAAATCTGGATGCAGGTAATGTTAGGCATGAAATTATCTTAATCCAACACACACACACATACACACACACACACATACACACACACACACACACACACACACACACATTGACAAATAATACAATTCTTATATTAGTGTTGATAATCCAGAGGTAAGGAAAGTAGTACATCCAGAAGGTAGGTCCAATCTTTGCCATTCTCTTTCTTCATTCTCCATGATTACAATTTCCTCAAAGACAATGAAAATTCTTTTGTTCCCCATAGGAAAAATCAGAAGCTGGAAAGCCTAGTATCTACCAATCTGTGACCAGTAACAGCTCTAAGGAGATGACATCCTATAGTGATTATCCATTTCCTGACCATTATCCCAATTTCTTTCACAATTCCAAAATGATGGATTATGTTAGGATGTATGCCAAACATTTTGACGTCCTGAAATATATCCACTTCTTTGTAAGTAAAGGAAGAGCATGAATGTTGTTTGCTGGCTATTCATGGCAGCAGCCCATGTGGGCCAGAACAGCATGAGGTACCGTTCAAGTCAGTGTTAGAAGTCATTACAATCTCCATGAAAAGGTGAAACTATATTGGTTTTCCTGAAAAGCTCTCATGGAAAGCATACTGGCTCATGCATCATCCTCATCACAGCTAGCACCTATATAGCACCTTGAGGTGCAACTAGGTGATGCCACAGAGCACCAGGTCTGGGGTCAGGAAGACATCTTCCTGAGTTCAAATTTAGCCTCAGATATTTACTAGCTGCGATACTCTGAGCAAGTCATTTAATCCTGTTTGCCTCTGTTGTCTCATCTGTAAAATGAACTGGAGAAGAAAATGGCAATCTACTCCAGTATCTTTGCCAAGAAAACCAAATTGGGTTATGAAGAATCAGATACAACTGAACAACAACATATACTTTAGTGTTTACGAAGCACTTTATAGAAGTTATCTCATTTGACCCTCATATAATATTGGGATTTAGGTGCTTCATTTTACAGATGAGAAAACTGAGGCTGCTGAGGGTAAGTTACATGCCCAAGGTCACACAGTATCTAAGTATCTAAGGCAAGATTTAAACTCAGGTCCTCCTGAATCCAATTGCAGTATTCTGTGCACTCTACCACTTAACTCTAGACTGGGAAACTTGAGTACTGGTTCTATGCTATTAACTAAATATTGGACCATGAAGAGTAGTAAACTAAGCATTTTGGGGGTCTGGGGCATCCTCAGTCTCTTGCAAGGATGGCAGTTGTAAAGATCTCATACAAATGAGCTCTTTAAAGATTTTCTTCAGAGTCTGAAGAATTTGAGCTTGTCAGGGGACAGGAGCTATTAAGTAATACGTACATCAGGGTCTGGACTTCTGGGAAATGATGGAAGGACAGAGTGATCTATCTTTGACCCTTTGTTCCCAGTCAAGGGTGAGCAGAATAAGGAAGTGTTCTGATTTCTCTTCCACTGGCCAGTGGAATGTTGTGATAGAGGCTTGATGGGAAACTGGAATCCTACATCTTTGATGGGATCATGGTTTGCAATGGTCATTGTAGTGACCCCTATTTGCCAATGGAGTGCTTTCCAAGTATGTCATCCAGAAAGATGGGAAGAATCTTTATTCTTCAAGAGAAATTTTCTAAATAATATGTCAGAAGGGGAGAAATGAGTAATTTTTATAGTGTTTTTAAAAACCTATGGGTTCTCAAGGAAGACTGGATCTCCACTCTAATTATTAAAATTTCTTTGGCTTCTTCCTCTTTGGGACATAACATATTATGTTGCAGAGGTAGAAAAGTGGTCAAAGTAATAGTGGTCACAATAGTAGTCAGGAGTCCTCTAGGGCAGTCTGTTGAGGGAACAGTTAAAACCTGCAGCACAAAACTGGGAGGCACAAAATATTTTATGTTTATGTCCTTGCCGGGAAAAGATTATTTGTTGTTAATACCACAAATGAAACTACCACCTTCTCAGCTTGTCATTGGTATGATGGATCCTGTGTTCATGAGTATGGAGCCAAAGCTTTGGTCCCTTGATATCATCATTCAACAAACACTTGTTAAGTACTTGCACTGACCAGGGCACTATGCTGGGCACAGGGGAAATAAAAAAAGATGCAACAGTTCAATTAACAAACATTGTTTAGATACCTAGTACATATGAGGTACTGTGTAAGGTGATAAAGGTAAAGACAAAACTAAAAATGGACCCTACCCTCAAGAAGCTTATATTTTACTAGGAGGAAGCAATAGTTACTTAGTTACAGAGAAGCAAATGCAACATAGTTTGAGGAAGGAGAGAGTTCTAGCAACTAGACAAGACATTGATACTTTCTTCATGGCATGTATAATCTAGTCAGAGAATAAGAAACTTACACAGATAACTAGAATGCACTAAAATATCATATAAGTGCATTAAAGAGATAAACTAAAGAGTTACATGAAGTCAAAGGAAAGACAATAATGGAAGAGAATATAGAAGGCTTCATAGAATGAATGAATGAAAGAATGAATGAATGAATGAATGAAAATGTATTCATTAGATGCTTGCTATGTGCAAAGCACTATGCTAAATGCTAGGGATGCAAATAGGAAAGAAAGATTGTCCCTGTTCTTAAGGACCTCACGTTTATTAGAGGAAACAACACATACCAGATAGAGAGTCCCATGGTTCTTAGGTCATAGCAGCAAAGTAGGTAATGATGCATCTTCTTTGAGGTCATTTACATGAACAAAGCCATATTAATTTCTGATATTGAACCACTTGACAAAGGACTTTGATAGTCAGAACCATCTTTTTGGTGTCTTTGGTAGCTTGCAACATCATCACACTCAGAAATAGTGACCAGGCTGCATCTCTGTAGGAAGTGTTTACCAAGATGGTGGCTTTAAGGGCTGGGCTAGATGAGCGAAAGGAGGGGAGGGAAGGGAGGGGATCCTCCTTCTTCCAAGGTTCTTAGGCATATTTGTCCATCAAAAGCAATTGATGGTGGTAGCAAAGAAGATAGATCCCACCATCTCCACAGTGATTTCTTCCCTCAATAATGACTATGGGGTCCCCAGTTGGAAGCAGGAATAATGGTCCTTAGGGACACCAACACTTCAAAGCCCTTGGGCTCATGGCCTTAAGCTGTCTCCATCTGGCTTTCAGTGGGGATGGTTGTTGAGGTGGTAGCTGTGGCCTGACATAGTTGATGCAGACTGACTCTCCCTTAATGTGCCCTACAGCTTTAGCTAGGTTGATTTGCCTGCCCCTTGCATGGTAATTAGTTAGCACTGGATGGAGATGGTTGGCCTTTTCTCTACAAGAGTTGCTTCCTTAATGATGGCTCCATAGGGTTAAACTGGAAGCAGGACTAATGGTCTTGAGGTCACAGCTATTTCTATGGCTTTTGAGTTCAGGGTCTTGGGCTATTTCCTTCCAAGTCCCGGGGAAGGTGGTGATCTAGGCAGTAGTAGTGGCCTGACTCCCCTGGTACAGGATTCCCCTCTGCCCTGCTGGGTACTCTATTGCCTTACCTAGACTGGCTTGTCTACAGATAAGTAGCAGCCTAGCAGCTGTTGGGGAGGATGCCCAATCCCTTCTGCACTAATTGGATCCAATACATTCTTGAGGTAGATTACTCTGGGAGTAATATGAAGTAAGGATTACACAGAGATCAGCAAGAGATTAAGGGAAGAAAAACTTTTCTTGATAAAGACACCCTGACACCTTGCAATTATCTCATCTTTGTTAATTGTTCACTAACCATCTCTTTAATAATCCCTTCTGGAATTTTCTCAGAAATCAAAGTCAAGCTCAATGGTCTAGCATTTGCAGGGGGAAAATCCCCTTTCTGGTTGGGGAAGGAGGGAATAAGGAGTCTAAACCAGCCAAATCATCCCCATTATCCAAGAATTGCCCTTAATCCTCTCCATTTGGTTGTTAATGGGAATACCCTACATCCTCTAAGGGAAAATGTCACCAACTCCCCAAAAGTTCACTCCCTGAAGCAACGCTGAAATGATCAGAAAACTCCCTTATCAACCCTACCCCCATGCTGCTTAAAAAAAGAAACCTCCTGTGACATCATCAGCCTCTCAAGAG
This sequence comes from Notamacropus eugenii, assembly GCF_028372415.1. Taxonomy (NCBI): domain Eukaryota; kingdom Metazoa; phylum Chordata; class Mammalia; order Diprotodontia; family Macropodidae; genus Notamacropus; species Notamacropus eugenii. The sequence goes on along the minus strand of NC_092873.1, from coordinate 479,860,608 downwards.
ATCATTGTCTCTCTTTCCTCCCTTACAGTACTAAATTCCTGCAAAGAATCCTCCAAACTTGCTACCTCTGCCGCGATTTCTTTACCACTAACTTCATTAAGCCTTCCACAATATGGCCTCTGACTCCATGTGCTACTGAACATGCTCTCCCAAAGGTCACAAAGGTGGATGCCCCTTAATGGCAGGGACTATCTGAGCATTTATCTCATTTCCTCCCCATCACCTAAGAGTGCTTTTCCACATGCTGAGCACTGACTAAATGTCTCCAGTTGTTACATTGTATAATGTTCTTCTTCCTTGATAGACACATCCCACAGCATTGATGACAGAAGACCAGCAAAGGTCAGATTGACACAGTCTGGATGAGATTTAGATGAGAATAAGGGGGGCAGCGGGTGGTGACCACTGAGCAGAGAAACTGGTTTCAGAAAATATTTACCAAAAAAGTTACAAAGCAATTATAAAAGAACATCTTCCCACACACACATACATTTATACCCAGGGTTTGACCAAAACTTTGATCTTTACTTCCAGGCATCAAGAAATTCACAGGCCTATATTTCCATAGCCATGAGTATAAGAGTCTGGAGAAATTTAAGGGGAAGACAGTCCTTGTGGTTGGCCTTGGAAATACCGGAGCAGATGTGTCCAGTGAGCTCAGTCATGTAGCTAAACAGGTTTGCCTTTATTATTTAGTTTTTAATTCTGCATTTGTGATGTGCGCATTGTGCAGAGCCTTTTGGACCAGAGTTTTCAGCCAGTGCTTTAAAATGCTACCTGGACATGGGCCATTGGCCATTCATTCTTTTATCCCGCTCTTTCCTCAGAACATATTGGCTTATCACTGACCAAACTCATATCAGCCTTCGGGAAGGTGTACTTTACTTCTAAAGCTAGAGTAAAGAGGCAACAAGGCTAGCCTGGTAGCTTGGGGGCACCACAAACTGTCCCTAGTTCTATGGATGGACCAATGGCTTGGGCCCGGCAGGAAGCATATTACCAGGGGTAGTAGTTATTAAGCACCTACTATGTGCCAGGCATTGTACTAAGTGCTAGAGATACAAAGAGAAAGAAATTAAACTGTCTCTGCTGTCAAGGAACTTACGTTTTCTCCAAGGAAGGAAGCATTACACCTAAAAGTATACACAAAATAAATTCTAGGCAAAATGGGGTGAGGCTCTAATGCAGGGTGGGAAACCTGTGGCCTTGAGCCACACATGGCCTTCTAGATCCTTAGGTGTGGCCTTTTGTCTGAATCCAAATTTTACAGAACAAATCCTCAAGGTCACAGGTTCTCTACCCCTGCCCTAGTGGCTGGGGCACCAGAAAAGGCCTCCTGTAGAGGGAAATGTTTGTGCTGAGCCTTGAAGGAAAGTAAAGAGGAAGGAACCAGAAGCAGAGGTGATGAAGGAAAGAGAGAATTCCAAGAAACATCCCTACACATCTATGGAATAGAGTTGGGGCCTACAGGAAAGCAGTCTGAGTACAGTCTCTAGGGAAAGAATCCTGAACCAGGGAAAAAGGATGTTCTCTTCTTTGAAAGAAGCAGTCTCAATCTCCCAAAAGCAACCCAGGGATTGCTTGTACAATATAAAATTTCACTAACAGTTTGTTAGGATTTTCAAATGATTAACAACCACAGTTAAGCTTCTAATGATTTCCAAGTAACTAATTTTCTTCAAGGAATATTGTAGCTTTATTACTACTCTATTAAATGTGTATGTGAGAAGGAAGGAAGGAAGGAAGGAAGGAAGGAAGGAAGGAAGGAAGGAAGGAAGGAAGGAAGGAAGGAAGGAAGGAAGGAAGGAAGGAAGTTAAAGGGATGTAGCTGTTTGAGGAAATCCCCACCCACCTCCCCCATCCCTGCAGGTGGGTAGAACTGTGCTGAGTTTCTCAGGAGGAGAAGGATTTCATCCCCTCACTAAGACGCTGGGGTCTGTACTTTTCATTCCTCTGCTAGCCAAGAAGTATGGTGTAAGGTAAATGTTTCTGGATATCTCAGCATGCCTAGGAAAGGTTTAAACTATTTGCTCCCATTTGGTCCTCTGCATAGCCCTGTTCACCTGCCTGTGGCAAGAGATGGAGGAAGGGCATGAGTTAGAAGTCAGGAGGGAGTGTACTTCAGGTATATGGTAAATGTCTGTAGGTAGGAAATAACATTTAGGGTATAGCTAGTGGTCCAGGTTGGCTGAGCATAGAATATGAGAAAGGGAATAGGATGAGATAAGACTGAAAAGGATATCGATTAATACAGAAACATAGATATGTCTACATATTGTAAATATGCAAATACTTATATGTACATGTCTGTATGTGTATATCTATAGAGAGAAAAGAGAGAGAGAAGTAAATGAAGAAAGAGAAGGAGGGAGGAAGACGGAGGAAGAGGGAGGGAGAGGGAGAGACTCTTTGGTCCATATGAACACACACATACACAAATCTTATTCTAGCTTTACTCCTCAGCAACACTGACTGGCATATTTAAAGTAAGAGGTGTTGTTGTCCTTGGGGGTAGAAGAATTCCTGGGCTACCACCCTGAAAACCAGGATTCTGCCCCCATTTATTTATATGACCTTTACTTCCTTGAACCTTGGCTTTCACGTTTTGTACGTGGGAGTTGAGTAAATAAGCAGAGGCATCACTTTTGTCTTTGTACCCCCAGTGCTGGAACCATACCTATAGGAGCCGCTGAATAAATACTTTTTGAATATATTAATAACTGCATTTCAGGGCCAATGAGGCAACTAGGTGGTGCCATAGTGCACAGAGTGCTGGGCCTGGAGTCGTCTTCCTGGTTTCAAATCTGGCCTCAGATAATTACTAGCTGTGTGACCCTGGGCAACTCACTTGACCCTGTTTGCCCCGGTTCCTCATCCATAAAATGAGCTGGAGAAGGAAATGGCAAATCACTCCAGTATCTTTGCCAAGAAAACCCCAAATGAAGTCTTAACAAGTCAGACACAACTGAGATGACTGAACTTCAGGGCCAATAAGAATAAATGAAGCAATGCATGTGTCTTGGTCTTGATTCAACACAGCTGAGGCATTGAGACAGGGCTCTCTTATAGGACAATGCTTTCTTAGCTTTTCTTTCTTTCAGGTGTTCCTCAGCACATGACGAGGATCGTGGATATGGCAGCGTATTGGAGATCATGGGGAACCCTTGGATACTGTATTCTTCACACGCTTTAAGAATATCATCAGAAAGTGTCTAAGCAACTTCATTATCAACAAATTGGAAGAAGACAGATTAAGCACAAGGTTTGACCATGCCATGTACGGTCTACAGCCTCGTCATATGTATCCTCTTGAAATTTAGTCAATGTAATTCACTTTGGGTGAATTGGTGTGGCTATTGGTGTGGCTAATGGACAGTCCAAACACAACTTCCAAAAATCCAGGAGAGAGAGTCATCTTTCCCCACTCTATCCTCATGGCTCATGACTTTAGATCATACATTCAGGGCTGGAGGTGACCTCCCAGGTCATCTGGTCCAGTTCCTTTTTACTTATAAAAAATCTGAAGTTCTTAGAAATTAAATACCTTGCCCAGGGTCACACAGCTAATAAGTGTCAAAGACAGGATTTGAACTTGAGTCCTCTTCACTCCAAGTCCAGTATCCTATCCATTCCATACTAACCTTTCTTTCTCTTCAGTAAACAGCAAGGACATGAGACATAGATACACAGGTTCCCAAATTGCCAATGAAAGTAAGTGTAACCCTCCTCCCTCATTGCCCCTTTTGAAGAAGCATACACCTTTGCTTCTCCATCCTAGTTCCAACTGATTAAAAGCCATACAGTTGAGGCATTTAGTATAATGACTTTGTGCTCATCTTGAAAATTGGCTCTAACCCTAGGGGAAATGAGCGCCATAGTCTCTCTTTCTGATATGGTAAATTCACCAGGTTTGGAGTCATAAAATTCATTTGGCCTCCATTTTTTCTTCCAAAGAGAATTATGTCAGGGATGAAAAGGATAGGACAAAAATGCTTAGTAGTAGAAATCCAAGGTAAACAGGAAGTGATTAAGAGAAGAGCTAGCAGCCAAGTTACCCTACCAAGAACATCTCAACACTATTGAAAGAATTGATGAATGATTATTTCTGAGCCATTGGAGAAGTGACTAGAGCTCTGGGCCTGGAGTCGGCAAGACCTAAGTTTGAATCTACCCTCAGATTTTTACTAGCCATGTGACTCAGGGTAAGTCATAATCTCTATCTACTTCAATTCCCTCAATTGTAAAACGAGGGTAATAATAGCACACACACATACACATACACACACACACACTCACACACATACATCTCACAGGTTTAATGTGAAAATCAAATGAGATAGTATTTGTAAAGCACTTAGCATGGTGACTGGTACATGGTAGGTACTTATTATTCCTTTTCTCTTTTCTCCCAGTGGCAACTAGGTGGTGCAGTGTATAGAGTTCTGGGCTGGAGTCAGGAGTGCTAGACTCCTCTTCCTGAGTTCAAATGTAGCCTCAGACACTTACTTAGATGTGTGACCCTGGGAAAGTCCCTTAACCTTGTTTGCTTCAGTTTCCTCCTCTGTAAAATGAGCTAGAGAAGGAAATGGCAAACCCATCCAGTATCTTTGCCAAGAAAACCCCAGCTGGGGTCATGAAGAGTCAGACACACCTAAATTAGCAACTAAACAACAGTCTTTCCCCACCCCTTCCCCTTCCAATCAGTGATATTTGAAAGATCACAGAGAACAGAAGAGATGCTATTGCTCTGACAGTCAAAATATGAGGCAGAATTTAAAAGCTGTAGGCCAATGATCTTTATTTCAAATTCCTGGAAAAATATAGTTACTGAACATCCAAATGCCAAGAACAGATTATGTCAAACTAACCTCATATCCTTATCTGATAAGTTATTCAATAGGCAGATCAAGGGAATGTTGTTAATATAATTAACTGAAGGTTTCGCAAAGTATTTGACAAAAGTCCTGTTTGCAATGCTTTTATACAAGATGGAGGGGTGTAGACTGAGATGAAAGTAAAGTTAGAGATCTTCAGAAACTAATGGAATATCTGGACCACAGTCAAAGCCTCGGAGACTAGTTTTTTAGTAGTGATACTTGACATTTTTACCAGTGCCTCAGATAAAAGTATGGATGGCATGCTTATCAAATTTTCAAAAGACAAAAGTCTAGATGACATAGCTAGAAAATTGGATGAAAGAGAGAATCCAAACAGATTTGGGGAGAATTGAATATTGGTCTAAATCAAATAAAACTTAGTTTAATCATCGTAAGCATAAAGGTTTATATATGGGTTCCAAAGTAATTTTTACAAGTACAAGATGAAGCACGTAGCTAGACAACAGCTCTTTTGGAACTTACCAAGTGTTTGCTGTATTATATCATATTGTATTAGCATGTACTGGAAATGAATTAAGTCCACTTTTCAGACTTAATTTAGTGAAACTTAATTTTTTCTGATGAAAAAGCTCTCACAAGCAGACCTTATTTGAATTTGATGACCACATCACTGGCTAACTTTTTCACGCTTATAATATATTCGTACATAATGAATAGCTAGATGTCTCTAAGCACAAGTCACAGAATCACAAAATTTTAGATTTGGTCAAATCCATGCTGAAGAAAGAGCCATAGTACCCTCCCTTACAATATACCTGACAAATGGTCATGCAATCTTTTCTTAAACAGCTAACTAACAGCTAAGGAAACCAACTACTTTCATACCTCCTGAGGCATTCCATTTTACTCTTGGGTAGCTCTAACTGTTAAGAATGTTTCAGAAATTTGTCTCTTTGTATTTTCCCTCTACTGTCCTTAGTTCTGCCCTCTCAGGTCAAGTAAGACAAAGCTAACCTATCTTCCAGGGCATAACCCTCCAAATATAGGGGACACCCTCAATTGGAAGATGAGTATCATCATCCTCTTTAGTTTTCCCTAATCTAATAACTTAAAGAAATGGATCTCTAATACCAAGTCAGCTCCCATTTCTGATCTTTAGGCCAATTCCTTCCACATTAAAAAGCAATCCTTGTGAATCTGTTCTGCCCACAGCAGGCACTCAGAATCAGTTAGCATTAACATCACTTAGCTAACGTTTCTAAAGGACGTTTACACTCATGTCTTCACTTCTCACTATTTCTTTTTCAAGTTCCTAAATCCTCAACCTACTTTCAGTGATGATTTTCCTAGCCACATAATTACTGGAAGACTGCTGGTGAAAGCAAATGTGAAAACAACTGCCATCTTCGAGGATGGTACAGAAGAAAGCATAAATGTTGTTATCTTTGCCACTGGATATAATTTCTCTTTTCCTTTCCTGGATAATGATTCAGCTATCTTGGATAGCCAGCAATCTCTGTTTAAATACATCTTCCCTCCTCAACTGGAAAAACCAACCCTAGCATTCATTGGTTTTATCCAGCCAGTAGGAGCTACCATTCCAACGTCAGAAATACAGAGCCGATGGGCCATACGCGTGTTCAGAGGTATGTGAGGGGTTGGACTGGACTCAACCAAAGACCAAAAAGAAAGATGAGTCAACTGTGGTATTCTTTGAGTGATTCGAGGAAAGTCTACCAGATTCTACATCGAATCCCAGATATGCCCTTTGACCTGTTACAGTACTCCAAATCCCATCATTAGAGATCTAGTCCTTTGAGTGGTGAAGGGTTTTTTCCTTTTAATATCCTAGAATTCCCTATTTGAGTAAAAATATTTTTGGGAGAGATAACACTATTAGACTAGCATCATAGCAGAGGGGAGACTGCCAGATTACTTCAAACTGTAAGTAGAAAGCTAAGAACAAGGATCTATAAAGATAAAAAACAGAGAAGATGACTGAGGAAACTGGAGCACCAGCAAGGATACAAAGGCTTGTGAAAGGGAAGCTAAGAGGGACCACAAATGCTAACCTTTCCCAAGGCTCTGCCGTGGATACATGAACATTACTGAAAAAGACATGCTCTGGATCTCTCACCAAATATATGGTTTAATCACAACTTCTGAGTAAAGCTAAATTCTACTGCTAGGAAAGTGTCAACACTAAGTTTGGCATAACTATTGAGCAGGACAGGGATCTTCTTGGGACACTGCTGACTTCAGAATGATTATCAATAGTAACTGTTGCCCTTTCCCTCCCAACTCCATTTACTGATTTTTTTCCTTCTTTTGTTCATTAAAGGGGCCATGCCCTGTTTACTTCTTAAAGGGGCCTATTCACTGAATGGGCATTACCTCATTCTAAGTGAGTACCTGAATAGGCCAAGGTCTCCCAGTGCATCCTAGGTTTTCTCCAGTCATCTCTATGAATATCTGGTCACTGGATCCAGATGGCCCAGGAGGGGAAGTGAGGCTGGTGACCTTGTACAGCCCTCCCTCACTCAAAACAAAGTCAAGTGCAAGGCATGTCGTCCTTTCTCTTCTTTGAAAATGAAAGACAAACACAAAGTGGCAAAGGAAAATGGTAGACCTTCATGTTTTTCTTCATCTCTGAAATGAGTTCCATCATATTCTTCCAGAGTTTACTAATGGGAAATAACAGCTCTATTTGTTGTTGTTCAGTCATTTTCAGTCACTTCCAAATCTTCGTGACCCCATTTGGGGTTTTCTTGGCAAAGATACCAGAGTGGTTTGCTCTTTCCTTCTCCAACTCATTTTACAGGTGAGGAACCAAAACAAACAGGTTAAGTGACTTGCCCATGGTCACACAGCTAGTAAGTGTCTAAGGCCATATTTGAACTCAGAAAGATGAGTTTTCCTTACTCCAGGTTATCTACTGCACCACCTAGCTGCCTTACAACAGCTGAAACACTAGTAGAAAGTCCTATAAAGACATCTATCTGGGATTTCACAATTCAGTTTTTCTGACACTCTCAGTTGTGATCTCCTCATCAGGGATGTGGAAATTCTGAGGCATCCAAAAAAGCACAGAAGTGGATGGAAAATGAGTTATGAGCTTTAGTAACTGACAGGAAATAATACCAAACAGAAATAGCAGAAAAAGATACAGGGAAAATCAGACAAAAACGCCAAAAGAGTATGACATAGTATAAAGACCACTGGCTCTGAAATTTGAGAACCTGTATTCAGATCCCAACATGGTCTTGTGTATAGCATGCTGGATGTGGAAGTGGAAAGACCTGAATTTGAATTCCACCTCAAACATTGGCTAGCTCTATGACCCTAGCAAATCACTCTCGGTAGCTCAATTTTCTTGTCTCTAAGAAAAGGGCATAAGCATTGATTAAGCACCTACTCTGATTTCATTTGATCTGTATAACGAGGAGATTGGACTTCATTGGTCCCTTAAGTCCCTCACAACTCTAAATCTCTGATTCTGTAACAAAGTAGTCAACAAGTGATTTCTGCGTACCTCCTGGAAAGCATGGTGCTGTTCTAGCACCAAAATCTCATTGGTATACCTTGAAGAGTTCTTTTAATGCCCTAAGAGAAAATGCCTCTTCTTTTTCTTAATGGAAACTCATAGTGTGTATTGTTTTACAAAAGAAATAGGAACTGCCTAAATTGTAATGAATAAAGTCTGTGTCTCCTGGATTCTAACAGTCAAAACACTCTTTGTTTAGGGCACCTGTTTGAATCATTGTTAGGAAGGAAGGTGATTGGGAAGAGACAGCATAAGTTTTGTTTTGAAATGATAAAACGTTTTTAAAAAAGCAAATGGAAAAGAAAGGAGAGAGGACAAAAGGGAAAGAAGGTGAGGTTGGGGCATGAGGGTGGGGAGTAGTATGAGAACAGAACTAGGAGAGGCGAGCCCAGTGACTGTTTACAGAATACTGAGAGGTGTTCCATCGGGTGCCACAGATCTGAAGATACAAAGACGTATTTTTCTGACATACAAAAATATTTAAGCCAAACTAAACGACACATGAACCATGTCGGATGGCATAGGATGCATCGCATGTTCATAACCCACTACTTCTTTATCAGGAGAAAAAGATGCTTCCCCACCAGTTTTCTGGAATCCAGACTGACCATTGTAATCATCTGAATTCTGACGGCTTTTAGTGTCATTTTCCTCTACATTACTGTGGCTATGGTGGATAATATTTTCATAGTTCTGCCTTTTCTCTCTGCATCAGTAGGTAGAAGTTTTGCTGAGTTTCTTCAAATTCCCTACATTTCTCTTTTCTTATGATGTAATAATGAAGGGTGTCCCAAAAGCCTTAGCGATGTTTTAAGCTATTAAAGATTTACACTGATACAGCATAATTAATTGGTCCAGCCATTCTTCAATCAATGGGCACTTACACTGCTTTCAGTTTGGCTTTGGTATCACAAGATTCACTTATCCCTCTTTGTAACAGAGATTGAAGTCCAGGTACATTTGTTATTATTTTGTGCCTTAGGAAAGCAATATGAGTGCTGAAAAATAACTACATTTTTCTCAAGGACGATGTTTTTTTTTTTATTTGCGCAGTTCATGGTTGCCATGAATTCAAATGTCAGGTGTGGTAGAACTGGACCACACAATACTGCATTAGAAGATTCAGGAAAAAACAGTGTTCACAGAAACATATGCAGATCATAGAATGCATTCTTAACATTTGGAAACTATTTGGGGAAAAACAGATGAAAAAGCAATTCATATCTACCTCCTACCTTCCCCCAAAAAATCTCTTAATGTTATTATAAAGAAGCTAACTTATCCTGGCATTGACAATAAATCTAATACACCATTTTTTAAAATATTTTCCCTACTTGTATGTGCAAACAATTTAATACCTTTTTTTAAATTTTGAATTCCAAATTCCCTGCTCCTTCCCCCTCCCCCCTCATTGAGAAGGCAAGCAATTTGATACAAGTTAACCATGCCAGAATACCGTTCTTAGACAGCCTCCCCATTTGGACTTTGGATTTCATTTCCAAAGCGAGCTAGTGTGAATGTAATGTTTTCCTCCTAAAACTACTTCCTCCTATTCGGTGGTTTCCCCAGAGAGTCCTAATCACCTTCTGGATAGTCTTTCCTAGGGCTGAACAAATTACCTTCAATGAGCAAAATGATGACGGAAATCAAATGGAGAAGAATTTGTCTAGAAAAACAGTAAGAAACTTGACTGTTGGCAAAGAGCAATTGATTGCTTAGTCCACGTGTTTGTCTTTTGGGTCTCCATTACATTTTATTGATCATGGAAGCTGGGTCTGGACAAGTATCTGGTTCTGTTTTCAATAATGTCATCAATGGTTGCAAATTTTAATTTGTATATTGAATTTGCATGTTATTTTGTATGTTAATTTGTACATTGAATTTGTATGTCGTTTCAGATGGCCACGTTAGAAAACACTTATTGCTGTTATTAGCTAACTTTTATAGGATACCAGGCACAAAGTGTATAGGATGTACCAATCCCCTTGGCAATCTTTGGTTCTGTTAACTAGGTCCATTAAAGAAACAAAGTAAGGACCAAAGATTGTCCCATCTAGGTCAAGGATTAAGGCATACAAAAGAGCAATCCTCTGGGGGGGGGGGAGAGAAGCAAATATCCTCCAATCAAGCTGAACACATTCAAAACCAAAAAAATCATACATGTAAATAGAACTAGATATAATGTGGAGATACATAAATATATTATTTATGCCATCTATGATACTGTCCCTTCATATCTAAAGATCACAGAATCATCTATAACCATAAGAGACTTCAGAGACCATCTAGTCCCACTCTCTTCTTTCATAGGTAAGCAAACTGAGGCCCAGGTTGGTAATAGATTTGCCCAAGGCCACACAGACACACAGACCATAAGTGTCAGAAGTAGATTGCATCTTTTGTTAGCTGATTCTAGAGCCCATGTTCTTTCCACTGATCCATAATTATTCAAGCATTTCTATGACTTATAACAGATAATCACGAATAAACTATAATTATCTTCATCAGGACCATTTCAAAGACCATCATGCTGGTAGATATGCAAAGTTTAAATCAGACGACCCTTATTGAGCTTAATGAACATAAATTCATAAGAGAAGTTCAAAGCGAAATACAAAGAAGGACACTTCACCCTGTTTGCTTCAGTTTCTTCACCTGTAAAATGAGCTGGAGAAAGAAAGGGCAAGCCATTCTAGTTTCTTTGCCAAGAAAATCCCAAATGCGGTCATCAAGAATTGGACACAACTGAAATGACTGAACAATAAATGTGAGCTATAGGAATATGAGAAAGAATGTGGTTTACCTTATCTACCCAAGACATCAAAACTGGCAACAGGACAATCAGATAAACTGAGATTTTTTCATTGCTACAGTTCAAGCAAAAATCTCAAACTTTTCACCCTACCAGGTGTTGTAAGAAGAAAGTTACCAAGACCCATGGAGAGCGAGTGCTCAGGGCACTGAGTGTGTCATGTGTGGCAATCAGAAAAAAAACTATTACACTCCACCTGGGAATCTCAAAATTGACAATAGGAAGTCCACAAGCATTTATTAAGTACTTAATATGTGCCAGGAACTGTGATGAATACTGGGGATATAATGGCAAAACCTGCCATCAAGTAGCTCAAATTCTAATGGGGGAAACAGCATGCATAGGGGAAGAAGGAAGATGGAGAGAGAAGAAGGAGGAGGAGGAGGAGGAGGAGGAGGAGGAGGAGGAGGAGGAGGAGGAGGAGGAGGAGGAGGAGGAGGAGGAGGAGGAGGAGGAGGAGGAGGAGGAAAATAGGGGAGAGAGAAAGAGGAGGGAGAGAGAGAAGAGAAGAGGGAAAGGAGAGGAGAGAAAAGAAGATGAGAGGAGAGGGGAGGGGAAAGAAGAGGGGAGGAGAGGAGAGAGAAGGGGAGAGAGAAGAGAAATGAGAGAGACTAAAGAAGAGAGAAGAGACAGAAATATTTGGAAAGGCTCTGGAAGACAGTGGAATTTTAGCTGAGTTTTGAATGAAACCACCTAAATGAGGATTCAGAGGCAAGGAGGGAGAACATTTCAGCCATGGGGGCCAGCCATGTGTTAGAAGATGGAGTATTTGTATGAGGAACAGTAAGTAAGCCATTGTGGTCGGACTGCAGCCTGGGTGGAAGAGAGTGAAGTATAAAGAAACCATAAGGTCAGGAATGGGCCAGCTGTGAAGGACTTTATAAATTAAACAGAGCATCTTCTATTTCATCCCAGAGGTGAGAGAGAACCACTGAGTAGGGAAGTGATGTAGTCAGAAATGAACTTTAAGAATACCATTTTGGCAGGTGAGCAGAGGCTGGATAGGAGCAGGGAAACGCTTAAAGCAAGGAAATTAATTAGAATGTTATTGCAGTAATCTAACAAGTGGTGATGGAGGCCTCTACAAGAGTGACGGTAGTATGAGTAGAGAGGAAGAGATGTAAGAGACACGCTGTGCAAGTAAAAATGACAAAACTTGATATGAGATTGGAGATATGGAGAAAGTACAGGTGAGGACTTGAGGCTGATACCAAAGTTGCAAGCCTGGGTGACCATGAAGCTGACAGTGCCCTCAGTAACAATGAGAAAATTGAGGATAGCAAGTTGAAGGGAGCAGGCAGAGATAATGGGTTCTCTTTTAGAAATGTTGAGTTTATGTTTATGAGGCATCCAATTTGGTATGTACAGCAGAGAGTGATGTGGGACCGTAGCTCAGCAAAGAAACTTGGGCTGGATATATAGGTCTGGGAGTCATCAGCATATAAAAATAATTTGATCTATGGAAAATGACAAGATCTCCCAACAAGATAGTCTACAGGGACAAGAGAAGAAGGCTCCAGACAGAGCCTTATTATGCAAGGTCCCTTGTTAGCCCTATAATTTCCCACAGAGAGCCCTAACTATTGCAGGAGGATCCCTCAATGTTAATAGGTGTTTTGTGACACCCAACTCATATATATAGAAAAAAACAGGGTAGTACCTGTCAGTGACTGCATCCGAGACCACTGATGATTGAATAGTACCCCCAAAGCATCATGCAAATACTGGGCATGGGAGCCAATCTCATATAAAAACTTTTGTGGAGTTTGGTTTCTGGCTTTCAGTTTCTCTGGATCTGCCAAGGAGTCTATTTCAAAGGAATAAAGCTCATATTTATATAGAAATCTAGAAATATAAACTAATCACACCATACAATCTTTCTCAGATGTCAGGAAGTATTAATATCCATTCATCTTAGAGACAATGAGACAGATTTGGTGAGTAGGCTTGCCTGAGGCATCGTGTTGATTCACTGGTTGATGTGAGGATTAAGATCCAAGAGTTTTTAATTTTTAGCTCCTTTGCTTGGAATGCGTATAGCATTTGTTGATTTCCAAGATGTGAATGCTCTTGTTGAAAATTGAACATTCAGATCTCACAGGCTTATTCCTGAGCTGGCTCTACCACAACCTTGCCTGGTTCCCTGCTTTTCACATTTCATCCTTGGCAGTTGTTTTAGTAGTGGTTGCATTTTCTCTCATAACTTAGTAGAGAAGTACTGAGTGCAGCTCATCAAAAACAGTCCATAACTATTTCTTGAGGGCTATTTCTCCTGTTTCCTAGTCTACCTCTATAAGGGGCATTATCAAGAGGCTCTAGTTTATTCATCTTACAGACAGGACTATATACATGAGGGCAACCAGATAGCATATACAAAACAGAAAATGATGGATGGTCATGACATGCTGGGAATAAAAGCTCTGTTTAGCTAGGGAAGGGTTGGTGGTGAAGGTAAACTTCGAGCGGAGATTAAAGTCTAGGTAACTTCTTTTTTTAATTTATTTTTAGTTTTCAACATTCATTTCCACAAGATTTTTGGGTTTCAAATTTTCTCCCCATCTCTCCCCTCCCTCCACCCCAAGACAATGTGCATTCTGATTATCCCTTCCCCCAATCTGCTCTCCCTTCTATTGTACCCCTCCCTTGCTTTATCCTCATCTCCTCTATTTTCTTGTAGGACATGATAGATTTCTATACCCCATTACCTATATTTCTTATTTCCCAGTTGCCTGTAAAGACAATTTTTAACATTCATTTTTAAAACTTTGAGTTCCAACTTCTCTCCCTTCCTCCCTCCCCACCCTCTGAGAAGACAAGCTGTTCAGTATAGGTTATACATGTGTAGTTATGCAAAAGACTTCCATAAAAGTCATGTTGTGAAAGACTAACTACATTTCCTTCCATCCTATCCTGTCCCCCATTTATTATATTCTCTCTTTTGACCTTGTCCCTTCCCAAAAGTGTTTACTTCTAATTACCCCTTCCTCTCATTTGCTCTCCCTTCTATCATCCCCCCACATCTCACTTATCCCCTTCTCCCCTACTTTCCTGTAGATTTTCATACCAAATTGAGTGTGCATGGTATTCCCTCCTTAAGCCAAATGTGATGAGAGTAAGATTCACTTTTTCCAAAATCCCAATGGTGGACCTCAAGGCAAAATGCCTTCCACACTCAGAGAGAGAAATATGGAAGTCACTCACATAATGTAGCAGATCATGTTTGTGTATGTGTATCTGTTTGTGTATCATGTTCTGATTTGTAATACGGATTCTTTCATTTATCTTAGTCTGACTACACAGCATGACTATAGTGAAAATATACTCAATAGGAAAGTATATGTAGAATCTACACAGAATTGTATGCAGTCGTGGGGAGGGAGGGAGGTAGTGGGGGGTGGGTGGGGAGGGATAAAATCGCAATTGTATGGCAGTGATTGTTAAACATTAAAAAAATAAAAAAATTAAAAAAAAAAAAAAAAGATTCACTTTTTCCCTCTCACTTCCCCCCCTTTTCTCCTTCATTGGATAAGCTTTTGCTTGTCTCTTTTGTGAGAAACAATTTGCCCCATTCCATTTCTCCCTTTCTTCTCCTAATATATTCCTCTCTTGCTGCTTATTTTATTTTTTTAGATATCATCCTTTCCTATTCAGCTCACCCTGAGCCCTCTGTCTATATGTATATAATCCTTCCAACTACCCAAATACTGAGAAGTCTCAAGACTTACATATATTATCTTTCCATGTAGGAATGTAAACAGTTCAACTTTGATAAGTCCCTTATGATTTCTCTTTCCTGTTTACCTTTTCATGTTTCTCTTGATACTTGTGTTTGAAAGTCAAATTTTCTATTCAACTCTGGCCTTTTCATCTGAAAGTTCTATATTTCAATGAATGACCATTTTTTTTCCCTGAAGTGTTATACTCAGTTTTTCTGGGTAGGTGATTCTTGGATGGTCAGGCTCTTTTTTTGATCATGGCTTTCAGGTAGTCCCATAATTTTTAAATTGTCTCTCCTGGGAGTAGGTACTCAAGAACCTCATGTCCTCATCTATAAAATGAGAATTGGACTGAAATGGTCTCCAGAGGGCTTTCTAATTCTGACCTTCTGTGCACTTAAGTTTCCTCTCAGCTCTGGGATCGAGCTATTGTTCACTAGCATTTGGGAAGCCAGAGGGGACCTTAGAGATCATCTCATCCAAATCCTTTATTTCAAGATGAGGAAACAGGTTTGAAAGGGAAAACAGCTAAGGACCTCTCCAGTTCTGACATATTCCAAGGTTCCTTCTGGCTCAGAGTTTCTTTGAGAGTTTCGAATGGACCACAGGACCCAGATCTTAGACTTGCAGGAGCTGGGAGAGGAAGAAAGATTATTAGACACTCTCATCATTATGCCCCCTCGCTCTCCTTACTGTTCTCATCCTTAAGATCTGCTCCTCTGGATCATTTCCCAGTCTGCCAGGTACATACAAACTACCTTCATCCCACACACCAAGAGACAGTTCACTTTTATTTCCTCTTTTAATAAAAAGTTTCTCAAGCTTGCATATACAAAAAAAAAATAAAAAAATTAAAAAAAATAAATTGTCTCTCCTGGATCTATTTTCCAGATCAGTTGTTTTTGTCTGATTTTTTTTATTCCTTTGGTTTTGTTTTATAATTTCTTGATTTTTCATAAAATCATTAGCTTCCATCTGCTCCATTCTAATCTTTAAAGAATTATTTTCTTCAGTGAGCCTTTGGATCTCCTTTTCCATCTAGCCAATTCTTTTTAGGGTATTCTTCTCCTCATTGGCTTCTTGGATCTCTTTTGCCAGTGTTACTTTCTTCAGCATTTTTTAGGGTCTCCTTTAGCAAGCTGTTGACTCATTTTTCCTGATTTTCTTGCATCACTGTCATTTCTCTTCCCAATTTTTGCTCTAGTTCTCCTACTTGATTTTCAAAATCCTATTTGAGCTCTTCCATGGCCTGAGACCAATTCATATTTTTCTTGGAGACTTTGGATGGAAGAGCTTTGACTTTGTTTTCTTCCATTTGCATGCTTTGGTCTTCCTTGTCACCAAAGTAAGATTCTATAGTCTGATTCTTTTTTCAGTTTTTGCTCATTTCCCCAGCCATTTACTTGACTTTTGAGCTCTTTGTCAAGGTAGTTCTCTGCTTCTAGTGGGGGTGAGGGGTAATACTGTCAGCCTCTAGATCCCCTCACAACCTGTGGACCTAGAGCTCCCGAAACAGTGCCTGCAGTTGCCCCTGCTGCAGCTGAGGGTTTCTCCATTCCCCTCCTCCTCTGCTGCCCTGGGGCTGATGCTGGATGACTCCACTCTCCCACACTGGTCCCACAGACTTTTTTCACTGACCTTCCAATTTGTCCTTGGTATTTTGGCATCCTGAAGTCTGGAAACTGCCATAGGTACAAGAGATTCAGTCTCCCCAAGGCCAGTTCAAGTCCTGGCTGTGTGGCTGCAGCCCCTGCTGAACTGTGCCCTGTCCCTCTGCGTGGTGCAATAGACACTTCCCAGTGATCTTCCAGGATGTCTTGGGCTGGAAATTTGTTTCACTCTGTCATTCTGTGGGTTCTGCAACTCCATAATTTGTTTAGAGTCATTTTTTAGACGTACTGACTAGGCTTGACAGCACTCTAGAAAGTTCGTGCTGTTACTCCACCACCTTGGCTCTGCCTCCCTCTAGGCAACTTCTTAAGCAAATCTCTGTCAGAGGAGAGTTACCTTTAGTATAAATTTTTTCTAAGAATGACATATTTTAAGCTTCAGTATTCAATGCTTTTCCAATTTAGGGTATTTGGCGTCTCCATGGAATTGTTTCAAGTGTTTTGACAATTTGACACAGTGTTTCCATGACCCATAGATAACTGTCTATTTGATCACTGGATTAGAAAAAGCCTTTTACTATATTAATGTTTTACTGAAATCAATCATTGTTCTCTATGAAAGAGAAATTAATTCTCCTGTCTACAAATTTATGCAACCATAATCCTATGAAATCTTCCTAGACAACTTGACAGATTTATCTGAATAAAGTTATCAATTAATAGGTAATGGTAAAGTTGAAAAAAGATTCACTAAAATGCCACAAAAAAAATATGAGAGAGGTAATATTTTCCAAGTAAAGTTTTCTAACTAGAAAGGCAAATTTAATGCCTAGAGGTCAAGATTTCAATAATTTATTTCTGAACATTTTTTGAATTTTGAGTATCTGACACCTCTAGAGATGGCTAAGTTGAATTTAAACCTTGTTCCTCCTTACCACCTCAGAAAGTAAGAAATACACTAGATTAAGTAAAAGAATAACAATAAAGAAGGAAAATAAGTTATTTTGAAGAAATCCTCACAGAAAAATAATCAGCAAAGAGCTATATTACCAACACTGCATCATGCCTTCTCTAGCCCTCATTCAAAAGTCCTGCTACATAACCTAGACTCCATATTTTGTGTTGCATGGGGCAGAAAACTGCAAGAAGGTAAAGAAGTGAATGGCTATTGGACATATTGGTGGACTGTACCACCACTGACAGTGTCCACCAGTCACCTCAAGCATCTCTCTGGGCCTTGCAGAATCTCCCCCAGAAATAATTCCACACTTTAGCAGATGAGAGTACATGAGAAATAATCATTCAGGTTATTTTCAATCAATAATCATAATTTCAAAATTACACTTTGATCTGAAGATCAAAGAAGAGATCAAATTGAAAACCAAGAATATTTAGTAACATTAAAAGGCAGCTTAAGCGACATCATGGGTAGAACACTGGGCCTGGATGCAGCAACCTCAGACATTAGCTTTCTGACTCAGAGCAAGTGACTTAGCCTCTGTCTGACTCAGTTTCTTCCATTGTAAAACAGGGATAGTAACAGCAGGTACATTACATGGTTGTTTTCAAGATCAAATGAGATAACACTTGTAAAGCATTTAGCACAGTGCTGACACATAGTAGGTAATTAATAATAAATGCTTGTGAAAAATAATAAAAAGTAAATTAATAAATAATAAATGCATATTCCCCTCCCTCCCAAATGAGAATTATTTTAAAGATTCTTAAGCACATAAACCAGGAGCTAACTTGAGGGGGGTTTTTTAAAGAGAGGAGAAAATCAAATTACCAATACAAAACATGAAAAGGGTGAAATCACAATGAATAGAAAGAAATAAAGGAAGTTATCAGAAGCTACTCTACCAGATTATTTATCAAAATACTGATTGAAATGGATGATGCTGTGCTAGGCGCTGGAGGGAAAACAACTCTTAGATAGCATGATCTCCCATGACACTTTAACACTCCCATGGATCTTTGAACTCAAGGAACACATGTCTCCAAAGCACAAATCACAATCTGCCCATACCTACTCATACTGTGGAAATCTTGTCCATATCTTCCCATAAAGCCTCCATCAGGAATCCACTCAAAGCTTTGGGAGCCTGACTCTAGATTTGTCTACTTTGTCAGGATACCATTGGAGCATATGTACTGTCCACCAGCGATCCTTTACTTCTGCAATAGGAAGAGGGTCATCTAATTTTTCCTCCAGTCACACCTTTGATGATATCCTTCATCCTTCCTCATATGTTCTGTGTTTAACTTGAACTTCTGTGCTCCTTGGAGCACTTTGAGTCCAACCCCCTTATTTTAGAGGTGAAGAAACTGAAGTACAGAGAAATTTAAGTAATTTGCTCAAGGTCACATTGCTAGTAAATATCTGAGTAGTTTTCCCCTCTAACAATTTCTAAGTGTCCCATAACTTTCCTTCAGAGACGAATATTCTCTTGTTTGCAGTCACACAGTACAGTTGAAAGAGCACTACTATTAAAAAGATGGCTTTCTTTTTTTAGGGATATATTTGAAGTCATTAAAATATTATACAAATTGCCAGAGGCAACTCATCACACATTCCTCACCCTGTTCAAATCTCTACTGCACATACAGTCTATTTGCAGGATCTGTCCAAGATGCACATGCTATCAGAGAAGCTCTTTGGGTTACCATTAAATTGCCTATCACAGTTACGACAATAGCATCCTTTCCATTTGACTGCAGGGTTTTATTTTGTTTTGTCTTGTTTTGTGTAAACTGTCAAGCCAAATTCTTTCAAGTATTACAACTCTTATTTGAAAGCTCTGAAATGTTACAGGTCTTAATATATTCACTAAATTATCTGGAGGACCTCACTTAGCTGAGAGGACCAGTAAAAGTCATGATAGATTTGGAGTTAGGCAACCCTGACTTGAATCCTGCCTCTACTAGTTACTGTTAGTCTGACACTGGTCAAGTAATTCAGCCTCTCTACACACTATGACATGAGAGGATTGAACTAGATTGAACTAGGATTGAACTAGAAAGCCTTCAAAGTTTCATCTAACTATGATCACCATGAAAAATATATTTGGTGAACATACAACTTCCTTTTTATTTCTCACTCAATACTAATAATCAGAGAACCCTCTAGAATCGCTATCTCTATTTTTATATTTTTGAAGATTCTTATATGACTTTATCATTTTCATTGGAAACAATTTGTAATAGTTAAAAAATGATAAGCACAGTGAAGTTTTAGGCTCTCTCAGTAAGCTAGGTTATTCAAAAGTAGTCACCTACTATCCATATAATTTACAAAAACTGGCTCCTTTCCTTCTCATGCCTGTATCAGGGAGGCCCAGAATACTTATATTATTCTCATAAATAATTTATGGAGATGAAAGAGAGAAAGGAAGCAAGGAGGGAAGAAAGAAAGAATATAGACTGCTTATTTAAGTTAATGATATAGTCAAAATTGATGTCTTAGACACATATAAGGTTTTATAATTTGTTTTCCAAGCATATGATAAACATCTTTTTTTTAAAAAAAGGATTTGAGAAAAATCCATCAATACTCTCAATATTGTGTCTCCTCTGGCACAAACTTCTTCTTGGTCTAGTCTCATATTTTTCCTTTTTTGTCATTAGTGTCTTTTCTATTTTCTCATGTAGCACATCAAGGGCTATGATGTTAAAGTTCAATGTTATACACCCATTGGTACTGATTGGAGAAAACTGTTTGTTTCATTTTTGATGTTCATTTTTCATCTATTTCCTGAACTCTCAGTTTCCGACTTGACTGTTCTTAGGATAACTTGCCTTAATTGGGTCTTTTGTCCAACTTTCTGAAAAATGCACTTTTCCTCCACCATTTCTTACAGTTTTATAAGGCAATAGTACTCATAACTTTCCACCATCTTTCCTATAAAATTATAGAAATGAGATTACATTCTAAAAGAGTGTTACATTTGGCCTCTACATCTCTCTTCTTCAAAATGAACTAAGTTATTTGCAGAGTTGAATCACATTCTCCTTTTTTGTGGCAATTGATTTATATTCATTATGCTTCCTTAGGAAAGGGTGATAGTTTATTCATGTCTGTTCTATCCATTGCCCATTTTCCATCAACAGTTTTCTTAAACATTTAAGTTGAAGTCTTCTTCTGTTGTACACTACATCTTAAAATTTATCATGTTTCCCTCTAATGGTATAGCAGTTAGAGTACTGAGCCTGGAGGCAGCAATACTTGAGTTTGAATATTAACCCATATTTGTACTAAGTATGGGACACTGAGCAGGTCACAACCTCTCTCAATGCAACAAAAATCAGTTCATTAACATGATCTTTCCAGGGCCTGATTTGCCCATGATAATTAATCTTTATGGTTCTTGGTGATAAAAGTTTAAATATCCCTTCAAAATCCTATTTCACCTTTGATAAAAATGCTGTGTTCCATGCAAAGGAGAGAGGTTTTGCTATTTTACAAGTAATGGTTCTCAAGATCAGCTGTCAGCTGATTGTTTTTTCTTCCTGAGTATTTTTACTGCCAAAAGGGAAAATGAGGAAGAAAGTAGTTATTTAATCACTTCCCTTAGGCATAGTTCCCTAAGATCAGTCAGCACATTTTTCCATTAAAATGTACTTCTAAAACAAAACTAAAATCATGGTATTGGAATAGTTGAGAATAAATATATATTATGCAAGTAATTTTTAATATTGTTAAAGATGATTGAAGAAATACAAATACCTAAATGTTCTTTAATTACTAACCATAACTGTTTAGTTTAACTTTGCTTTTTCCCCAGTCACATATAATGTATTGGGGGGAGGGCCCTCTAACTATCCTTATTTTACCTTGGAATCAAAGGATCTTTCTATATAATACACTTGGCTTCAGGCTAGTTTAGCTCTAAGAGCCTTTGCAGATCCCAACCTGTCCAAAATGATTTCTTGAGATACTAGCTGAACAAGAAAGCTCTCTTCATTGAGATCCAAGATACTACAGGGAATTTCTAAAGAGAGCAAAAGGACAATAGATTAAAACTACTCATCTAAGAGAAGAGAAAACATTTTCAAAAGTTGTATGGGGGTGGGGGTTGGAGTCAAGATGGTAGAAAAAAGACAGAGACTTCCATGAGCTCTCCCAAATTCCCCTCCAGACAACTTTAAATAACACTTCAAAATGAATTCTGGAGTAGCAGAACCCACAAAAGAATGAAGTGAAACAATTTTCCAGCACAAGACACCTTAGCAGGTTAACAGGAAAGGTCTGTCACAATGGATGAGTGGAGCACAGTTCAGCACAGGCTGCTCCAGCACAGGCCACCCAAGCAAACCAGGAGCAGACCTTGGGGGTGACTGCATCAGTGGCAGCAGCTGCAACTTTTGGGAGCTCTCAGCTTACAGACAGCAAGAGGGTCAGACAATAGATCAGAAGGAGATTATAGGGGTTCCTTTGCTGGCACTGGGTATAGGACTCAGTCGCATTGCTCATATGTGGATCCAAGTCACATTCCTGGGTCATAATCTCAGGGTAAGGAGGTGCACTTGCATACCAGAGTTTAAGATGACACTGGAGTGGGGTCTCTGATCACAGCTCCGGGGTGGAAAAGTGCTTATGGTCAGTCATAGACTACAGCACAAGCCAGTAGAGTGGTAAACACACCTCTCCCGAGATTATACCACCTTGGAACAACAAAAATCTTACAAACCCCAGAACTATCTCTAAGAGTGGCATCAAGAAAGGTTAGAAACTTGGAACAGTGACCCCCTCCACCCTCCACAGTCCCACTTTAACATTGAGTTAAAAGTGAAGAAATAGACTAGAAAAATGAATAACAAAAAAGAACCTGACCATAGAGAGTTACCATGGTGACAGGGAAGATCAAAACTTAACCTCAGAAGAAGACACTAATGTAGTAGAGTTGTGAATTGATTCAGCCATTCTGGAGAGCAATTTGAAACTATGCCCAAAGGGCTATAAAACCATGCATATCTTTTGACCCAGCAATGCCACTACTAGGTCTGTATACCAAAGAGACAAAAGACAAAAAGGAAAAGAACCTATATGTACAAAAATATTTTAAGTAACTCTTTTACTGGTGACAAAGAATTAAAAATAGAGATGATGCCCATCAATTGGGGAATGGTTGAAGTAGTGTAAGATTGTGATGGTATATTATTGTACCATAAGAAATGATAAGCAGGATACTCTCAGAAAAACCTGGAAAGATTTTCACAAACTAAAACAAAGTGAAATGTGCAGAACCAAGAGAACATTGTACACAGTAACAGCAATATTTTATGATGATCAACTGTGAATCACTTAGCTATTCTCAGCAATACAATGACCCAAGATAATTCCAAAAGACCCATGATGAAAAATGCTATCCATCTTCAAAGTAAGAACTTATAAATGGTGACCTACTCTGTTTCCATTCTTCTGCTACCACAAATAGTGCTGTTATGATTATTTTGGCAAATATGGGACCCAGCTTGCTTTCTTTGACCATTTTCAGGTATATCCCTGAATAGTGAAATCTCTGAGTCAAAAGGGATGGACATTTTAGTTGCTTTTTTATGATAATTCCAAAATGCTTCACAGAATTATAGAATCAAGTCCCGGATCCACCTACGTCATATTAATGTGATGTCTTCCCATAGCCTTTCCAATGTTATTCCTGTCTTTGGCCATTTTTGTCAACTTCATGGATGTGAGTTGAAATGTCAGAATTAATTTAGTTTTCATTTACTCTTTATTACTAGTGATTTGGAATGTTTTTTGATATGGTTGTTGATAGTTTGCAATTGTCCTTTGGAAAATGATTGGTCCATATTGTTTAACCATTCACCAGGGAATGTTTGGCTCATATATTTTGATAATTCCAGACTGCACTGTCATCAAAGTATTGACGCCAAAAATGTTTTTCAAATTTGCATTTTCTCTGTTGATTTAAGTTTCATTGATTTTGTTCACGTAAAAGCTTTTTAGTTTTATGGCATTTCAATTGCCTGCTTTATCTTTTATGAACACCTCTCCCCATGTTTAGTTAAGAATTATTCTCCTAGTCTGAATACAGATCGAAGCATTTTTTATTTTATTTTTTGTGGGAGGGTTTTGTCTGTCTTTCATAACATGACTAACATGGCAGTATGTTTTGCACAACTGATCATGTAAAACCTATACCAAATTGCTTACCATCTCAGAGACCTAGGAGGCGAAGGATGGAGGGTAAAAAATGGGAACATAAAATTTTTTAAATGAATGTAAAAAATTGTTTTTATATCTAATTGAGAAAAAATAAAATATTATTTAAAATAAACTTTAAAATGCTCTAAAAATACAAAATTTAATCTACATTTTGAAAAACTTAAACATTCCTAACAGAAATTTATGGCTTCCTATACGTGCCTTTTTTTGTTCTTTGTATATGGAAATACTTGGTCTTTTGCTGATCATTGTTAAGTTCACAATATAAATAAAATTTAATTATAATTATTATTTTCCTAGCTATTGGTGTATAAAAATGTCTCTTTCCATTCTTCCCAATTTTTTTACTCTCCAGCTTTTTCACATTTGTATCATGCATCAGTTTGGACCTTAGGATATATGTTAGACTAAAGTCTATTTTTTAAATCAAATACTTTTTAGTTGTCCCAGAAGTTCTTGACAAATAGGGAGTCCTACCCCAAAAAGCTTATGTTGTGGACTTGCCAAACAATGGGCTGCTGACTCTTCTTTTTCTCTCTTTTCTCTAATCTGAATGTTTCATTTTTTTTAAGTACCAGTTTTTTGATAATTGCTACTTCATGATGTAGTTTGAAGCTTAAAAAGAGAAATTCTTCATCATTGAAAAAGTAGAAAAAACTATTAGAACACATTTAATGAATTTGATTAAATAAAAATTTTGCAGAACATGAAACAACAATATTAATTAAAAGGAAAAGCTGTCAAATAGAGAAAAATATTTTTAACAAACATGTCTTATAAAAAATTGATTTCCAGAATTTGTGAGGAATGTACAATCACATGGATTTTCAATGAAATTTCCTTCTCCATACATACATTTAATCAATTAAAAAAACTGTTGAATACCTACTATGTGCCAGACACCAGGGATTGTTGTTGTTCTGACTGAACTGAAAGTGTCTGACTCTTCACCACCCCATCTTAGCAAACATACCAGAGTGGTTTACCATTTCCTTCTCCAGCAGCTCATTTTACAGATGAGGAAACTGAGGCAAACAAGGCTGAGTAACTTACCCAGGGTGACACTGCTAGTCAGATATAAACTCAATTCTTCCTGACTCTAAAATCAGTGCTCTATCCATTGTGCCACCCAGCTGCCCCAATATACTAATACTCCTAATATACACTAATGGGCATCAGTCTATCAGTGGCAAGCCCGCTGTGACATATTTGGAAGAGATAGTGGCAGAAGGCATCAGAATGGTGTCTTAATTTTTAAACTAATTTAGTAAAAAATACATTGATCTCCCTCATAGTTAAACACATCAAAAATAATCTTGACTGTTCATATTTTGAGGCCACAGCTATAGTGGTTCTCTGGCTACTATACAGTTAATTGTAAGAACAAAGCCTAGGAGGGAAAAAAAACAGGTTCTTGAAAACCTCAAACTTCAAAATGTAGAACAATACAATATTTCTCTATGACCTAGTACAGAATATTTTAAGCAGAATTTAAACATGATATATATTTAAGCTAGCTTCTTATAAATTATCTTGTGCAAAACAACCCTCTTAACTTAACAGTTAAAGCTAAGGGGGTCAAAATAATCTAGTTAATAGACCTGACGTCTCATTACAGAGAGAATGATCAAAAAAAGCAACAGTCTTATAAAGAATAGTCAAAAGACTGAAGAACTCAACTGCATTTGTCTGGCTCCAGAGAGAACTCCAGATCTATATTCTGTGGTTTGGTCATTCCTTGACATGAGTTATCTCAAGAACTAAACAGCAATACAAGTATCAGAAAACAAGTAATTGTACAACTCTTCTAATTTTGAGTGCCTCATGTCCTAGAACGATAAATCTAAAGGTAGATAGGACCACAGATGCCATCCAGTTCAAACCTTTAATTTTACAGATAAGGAAACTGAGGCCCACAGAGATTGTGACTTTCCCAAAGTCATACAAGCATAGAACATCAAAGACAAGACTCAGATTTAGGTGATACAGTGGATAGAATGCAGGGCCTATGGTCAGGAAGACTTATCTTTCTGATTTTTAAATCCGGTTTCAGACATTCACTAGGTGTGCAACCTGGGCAAGTCACTTAATTATGTTTGCCTCAGTTTTTCTTCTGTAAAATGAATTGGAGAAGGAAATGGCAAACCACTCCAGTATCTTTGCCAAGAAAACCCAAATGGGGTCAAAGGAGTTGGACACAACTGAACACCAACTCCAGAGTCAAAGCTCTCTCTTCTCATTATTCCCCTCTCCCATGGGAAGAACATCTGCATGTCTTTAAAAATCATGAGAATATAAGTTTACTTGGAATTTCCAGAGCTTTCCAGTGTCATCCTCCCTTTCAAAGCAGGTAGGCTCCAAGTCTGCTTTCATGAAACATTGAATGGCACCCAATCCAAAAGCCCCAGCTTCAATCACAGCAGTTCTCTCCTTGGCATGTCTCTTTTCTCACTAGTCAAAGGAAATAATTTTGTTAGTATCATTAAATGCAGGAATGAAACCATTCTCTTTTATAGTCAAGAAATCCCTATGATCTCAACTCAACGGATATGAGAACTCAGTTGCCAAATTAACAAGTGGTGATCTAGCTACGGCAGCCTAATCAAACTCATTAAAGACTTGATTGGAAACCTAAAATGCAAATTTAGCTATTTACAATGGAGAAAATGTCTGACTAGAAAACTGAATTGGTCACATCTCCCCTATGGGGTATTCTTTTTCTGGTAGGAAGGTGAGCCAACTCAGGAAGTCGAATCAATCAAAAAAGTAATACTTTGTGAGCATGGGATCAGAAAATAAAAAGGCAAAAGAATATGTACACTCAGTCAAGCTAGGACAGAGCAGATGAGTCCTTTTTTCCTCAATAGAGAACTTCTGGTAACCTGTATGATGATCCCTGCACTTTAGATAAAGTATCCTCTTTGACCACTCTTGGTTGAGAAACGTGTCATTCTCCAACACATCTTTTCATATGCTTCCAAGCAGAAACACAAATCTTCCATGTATATTGCTCCAATTTGAGAGGTTCCCATAAATAACTTATGTTTCTGCCCACTTTACAATTATATTTGTCTTTTGACTAATTACAGTATTTGTTTTTCATGAATTTCTTGATTTCTTTGGCCATCAGCTCTTCTAGATGGTTTGAGCTTCATCTTCATCATGCCCTGCTCAAATTAAACTCATCACCAGAGAAGCCCATCACCAGGATACTCATCATTTTGAAGACTTCATCAGCTTTGCTACTCATACGTCATCAGGACCTTCAATTGCTCTGTCTAAATGGAGAACTGGAGGTCAAAGCAATAACTCCTCCCATAGTCTACCTTTCTAGAAATCTTAATCATCTCATCATCAGCTGTTCTATTTGGTTTTGACTCAATCCTTATTTTAATCATGCCTTTGTAAATTTCTTGAGGGCGGGAAGACTGTCTTTCTTATTTGTATCCCCTGTACTTAACACAGTGCCCAGCACTTAACACAGTGCCCAGCACATAGTAGGTACTTAATAAATGTTTTATTGTATCTATTGAATATCAGTGGGGAATAAGGAGATGACTGCCCATCTCCCATATCCTGATTCACAGGATATAAGGGAAAACATAGCCAAAACTGAAGAGGATATACTGAACTAGTATTCAAAGCTTTTCCAACTTGGTGGGATCTGCCAGGTAGGACTTTGTGCTCTGCCAGCACAGCCTTAAAGAACCCAGGGTCATTTTCATATGAGTAAGGATTTAATAAAAGATTACTTGGAAGAGAAAGATTGAAATAGCAACAGCCCTCCTTCAGTCTCTTGGATACACAGCACAGTATTAAGGAATAATATTTAATGCAGTTTACGCATTTGAAATGATAATTGTCAAAGCTCCCCTTTCTTGTGTGTGTGTTTGTGCATATACATATATGTGTTTGTGTGTATGTGTGTGTGTGTGTGTGTGTGTGTGTGTGCGTGCAATGATCTTAACTAGTATGCTCAGTTTTCTATTCCAAGGGCATTCTTGTAAAATGCAAAATTAGAGAGGATATAAAACAGAATGTTTTTAGTTGTTTCCTTGTAGAAGATATGACCAACCTCACTAGGTATTTTTGCCCATTTTTCATTAGTTGGCTTTGGATTACAAAAGATTTCTGACTTTTCTAACAGGCAGTGTATGTATGTATTCATTCATTCTCTTTCCCACAATCAGTGTATCTTCTGCCTCCTTGAAGTAATAGAAATCTCCTCCAGAAGGCACCAAATCCCTCACTATGCTCTCCTGTTCCTTTCTGCAGGGAGATAGAAATGGGAGACTGTTTTACAGTCAAAGAGTTGGATCTGTAGTTAAGAAGAACTGGGCTCAAATAGTAATCTGGCCTTGAGAAAATCACTTAACTTCTTAAATGGGCTTCCATTTTCTCATTTGTAAAATAAGAGGTTTGGAACACTAAGGCTGCTTCCAGTTCTAAATCTATGATTCTATAATGCTAAAAATCCCTGGAGATGAGGAAGACAAGATAGCAGTAAAAGTAGAAACACATCAGGTCCAAGAAATGCCCTAGGGGCTTATATTGTCCAAGGGATGATGCCACCACATTATATCTGAAAACCTTTGAAATCTATTGTGTGTTGTGTGTTTCTTTCTGGCGATATTTACAAGCAAAAAATCTTTTTTAAAAATATACTTCTTAACATAAGAATATAGTTTCTAGCCAATAGCAGCAGCTTCTAATTTTTTTACACTTTCTAACTCCAATCCCATAAATCAAAATTTTCATTCCTGACAGGAGAAATCACAATATTACTGAAGTGACTGAATAAAAAAGAAGAATTTTATTTTTTAAGATATATGAAGTATACAGCTATACTTTCCTGGCTTGGCCCAAATCTAACGTGAAAATCCAGATTTACAAAATTAATTTAGATATAATTGTTCATTTTACAAAATGATTTTTCACTTAAAGGATTTACTAGAGGACTTATTTTGTGGCAAACATTCCTTGTGAATTTATACTATGATTAGATTTGCAAATTTTTGATTTAACATTTTCTGAATTGCATCAGCCTTGAAAATACAGATATGGAATCACACGCTGTTTCAAGTGTGATTCCATTAAGGTTAAATTAGACTCAGAGCTGAGTGGAAAAAAGTTTAAATGGAGGAAAGATATCTTCTGCTTTATTTGCCCACTCATATCCCATTAGGATCATAACTATAATAACAATAACATGGAATGCTAGCCCAAAATGTAAAGCCAGCAGACACCACTGCAACCAAAAACAACCAACCAACCTCTGAGGATGCACTTCTATCATTATTAAAGGTTCACTTTCTCATAGGTTTGAAAATTCTTTCCAAGTCTGGATGGCTCTTCTGACGTCAGCCTATTTCTCAAGTCAATTCATCAATAAACATTTATTAAGCACCTACTATGTTCCAGGCAGCCTACTAAGTGCTGGGAATAAAAAAGAAGCAAAAAGACAGTCCTTGGTCTCAAGGAGTTCACAATTTAATGGGAAGACGATAAACAAATAAATTTATACAGACAAGCAATATAAAGGAAAAATGGGAAATTATTAATGGAGATAAGGGAGGAGATAAAGTGGAAGCAGCTATTACAGATGGCTTTTTAGAAGAGGTTAGCTACAAAGGGCAGAAGACATATAGGATCATAGTGGGGATGGAGGGTTTTTTTCAGGGTGGGGAGACATGAGCATGTTTGTAGGCAGTAGGGAATGATCCAGTAGATAAGAAGAGAATGGGTGAAAGCATAGGGATAGCAGAGGAGGTGATCTGTTGGAGGAGATGGAATGCAATAGGGTCAGTTGAACAAGTAGAGGGCTAGCCTTGATAAGGAGTAAGGCCACTCCATCATGTGAGACAAGGGTAAAGGAGGAGACAGTGGCAGAAGGCATCTTAGTGATAGGAGATGACGAAGGGGTAGAAGGAAGTAAATGCCTCAGTTTTTTTCTGTAAAATATGAGGCAAGGTTCTCAAACTGAAAGAGTGGGAAGGAGAGCTATGAGAAATTTGAGGAGGGATGGAAAGTTTAGAAAAGTTCACTGCGGAGAGTTGGTTAATGAGTTGGTAAGAGAAGTGTAGTAGGATTAACCAGCCACAGTGAGGACCTAATTAGGATTATGTGGCATAAACTTATGGGGCAGGTAGATGGTACAGTGGATAGAGTGCCGATCCTGGAGTAAGGGAGACTCCATGAGTTGAAATCCAGCCTCAGACACTTCCTAGCTGTGTGACCCTGGACAAGTCACCGTTTACCTCAATTTTCTCATTTATAAAATGAGCTGGAGAAGGAAATGGCAAACCATTCCAGTATCTCTGCCAAGAAAATCCCAAAACGGGGTCACAAAGAGCCAGACACAACTGAACGACCACAAAGTATGAATTTGCAGTGGATCCAGTAGAAGAGCTGCATAATTTTCTCCATCTTTATTTGCAGCACATGTGTAGCACCAAAGACAGTGAACGGTAGGAGTGATCCAAAACTGAGGTTTAGCTGGACATAAGTGGCAATATTGATAAGGGGGTTAGGAAATTCAAGAGAGGAAGACAATGTAGAGTTGAATTGATTCACCAAGGGGTCAAGATAGAGAAAAGAAGGGAGAGTGACTAGTACAAGGGAAATAGCCTGGAAGAGAATTGAGGAGTCAAGGCATTGGGGATCATAGTGCAAACAAAGAGTAGTCTTGTAAAAGAAGGCAGAGGGAGAAATGAAAGGTCGATAAAGTATGGTTGGATGGGGGATCTCAGAATTATTGGATTCTACAGAATTCAAAGATTTCAGAATTCCTGAAAATTAGCTGAGTTTGTTTTAGTTACAGTTAAAAAGGATGCTAAATGTGAAATGTTAAACACACACACATATACACACACACACACACACACACACATTCCAGATTGTAGTTTCATTGGTATAGGGAATTCCTGTTGAGGAATTTCCCCCTCAAAGAAGGCTGGCCATTATGCTGCAACTTAGAGACTTAGAGGGAACATAGAGAGGTTAAGTGAATTGCCTAGGGTCACACAGCTGGTATATGTCATTAGACCGTGAGCTAGAGAGAAGGAACTGTCTTTTGCCTTTCTTTGTATCCCCAGCTCTTGGCAAAATGCCTGGCACTCAATATATGCTTAATAAATGCTTCTTGACTGACTGATGTCAGAGACTGATGTCTTGAATACAGGTTTCCTTAACTCCAGATATAACATTCCTCAGCTGCATCACACTGTTTCTTGATGGGGTGTGTGTGTGTGTGTGTGTGTGTGTGTGTATGTGCATGTGTGTGTGTGCGTGTTGCCACAGAAGTGGTGCTGGGAGATACAGAGACATAACAACCAACCTTCGGAAACATTTGATTGAATTTCTTAAATTGTCAAATTCACAAATAATAAATTTACAAATATCAAATTAATGATTCATCCAATTCGTTAATAATTTGGCAGTTATTTATCAATCATAACATCTGATATTTAGGGAGAGTTTTAAGGAATTATGAGGCTACCTTTAGATATTAATTAGGCTGTCTCAATTAGACTGAGAATTTGGGCAGACACATTTTTGCCCTATGATGACAAAGGAAAAGAAAACTATGTGCACATTAGAAATGTCTCTTTCTCCTCACTCTGAAATGGCTAGTGTTTTGAGATTTCGCACTACCCTGGTATGTAGTATCGCAGTATCCACATGATCCATGGTAATTTGCATGCAACTAGAACTACGCCTGTTAAGTTTCAGTCTAAAATGAGCAGGTTGGGTTGTTTAGGATTTCATGTAACAGTTCCACTTACTTGTGACACCAGTGTCCTTTACCTACAAATCAAGTCCTATTTCTGCCTTTTCTAGGCAAGCTAGACAACGGGGGGAACCACAGATCCTGGAGTCAAATCCTGAATTCAAATCCAGCCTCAGACATTGACGAGCTGTTTGACCCTGGACAAGTCATTTAACTGCTCTCTACCTCAGTTTCCTCATCTGTAAAATGGGGGTAATAATAATGCCTCCCTCCCAGGGTGGTTGTGAGGATCAAATGAGATATTTATAAAGTATTTCGCAAACCTTAAAGTGTTATATAAATGCTAGCTATGATCACTGTTATTATTAGAAACATGTATTTATATAAATATGTATTATAAATTTTGCCAGCTATGGAAATATTGACATACATAATATAGTCATCTACCTAATATCATAATATAACTAGCATTTACAAAATACTTTGAAGTTTGAAAAGTACAATGCCTGGCACCTATTTATCATCATCATCATCACCATTAATATTTATGTAATTATTACTACACCTGGTGTCACTGAACTCTGACACAGGGAAAGAAGAAGGAGCTCCCTGTCAGAAGGCTTGGTTTTGTATTCTGGCACTGTCTGTCAGTCAGTTAGCAAGTTAAGCACCGCGGTGCCAAGCACTATGCTAAGCATGGGATACAAGGGGTAGAAGACAGTCATTCTTCCCCTAAGTCTCATACTGCTCAGCTGGATAATGTGGTCAGCATTGTTTAACCCTACCTCTGAGTATAATATGAAAATACAACCATCCATTCTGAAACATCAAGAATTATGCGAATGTTTCATTCAAAGCAACAAGCATTTATTAAGCACTTACTGTGTACAAAGCCCTGTTTTGGGTATCGGAGATATAAAAAACAAAGCACATCCTTAGGAACTTACATTCTCCTAGAGGGATACATGTTCACAAAACAATAAATATAAAATATATACAGAGTAACATCAAGAGGGAAATAAAAGCACTAAGAACTGGTTGGGAGATGGGTGTCAGTAAAGGTTTCCTTTAGATCTCATTGTTTTTTAAAGGAGGCTGGGGAATCTAAGAGTTTGAAGTGAAGATGCATCCCCATCCCCATCATCCCCATCACCACCATCACCATCATCAATGTAGCAATTTAAGGTTTACAAAGTGCTTTAACTCATTTTGTCCTCACACCAACCCAGGGAGGTAAGGGCTACTATTTATTATTCCCCTTTTACAAACTTCCCTATTTTCACTTGGGGCGCAACTTTCCTTCTACAGCTCAAAAAGAATCTCTGACCTCTCTACAAGACCTCCTCCTCTACCTCTGTCAGGGTGATCGTGAGAGATTGGTCATCCTCAGATCTGCTCTTTTATGTGCTTCAAAGCTAAAATCCAAACTTTCTGTGCACATCATTCCATTGTGATGACATCTGATAGACTGCAGCACACACCTTATGTTCTTACCCTCTTTCCAATTACATGTCTTTTTTCCAATGTGAAGTCCTTCATTCCTCATCTCCACAGAGAAAAAGAATCTTATCTCAAACCCATATATATTGAGTTGCCTTCCTTTATGACACGTTTCATGTTGATTTTTGTTTACATTAACGATGTCACCCTTTCTTTGTCCTTGACCTCTGAGATTTTCTAGGGTAGACAATCAAGACCATTACCATAGCTTTAGAGGATTCAATGTTCTTTGCTGCTAGACCAAACCTCAAGAGAGGCAGCTAACTGAAGTTAGTAACCCCCCCAATTGGGGAGTTTAAAGTCTTAAACTCATATACTTGTAGTGAGTCTAGTGATTTTGACTGGTGGAGGATAAGTACAAAAAAAAAGTAGTAACTTCACCAGCTCCACCAGATCTTTTAAGACTATTAGGTCAATTTACACAGAAATGAAGGAAATTAAAAGAATCTCCTCACAAATAACTCCATCCAATTACTCTACAATTTTGCTGTCTAGAACCAGGGGGCAACCAAGCAAACAACCTAGGAATATGACAGAAGTTTAAAAACATTTCAGATTATAATTCATGTAAGAATTTGGTCTGAGAAAGCTCATTTGGCATCAGAGGAAAAAATGGTCTTTTAAATATAGTCTTTAAAATTCCTAATTATTTCTCGAGCTTGCTGACTGGGTCATAAGCTAATGAAATTACAAACTCCTTCCCCTATGGAGAATAAGCCACATCACAGATGAAGACCAGAAGATGGTAGCAGAGAGCAGCATGGTAACACCACCAGTGGACATCAGTTTCTCTGCAGTTTGAGAGGCATGAGTTATCCCAGTCACACATTTCATGTCTACATATTTATCTGACCATGTATTTCCCATGTGTTAAACATGAGTACCATGTCGTGTCTTCTTTAAATCGGTAGCCCATTAGTGATAGAACAAGAACCAACATTTCCCAACTCCTTATTCTTCATCTATTTCTTTTCCCATTTCCTTTACATAAAAATATGCTCTTGAGCTTGTTTTCAGAGGAGAATGGCAGGAACTAAGTGAGGCTGGTGACCTGCACAGCCCTCCCTCACTCAAACCAAGTCAAGTGCAAGTCATGTCATTATTTCTCTGACGACAAGGTCTTCTTTGGCAATGAAGGAACAACACACACACACACACACACACACACCATCTGAAATGCAAACATTAAAGATAGTTCCTTCAGGTTAACATATTCATCTTCAGTTTTCTTTTATTAAAATGTAAATTTAGCTAATTTCCAACTTGTGACTAGATTGCCTTACAATAGTTTATTAGTCGTTTGGAGCACATAATACATCTTTCTCATAAAAAAAATGAATACAGCATGGCAACATTTTCAGAATAGTATACAAATGTCTATTTACCTCATTATAGAGCTGTCTAGAATAAGGCTAAATTCTAGGACCTATGAAAAGGGGGTCATCACACACAGTAAAAGAAAACCTTTCTCTTCTACTTTCCCTGGCACTCAACAAACCCTTGGGAAAAGTGCAAAAATACCAAACTTGTCTTTGGTACCACTCTTATCTTGTATAGGGGAGCAACTAAATGAATACATTTATGTACATATGCGTCGTGGATTGCTGGTAAATATTTAACAATTAGCTCTCCGAAGGAGTAATTATACATATAATACATTTATAAGTTTATTCTGCATTGTTAACATTTTTCCATCATTTTCTGAAGTCTAGATCATCAACAAAACAATCAATCAAGCCCTGGTTTGCAGAATTTGTCCATTTCTGAGGTGAAAAAGCTCACATTGAAATTTTAACAGTCAGCTTTCTGGAGCTGTTCTAGCTGGCTCCAGCACACCATGACATGTACAGTAATTATAACACCTATAAAGAAGATTTTAAGTAAAGTTAGAAATGTTTACGTTATACATATGGCACATGAACAGAAGTGTTACGACAAAATATTAGTTTTACTTTCTTGATAAATACCTAAATAGCCCATATAAACACATTCTTATATGTTGTATAAGTATAATAGAATCTTTTTGTTGTTCAGGCATATGATTTGATCAGTATAAAAAGTTCCTCAGAGCAGAAACTCCCTCTTCCAATGAAAACTTGCAAATGTTCTGCAATTTATCATATTAAGAAGTTGCCTGGGGTACCAGGCATTTAAGTGACTTGTCTAGGGCTAATGGGGCTTGAATTATCCAATATATCATGTTTTCACTCATATATCTATGTCCAAGATATAGACATAGGTACAGATGAACACTTCTATTGGCTTGCTGATAAAACTTCAGTGTTCTAGGCCTCCCACTTCCAAAAGTTATGTGTGTGTAGCCAAATTACAATCCAGTAATGCACATAGATGGGAAGCCTCCACATGCGTTTGATAATTTGAAAGGTCAGTCACAGGTTTAGTCAGCTCCTTTACCTTTCAAGCAGTTGTAATCTCTCAAAGTCCCAGGTATTTATCTTGAAACACGGCATAAAAGATAAAACCTCAGATACAGGACCCTTCAACCAGTTGTGATGAGCTAAAGCTCCAAGATCCAGGTCTAGAATGGAGGGAGAGAAGAGAACACCCTGGAAGCAGGACCTGCTATATTATAAAGGCACAGACACTGGGCCATCATGTGCTCCATCTTTCAATCAATGAAGTAGCAAACATTTATTAAGTATGTATGTGCCAGGTACTTTGCTAAGTGCTGGAGACATAAAGCAAAAACAGTTCCTGCTCAAAAGGAGATTACTATACATTCCCATAGAGAAGGCAATGTGTGCATATACAGGTATTTACAAATTGCATTAAAGAAGATGCCAAGTAACTCTAAGGGATAAGGCACCAGCAGCTGGGGGAATGAAAAAGACCTGGTGCACAAAAGGGTGCTTGAGATGAACCTTGATGGAAGTAAAGAATTTTAAAAGGCAGAGGTGAGGAAGGAGAGCATCCCAGGCTTGGGAAATAGCCAAGGCAAGAGTGCAGAGATGGGAGATGAGAGCACACTGCATGAGGAACAGTAAGTAGGTCAGTATGACTGTACAGTAGGTGGAAAGGAATAATTTGTAAAAAAACTAGAAATATAATGTAACTAGAAGGTTGGGCAAAGCTGCCCTTCCTAATTCTGCCCAAGCTCAGGTTTCACATGGGTGTGGAAGAGAAGTGGAGTATTATTTATTGGGTTCCATTAACTGAAAAGCAGCTAACTATGTAGTTGGCATCTTTGATACATTGCCAACATAAGCCAAGTTCACTAAGTGCAAGCACAGCCTTATTTTCAAGCTGCGTATATTATACTGTTCACTTTCATACAGTAGAATAACTTTTTGCTAACCCATTTATTTTCTTTTTTAACATATTTATTTAATATTTAATTTACATATAATTTTAAGTAATATAGTTTAAAACTTGTAAAATATCATTATTCAATATATTTTATTTATTTCATGACATATTTCCAAATTACATATAAAAAATTTTAAACATTCATTTTTTTAAATTTTGAGTTTCAAATTCTCTCACTCTCCAACCTCTCTTCCCTCCTTGACTAGGCAAGCAATTTTATATCTATTGTACATGTGAAGTCATATAAAGCATATTTCCATATTAGCCAATTTTTTTAGCTAACTCATTATGCATATACATGTCTGCTTACTACTCCCACCTCCTCATGCCTCTCTCACTAGGCACCTAGTTCCTTAATTCTGGCCTAAGCTCCCACCACAATGCCCAAACTAAGCTGGCCCAGAATATTCCAGACTTCAGAATTACCTAGTCCCCCCTCTTCGCAAATCAAAAGTCCCTTTCGACATGATTTGGCTGAACTCATATTCACAGAGTTATTAATATTTCTGTAAATATATTTATATTTCTATAAACATCCAAATGAATAATGTAAAGTTGAAATTTTCACTGGATTAAGATATAATGGGTAAATTTTAATAGAGCATAGTGGGAATGGAGAGGTCAAAAAGGGAAGCATTATCTTAACCTGGGGTGGGGAACCTATGTTCTTAAGTGGTTCCCCTATGTCCTTTTATGAAGAGGATTTCTTTTGTAAAGTTTGGATTCAGTAAAAGGGCCACACTTGAGGACCTAGAGGGTCACATGTGGCCTTGAGGCCACAGGTTCCCCACCCCTGCCTTAGCTCTATCTGAGTGGATAGATGTGCATGCCCTCA
The DNA here is from genome assembly GCF_028372415.1 of Notamacropus eugenii. Lineage (NCBI taxonomy): Eukaryota > Metazoa > Chordata > Mammalia > Diprotodontia > Macropodidae > Notamacropus > Notamacropus eugenii. Next base: position 479,823,508 of record NC_092873.1, on the reverse strand, counting down.
CCCAAGTAGAATCCAGGAGAGTCAGTATCTGGCACTCTACTTCAAGGGGTTACCAATTTGGCTCACTTTATTCCACTTGAGTGAAACTTGAGCAGGTCATTGTGTGATAGACCCACAAAAATGTCCATCAAATGCCCTGGAAAAACCCTCTGTGAACATAGTGAGCATAGAACAGGCTTTATTTACATAGTAAAGTACACAGAAACAAGTTTCAGGGAACCCATAAAAAGTAAAGAGACCAGCTCTCCCCTTCCTGTGAGCTTCTGCCCTCCCACAGCAGGGACTGGTGACTTTCACTATTGGCTTCTCAGCAGAGTTCACTGTTGTGGCTCTTTCTCCCATTTGAAATTTGAGACTGTTTCCAGATTGTCTGAACATACTTCCTCAAATGTTCTCACACGATTGTTCCTTTTGTCTAGGATCTTACGAAGATTCTGCAGAAGTAGGACTAAAGTTGATGCTTGGTCAGGATCAAAATACCTCAGAGCAATTTAAACTTTGGATTTTTCATTCAAGTCCTATGGTTCCCAAGGGGCAGATAAGGGAGCATAGTGGATGAGAGTGTTGGGTCTAGAGTCATTTTCCTGAGTTCAAACCTGGCCTCACACACTTACTAGCTTTGTGATCTTGGACAAATCACTTCAAACTGTTTGCCTCAGTTTCCTCATCTGTAAAATGAGCTGGAGAAGGAAATAGCAAACCACTCCAGTATCTTTGTCTAGAAAACCCCAAAATGGGGTCACAAAGAGCCAGACATGACTGAAACAACTGAACAACAAAACCTACAGTCCCACACTCCTCAAACATTTCCTCAGGTGGCTGTGGGAAGGACATGTTTTTGCTTGGTTCCCCCCGGACATCTTTTTTGTCTCTAGATCAGTTTGTGGAAATTTCATCCCACTGAGTGGGATAGGTTTAGTGAAGACTTCTCAGATTGTAATTCTTCTCCCAGGGGTGAGGTAAGGCCTAAAGGCTCAAGGTTACAATATTTTTAGAATAGAATAGTTCCATATAAGGATATAAAACTGTGTAGTGTATTAGGGTCTCAATGATTGGACAAAACTCACATAATTCCTCGATGTCTTCATTTCAAAAAGGATTGGTTAGATTTCGTGTCTAGAATGTAAGATCATATTCTCAGCTAATGAGGATAATGGTCAGTGGGGGGAGGAGGGACTTGCGTTAGGGTCTATATAAATCACTGCCCTTTTCTTTGTCTTCAGCTTTCCAACTCCTACAGGTTAGCCCCGCTTCTCGAGAACTGAATAAATCACTTTTCTGTCATCACTTTGAGAGGCCTCTGAGTAACTGATTTATGTAGGGACCTGAGCCATCCCACACACCACTTACCTAATCCTTCTCTGTGTCTGAGCACTCATTTCTCATAAATGAAAATATAATGTTTCATTTTTATATTATTTGATACCCTTCATGTCAATCCCTCCCAACTGTTTTTAAGAAAATATTAATATATCTACAAGTCTTTAACCTCTCTTGACATTCTTCATGCATTCTGTTTTCCAGCATTTTTCTTGCCATCTTCCCTTTTCATCATTAAGTCAACCTTTCCATTAAAGGCACTGAATATTCAAAAAGACAGTTTCTAATAAATTGTAAATGATATTCTTATTTTTACATTGCCTAAAATTTCTCCTGTATCTCCCTTCCTGTCTCAGAAAGCTCTCCCTCATAACAAAGGAGAAATTTTCTAAAGGAAAAAATTCAGCAAGAACAATTTATTGGCGAAAAAAATGTGCACTGTATTCAATGTACTGCATCCCTAGACCCACACTTCTACAAAGAAGTGTATTGTTATGGGGGGAGGAGATATCTCATATCCTTTCTTCATAATCAAACTTGTTCTTTATAATTCTGTAGCCTTCTATCTCAATTGTGTTGTAATGCTTGTTCCCTTGTCTCTACTGACTTTATATAGATTCATAGGTCTTTTCATGCTTCTCTACATTAAAGTATATATTCATTAATTGGCAGAATCTTATCAAGTTCTTAAAAGAATTCCTCTACTTCACTACGCTTTATCTCATTAGTATATATACTGCCTTTATTTTCATGATGGCCTTTTTTAAAATGCCAGTCATAAACACAATCTGAAATGTCAAGTCTTGTGAACTGGTATTTCCTGTTGCCCTTGGATGCATAAGAAAACCAACTCCACCAATTTTTTCACTGTCTCTCACGGGAAACAATGCCACATTTAAATAGCCATTATGAGAGAAATAGAGAAAAGAACAGGGAATTAAGAGAACTAGCAGCCAAGTCACCCTATCAAGAGAATATCCAAGAGTACTGAAAGAATTGATTGATGTCATTTTTGACTCATTGCCAAAATGGATAGAGAGCTGGCCCTGGCCTCAAGAAGACCTGAGTTCAAATCTAACCTCAGACACTGTGTGACGCTGATCAAGTCACTTAATGTCCATTAGTCTCAGTTTCCTCAACTGTAAAATAGAGATAATAATAGCACCTACCTCCCAGAGTTGTGAGGATCAAATAAGACATCTATTAAAAGGCTCTTCTTTTGCTTCACAACTCACTAGCTATGTGACCTTGGGCAAGTCACTTAACCTCAATCGCCTCATCCTGGGTCATCTCCAGTCATCCTGATGAATAGCTGGTCACTGGATTCAGATGGCTCTGGAGGAGAAGTGAGGCTGGTGACCTGCACAGCCCTCCCTCACCCAAAACAAAGTCAAATGCAAGCCATGTCATTATTTCTCTGATGGCGTGGTCTTCTTTGGCAGGAAGGACGAACACACATACATGTATTACCTCTAACCAACTCTAGGCAGAGCTGAGGGGCAACAGCTGTCACAAGAATTCTTGACAGATTGTTCAAAGTTCACTCAGTCAAAATCTTTTCATATATTGTAATGAACCTTGAGCCTACTGCACTGTGAAGCTCAGACTCCATGGCCCCAGCCTAAGCGCTCTCTTCTGGACCCACCTGGCTTCAGAGTGATTATCAATAGTAACTGTTGCAATTTCCCTCCCAGTGTGAGGTCTTTCTTTTCTTTGCCTCATTAAAGGGGCCATACCCTGGCTACTTCTTAAACAGGCCTATTCAATGAATGAGTGTTACCTCACCCTAAGTGAATACCTGCATGAATCTTGGCCTAAAGGGGCCAAGGTCTCCCATTGCATCCTAGGTCATCTCCAGTCATCCTGAGGAGTATCAGGTCACTGGATTCAGATGGCTTCAGAGGAGAAGTGAGGCTGGTGACCTTGCACAGCCCTCCCTCACTCAAAACAAAGTCAAGTGCAAGTCATGTCATCATTTCTCTGATGGCATGGTCTTATTCAGCAATGAAGGACGAACACACAATGATATAACTCTGAAAGAGAGCTTGGGAGTGTTTTTTTGAATGCCCCTCCTCTCCACCCCCTTCCCATGTATTTCCTTAGGTTCCTCCTTATACAGAGAGCCTACACTGTCCATCCTTCACGTTCCTGTCCACCTCTACCTCTCGGGAATCTCATGGCCAAATAAGAGAGTCCTGGCTCTTGGTGACTCATGCTTTTACTTAAAAAAGTCACAAGATATCCAAATTTTTCCTGTCAACCTTGTTGAATATTCTTCTCTTGAAGGGAAAAGGGGGCAAAAGTAAGGAAACAAGCATTTATTAAGTACCTACTATGTACAAGGCACTGTGCTAAATGCTTTACAAATGTTTTGTCACTTGATCCTCACAACCACCCTGGGAGGTAAGTGATATTATTATCCCTATTTTATAATTGAGGAAACTGAGGTAAACAGAGGTTAAATGATTTGACCAGGGTCACAGTTAATTATCCAAGGCCAGATTTTTAACTGATCATCCTGACTCCAAAACCAGAACTCTATCCACAGCATTACTTAGCCTATAGCTAAGTAATTTAGTCAGTCAGTAAATAAACATTTATTAAGCTCCTACTGTGTACCAGACACTGTGCTACGTGTAAGAGATAGAAAGAAAGGCAAAAACAGTCCCTGTTCTCAAGAATCTCACAGTCTAATGGGGGAGACAACTGCAAAGAACTGTGTACAAACCAGCTATTGTATACAAGAAAAATGAGATAGTCAACAGAGGGAAGGCACTATAATTAAAGGAAATTGGGGAAATAAAGAAACCAAGAGAAAAAAATTATTCTTTCACGAACTGTTGAATGATCTATGAGTTTTTCATTTTATTCCAATATCAGACTTCAATGACCAGAGAATTGACTTGAGTCAGGCGCCACCCAGAACACCAAATCGAAGAAAGCAAAAACATAATAAAAATAGAACATATAAAAGAAAGTCCTGCACTTAGATTTTTTTAAATTGGAGAACTCTTAAGAATAATTCATAAGAAAAAGACAGGGGTTTGAGTAGATTGCAAGCAAAATGTGAGTCAGTAGTATAACATGGCAGCCAAACAAGCTGATGTGAACTTAGACTGCATTGATAAAAGTCTAGAGGCCAGGAAAAGGGAGGTAATGGCCCCATTGTGCTCTGAGATGGCAACACCACACTTGGTGTATTATATTCAGTTCTGAACAAACTAGGGCACATCCAGAAGAGGGAGAGCAGGACAGTGAGGTGACTTATAACCATTTCATAGGAGTGTGGTTCTTAGAGCATAGTTAAGAGTTTAATAAATGGTTTTTAAGTCAATAAATATGTCACCCCAGAGGAAAGAACTATCACAAAAGGGTGAGAGGTATAGGAAGGCAGCAGATTCTGCTAGAAAAATTTTCCTCATAATTAAAGAAACATCTTCCTAATATTCCTAAAAATAATAGGGATATATGCTGTAGTAGATAAGGCATTGTACTTGAAGTCAAGGAATTCCTGGGTACAAATCCCACCTCAGATTCTTACTTATCTGTGTGATCCTGAGCAAGGCACTTTTTTGTACCTGTTTCTTCATCTGTCATATGAGGAGGTTGAACTCCATGGTGTCTAAACCTTACTCCCCCCTCCCCCCTCCACCACCTTCAGCTCTAAATCTATGATCCTATATTCCTATGGATAAGGAATTAGATGACCCTTGAGCTACCTTCCAATACTGAGATTCAATGATTCTATAACTTGGGAGTATAGGAGTTTCAATAGGTATAGTGTCTCACATGAAATCCTTCCTGAAGCCTATAGCTGCTACTTCTTCATTGTGTATATAATCTTCATATACTTATCAATCAATCAATAAATGGTTATTGAGCACCTACTATGTGCCAGGCACTGTACTAAACACCAAGGATACAAAAGGAGGCAAAAAAGTCTTATATTTGCACCTCTTGTTTCCCTGGTTAGAATATAAGCTCCTTGAGGACAAGGATTGTTTTACTTTTGTCTTTGTATTTCTAGAACCTAACATAGTGCCTGGCACACACAACAAGTGCTTAATAAATGCTTGTTCCTAGATCGCTTAATCAAAAGAGGAAGACATGGAGAGGGCAGAGGGGAGAGTGGGGAGGTAAAAGAAAATTATGGCAGTGAGATGGTAAATGGACATATTATTTCATTGATACAGAGAACTTCTTGATAAGGAAGCTCCTTTTCCCAATGCAAGATGGCACCATCGCCACAATTTACAATCTTAAAAAGTTGCCTAGAGAGGTTATGACTTGCCTTTTTTTCAAGACTGATAAAATTCTACATTTTTCTTTTGATTTATTCTTATAACTCTCCTCTAATTTCCCTACAGTGCTTTATAACAACAGCCTTAAAATACCTAAGGAAGGATTTTATCTGATTTTCAGGGAATACAACAAAGGAAACAAAAAAAAAACCTAGTAGTAACAAGCCTAAGCTCTGAAAGAATGGTCCCAGCAGTAAGACTCTATTAAAGGAATCCAGGAAGTAGAAAGATGCACAGAAGTAGAAAGACGCACATACACATAGCTCCGAACCCACAAACCACAGAACGGCTAGAGGGGACCAAGCCAGGGCGAATTCTGCACCCAGAGACCACAGAGTATTGGAACAAGAGAGATTTCTGCTCTGGAGAGACCTGTGGACCTCTCGCGGGGGGTCCTTTGCACTGCGGACTGGGCGCCGGGACGGGGAGCGGAGTGCGGCCCTGCCGCGGCCGCGACACTGAGGGGAGGAGATCCGAGAGGGCTACGGGGACGGGATCTCCAGCAGCCACGCGGGTCCCCCCACCCACAGAGGGACCTACAAACCTCTCGCAAAAGGTCCGTCGTGCTGCAGACGTGGAGCAGGCGGCGGCGGCCGCGGCTCCGAGAGGCACAGATCTGAGAGGGCTCCGGAGGCGGGATCTTCAGCGGTGGCACGGGGCCCCCCCACCAACAGGTGACTGACAGGGGTGGGTGAGAGAGTCTCTTTGGCGGGTTGAGAGGGGAGTGGGGTGCCCCCATGGCTCGGGCCCCCCGGGAGGTGGGGGCTGAGAGGCGGCTGCGGACGGGGGCTCCCCAAACGGGCAGGAGCCTGGATCCATTGTGGAAGGTCTGTGCATAAACCCCCAGAGGGAACTGGGCCTGAGAGGCGGCCCTGCCCCTGACCACCTGAACTTAATTCTCACACTGAATAGCAGCCCTGCCCCCGCCAAAAATCCTAAGGCGGGAAGCAGCATTTGAATCTCCGTCCCCAAACGCTGGCTGGGAGGACCAGGAGGCGAGGTGGGTGTGAGGAGAACATTCAGAGGTCAGGCCACTAGGTGGAGAAAATGCCAAGAAAAGGGAAAAGAAATAAAACTATTGAAGGGTACTTTATTGGAGAAAAGACACTTCCTCCCTTCCTTTCTGATGGGGAGGAACAATGCTTGCCATCAGGCAAAGACGCAGAAATCGAGGATTCTGTGTCCCAGCCCACCCAATGGGCTCGGGCCATGGAAGAGCTCAAGAGGAATTTTGAAAATCAAGTTAGAGAGGTGGAGGAAAGACTGGGAAGGGAAATGAGAGGGATGAGGGAGAAGCATGAAAAGCAGATCAGCTCCCTGCTAAAGGAGAACCAAAAAAATCTTGAAGAAATTGGCACCTTGAGAACTAGCCTAACTCAGCTGGCAAGGGAGGTGCAAGGGGCCAATGAGGAGAAGAATGCTTTCAAAAGCAGAATTAACCAAATGGAAAAGGAGATTCAAAAGCTCACTGAAGAAAATAGATCTTTCAAAACTGGAATGGTATGGATGGACGCTAAGGACTTTTCGAGAAAGACAGATATCTCAGAACATACCGCGCAGATTCGAAAAATGGAAGATAATGTGAAATATCTTATTGGAAAAACAACTGACCTGGAAAATAGAATCAGGAGAGACAATGTAAAAATTCTGGGACTACCTGAAAACCATGATCAAAAGAAGAGCCTAGACATCATCTTCCATGAAATTATCAAGGAAAACTGCCCTGAGATTCTAGAACCAGAAGGCAAAATAAATATTCAAGGAATCTGCAGAACACCGCCTGAAAGAGATCCAAAAAGAGAAACTCCTAGGAGCATTGTGGCCAAATTACAGAATTCCCAGGTGAAAGAGAAAATATTGCAAGCAGCTAGAAAGAAACAATTCAAGTATTGTGGAAATACAATCAGGATAGCACAAGATCTGGCACCCTCTACATTGAGGGATAGAAGGGAATGGAATAGGATATTCCAGAAGTCAAAGGAACTAGGACTGAAGCCAAGAATCACCTACCCAGCAAAACTGAGTATAATACTTCAGGAGAAAAAATGGTCTTTCAATGAAATAGAAGACTTTCAAATTTTCCTGATGAAAAGACCAGAGCTGAAAAGAAAATTTGACTTTCTAACACAAGAATGAAGAGAACCATGAAAAGGCGAACAGCAAAGAGAAATCATAAGGGACTTACTAAAGTTGAACTGTTTACATTCCTACATGGAAAGACAATATATATAACTCTTGAAACATTTCAGTATCTGGGCACTGGGTGGGAGTACACACACACACACATGCACACACACACACATACATAGAGACAGAGTGCACAGAGTGAATTGAAGAGGATGGGATCATATATTAAAAAAAAAATGAAATCAAGCAGTGAGAGAGAAATATTGGGAGGAGAAAGGGAGAAGTTATATGGGGCAAATTATCTCTCATAAAAGAGGCAAGCAAAAGACTTATTAGTGGTGGGATAAAGAGGGGAGGCAAGAGAAAACATGAGGTCTACTCTCATCATATTCCACTAAAGGAAAGAATATAATGCACACTCATTTTGATAGGAAAACCTATCTCATAATACAGGAGAGTGGGGGACAGGGGCACAAGAAGGGTGGGGGGGAGGATGGAGGGGAGGGCATGGGGAGGAGAATGCAATACGAGGTCGACACTCATGGGGAGGGAAAGGACCATAAGAAAATAGAAGTAAAGGGGGACAGGATAGGATGGAGGGAAATATAGTTAGTCCTATACAACACAACTAGTATGGAAATCATTTGCAAAACTAAACAGATATGGCCTATATTGAATTGCCTGTCTTTCAAGGGGAAGGGGTGGAGAGGGAGGAAGCTAAGGAGGTTGGAACTCAAAGTGTTAGGACCAAATGTAATGTTCTTACCACTGGGTAACAAGAAATACAGGTTAAGGGGTCAAGAAAGCTATCTGGTCCTACAGGACAAAAGAGAAGATGGAGACAAGGGCAGGGAGGGAGGATAGAGGAGAGAGCAGATAGGTCACAGGGGAAATTAGAAAGCTCGGGTTTGGGCGGGGAGGGGATAAAAGGGGAGAAAATTTGTAACCCAAAATTGTGTGAAAATAAATGTTAAAAATTAATAAAAAAAAAAAAAAAGGAATCCATTGGGGGAAGTTCTAAGGCCTGCTAGAGGAAAAAGATAAGAGTTACAACGTACAGAAGACCTGTGACATCACTTTGACATATTAAACCTACATAATTAGTCCTACTGGTTTTTTTCCAATCAATTAAGTATTTGTTGAATGACTATTTATTGAATAATATTAAGTGATTGTAACACCAATGTGATATCTGTAGTAGCTGCTGTAAATATACGTGCATATCTCCATGGTTGGTTCACAAAATATAATAAACTCTCCTCCTCCAAATCAAAACCAAAATATTGATTTGGGACATTGCTATTAGGATGCCAGAAGACAAGATTTAGTAAAATCACCAATCCAGAGAGCACCAATATTTTTCTCCCTCAAGCCTTCCCATCAGCAAGTTCCCCGGGCAAGTTCTTGTTCTCTCATATTCTCTCTCTAGGGATGTGTGTGTGTGTGTGTGTGTGTGTGTGTGTGTGTGTGTGTACATTTCACACTTTAAAGTTCATAAAGCACTATCCTCAAATAACTCTTTGAAGTAGCTCACACAAGCTACTTCATGCTTGAAGTAGCATGTATTCTCATTTTACAGATAAGGAAACTGAGGTATGGGGAGATTAAGTTATTTGCCCCAAGAGCACACAACTAGGAAATGTCACAGCCAGGATTAGAACCCAGGTCCTCTTACCACAAGACCAGTGCTCTTTCTGTTATGTAAGGCTTGCTTTTAATAAAATGGAGCTTTGGATAAGTATAAGTGGTTATCTACAAAAGAGGTAAACAAATATCCTTGGTTTCATAGGACCTAGAGCTGCAAATTTTCTTAAAATCATCTTTTGTTGCTGAATTGTATCCAACTCTTTGTGATCCCATTTGGGGTTTTCTTGGCAAAAACACTGTAGTGATTTGCCATTTCCTTCTCCAACTCATTTTACAGATGAGAAAACTGAAGCAAACAGGGTTAAGTGGCTTGCCCAGCATCACACAGCTAATAAGTATCTGAGGCCAGATTTGAACTCAGAAAGATGACTCTTCTTGACTCCAGGTCCAACACTCTATCCATGATGCATCCAATTGCCAGAGAGCAGCTAGTATAACTCAAATATCTGCAGGTGAGGAAAATGAGGTCCTGAGACGTTAAGTGATTTATATTGTAGAGTAAGGATTAGTACCCAGGTGTCCACATTACAAAGACATTGTTAATAAAATGGGGATGGGAGGTTTTGAATAAGAACACAAGACCAACAAACCCCAAAACATGTAAATATCTGGTATAATGTAAATTCCTCAAGGTAGGGATTTATTCATTTTGTCTTTTTATCCCTCCTACCAGGCCCATAGAAGATACTTAATAAATGAAGATGGATTAACTTCCTAGTTGTTAAAAGTATTTTATTAATTCTTTCCCATGACTCCATTCAACATGGTTTCAATAAATGGCCATGAACCCTTTAGGCAGGTGCCCGGGGTCTACTCCCAGGCCTTCGCCTCTCCACTTACCGATCCCCGGTCTTCGGACGTCTCCGGCCCCTCTCCCGGTTGGGGGAGGGCAATAAACAGGCAGAGCACCCGAAAGGAGTTGCAGTCAGCAAGCTTTATTGCATTTCTTCCCCTTCTCCTTCTCCTTCTAAGCCCTTGTGATCATCCCCTTTTATTATCCCCTGTCTCCTCCCCCGTACCTCCCATGGGCGGGCGAGCTCCTCCCAAGTGCCTCCCCGCGGGTGGAGCCAGCCTGTTACCAGGGCCATCCCAGTACCCCACAAGGGGGCAGGTTCGGACCCTCAGGCATCTCACGGTCCTCACGGGGGACCCCGGTCCAGAGCTGTAGATTGTCAACTGGCAATCAGTCAGGCTTAAAGTCTGCCAGGTGTCAGTGGGGAAATTGAGTCAGGAGAATCCTACCTCAGCCCAGGTTGAACAGTCGCTCTCCCGACCTTCCCATGAGATCACCTTTTACAGTTCATACCAGCATCTCATACTAGCATCTCACAGGCTTACTGGCATCATGGATCAGTGGCTCAGATCACCTTTCTTGCCATCCATATCTGGAGTCAGACCCAGAAGAACAGTCAATAGAAGTTAGTAGTCCCATAGCATCTTAAAATAGCAAGCTCCAATAATCATTTTCAGATACGACTATAATTTCACATTGGCTAAGGAACATCTTTTGAGGCAAGTCTTAACTTGCTTGCATGCCTTTCTATACTTGTTCTAGTTCCTGATTAAATAACAATCTTAAAATTAAACTTCCCATTAAAACCTCAAGTTATTGCTCTAATAGATTTACATCTGTTTCCCAAACTACCCTGTCCCTTCCTAACCCTGCTCAATCTAAAAGAATGAGCTACACATATGGTAAGTTCAAACACTAACTTCAACTTATGTTCATGAAATGAATTCAAATCAAAACAGAACATTTAACTTTTCCATCAATGTAAAACACTATCAGAGGTTACCTGACTCTAAGAAACTTAGACTGAAATTCTTTTCCCCAAACTAAAGATGTCTCTGATTTAGTCTCAGTAACTTGATTCAGCCAATAGTATTTGCCCAATTGGTCTTTGTAACATGTAGACTTTATTCCAAGTTGGGACCTTTGTCCATTACCCCCAAAGAGTTTTAGCCCCATTTGTCTAAAAGACCCTGGAAAACCTCAACTTGTGCCATGTGAACTGGCTATCTAGAGTCTCATAGAGGTATATCACTATGTCCTATCAATCCAATTCTCCAGGTTACTGGCCACTCCCATCAAGACCATGCCTGGAACCCCTAGACCACCTGGGGCCATCCCAGACTCCTTCCTCAGTTCCTCTGTAGATAAGATACAATTACAGTTAACTTTAAACAACATCACATTTATATTTTGGTTTCATCTCCACCTTACAGCCAGACTCAGAAATAGTCAAGTGGGAAACTTTAAAAGAAATGTTCCTTTTCAAAGGAACACAATGGGAAAACTGAGCCAGAAGGATCCCATCCCAGGCTGAGGACACAATTGTCCCCTGAGGCTTGTACATTAGATAGTAGGTTTCACTAATCAAAAATTTTACCAGGACTCACATCTTAAATTTTAAATTTGTCCTAAAAACCAATCACTAGAGATTATCACCTAAACAAATTGCTAGTTTAGGAATTCCATATACACCTTACACTTTACAAAGAGATTACAACTTTAACAAAGTGAAGGACCACACCATTTGGGTGATCATTTTAGACTCTTCAGATCTTAGGGGCCCCTGGGTGAGACTGGGGCCACTCCTTTCCTTCACAATAGGAAATACTTAACATCTCACCTCTGAGCATCTCCAATTCAGATTTGATCTTAAGAAGTCCTTCTGTAATGACTGGACTTCCAAAGGAAAGGGGGATGGGACCATGAGGCTTTCTTAAAATTTACCACAAAGCTACCTGAAGCCATAAAATTCCTGGTCTCCCTTATCTTGTCCCTTATCTTCCAACCCCCCCCCCCCATAAAACCTGAAGTTATTATAACAAATTAGCTTACAAATATAAATTTGGTAGCTAGGCCTTTCAAAAATCATACAAAAGATTTTATAAACCATTTCTTAATACAACAAATATTTCCCTCTCTTAAGAACAGTTTTCAATTTATCACAACCCTCTTGACCCCAATTGACAAAAATTACAAGATCTAAAACCAAGCCCTTTTCACATTTGGCCATAAGCTTCCTTTTACATACTTTTGTAAATGCTTGATTCATAGCAAAAACCAATTTTAGTTAAAACTTCCTTCTTAACAGCAGAAATGAACTTTTTAACATACTTAATACATCCTTAGATGGAACAGGCTTGAAAACCATACATATATATAAAAAATGTATATGCATTTTTTTTCCCAAGGATTCTCATTTTCTCAATAGGAATGCTACAACACAGAAACTTTTACATAGAATTCATAACAGTTTTCTTTAACCAATTCATCATTAATTTAACAAAGCAATTCCTAATATAACAACATTTAGATTTACTTAAAAATTTAAACAATTTAAGTTTACTGAAAATACCCATTCAGCTGAATGCATTTTCACATCACTTTGCACAGTAATTCATCTCCTTGTGGGCACACTATCACCTGATCAGATAGAGTTAGCTCAAATTTGATTGAGCTATTAATTATATTAAATTAAGTGATTTCTCTTTCTCTGTTCTTAAAATACTTCCTCACATCCTCACTACTTACTGAAACCATTTGAGACTAACCAGTCTAGAACTATTCAGACTTTGTTATCTGCCTTTCGTATTTGCAATCAAAACCCTTATTCATCTTTCCAGGTCTCTCAGTTCCATTACTCAGATTATCCAGTTCCTCCTCCTCTTAACTATTACTCTCTGCACTGGATTCTCATTCTAGCTTAAGCAAAGCAAAAGTTAACTCTACTATTATATAGCAAACATCAGCATTTTCACTGCTTATTTATAACCAAATACAAGTTTCAAATGATCAAATTTCTATCACATCCTTTTTAAACCCCAATCTACAGCAAACTGCAAATTTAAAAATTGTGTAACAATTGCATTAGATTAATGTTGCATCTAACATATACCCATCCTTATGTTAAGCACTTTACATTCATAAATGTCAAATAACAATATCTTTTTTCTGCTTAATCCTGATAAGAAAAGCATTCTCAGATGCTGCTAGTTATTTCTTCAAGACAGATTTTAATTTGAAATCATATCAAACCTGAATTTGTAATCACTAATGATAAACATTTTAGCCCTCCTCTTTTTTTTTTACTCTACTTCCTTAAAGAGCTAAAAATCCATCTTCTAGCTCCCCTCCCTCTCCCTCTCCCAGGCCCAGCAGACCAGCTTTCCCAATTAACTTGGTCTGGGAGAGGGAGGGGGCAACCTCCCCCGAGAACATAGTCTAGGCACGCACAAGGTCTAGGCATGCACATGGTCTTGGCATGCACATGGTCTAGACATGCACATGGATACTGCTGCCTCATTCATATCCTTCTGCCTTGGGAATTTCAGGATCTAGAAAGAGTTGAAATTCCACCTGCTCTCCTTAGGTTAGCACAAAATCCAAGCAGGTACCCTGAGGAACCTCCATACTCACCCTCCTTGTCTTCATCCTTCAGAATCTGGAGACAGTTAATTCCTCCAAAAGAAATCACTGAAATTCCAAAGTGAACTTGCAATTTTAAACACACTGTCTGGTATCAGATACATTAACTCAATTCAAATGTAAAGTACAGATTTTAGCTTTGAGATCTCATAAATTAAAACTCAACTTTTCCATGCAGACTGCCTGAGGTTCATTTTCCCTTATCTTTCTTTTTAACATTAAAAACTGGCCAGGTGTTAAGAATGTGGGATCCCTGCCCAAACAAAACAACAATACTTAATCATTTTCTTCTTATCTTTCCCTTTATATTTTGGTGTTTCATTGCAGTTGCTAAGTCTAGCATTTTCAATAGTCCCCTTGCCATGGCTCATGAGATCTTGCCTCCAAAAAGGCTCACCTGATCTTGCTATGAGAAGTCCAGAGGAGGTGGTAGAATTTCCAGCCAAACCCTTCTCCGCCAGTCTCCCAGGGGTGCTCACTTCATCTTGCCTGAGTTATCCACTCAAGCTCACAAGATCTTGCTGGCCTGAGTTGTACGTACAACTCCCATGACCAATATTCTGGCTGGTCTTCCTGACCAAATTAATCAGCCCTGCCTTCCCTCCAGAGTCACTTTATCTTCCTCTTTATTTTCGTTTTTGCCACCTCCAAATGTTCCTCTCCTCTGCCGTTACCTGACTGGAGTAAGATCTCGAAAACCAATTTCAAGGACCTCTGAGAAAACCTTGGTTGATGCCTGGTCCCCATTAATGGTCTGGGAGACCCCTCATAAAGGGGAATGATCCCAGATGAGCCCCCAAACTGTGTGGGATACAGCAACCGTTACTTAAATTAAACTCAGAGGCTTCTCAAGGTAGAAGGCAAAAAGGAACTTATTACAATCTCATGAGAAAGGGCATTTCCCACGAGACCATCAGTGGTGTCAGCAAGGGAGTACGCCTGAGCAAGGTGGAATACAACATTATATAGTCCCTAACACTGAAGTCCACTAGCCTCTCTTCCCATTGGCTGGGAATCCAGGCATACAATCTAAGCACAGGAATCTACCCCAAACATAAAAGAACAAGGAAAGGATCGTTGCTCACCAATGAGGGTTTTTGTTACTAAATATGGAACTTTAAAGGAAGAGTGCTGAGGTGGCATAAGGGGTGGTGAAGGGGAAAGTGAAGGCGGAAGGGTACAACAGGTTACATGACAGGAACTTTGGTGATTTTCCTCCATCCTGGAGCATCTTATTTGCCTAAGGCAGATACTTAGTTATTTTAGCTTTGGCATGAAGGGTGGGGGTTTTGGGGAATTCATGCCTGAGGGGTTTTCACTTAATCTGATTTCACTCAGGCATGATATGGTAGGAATTTCTTTAGATTTTACTTGTTGAGATTCCTTCTAACTTTTAAATTCTGTGGTTCTGTAATGCAACCTACAAATTTGATGGTGGAAAGCCTGAGATTTCTTCTGGTGATATGACATAGCTCTTGCTGGTTTGCTTCCTACAATTCTCATGTGGCATTCTAGGTGTGTAGTCTCTGCTGGTAAAATATTCAAATGTGGCCTCTGTCAAACTAGTTGACCTGGAGTTCCTGGAAGAGATGTAGTTTCTGCCAGCCAGTGCTTCTTGTTGGTCTCATGAGGCCAATTCTCAAATTCCACTAATATCGTGATCACTGCCAGGGTATTGTTGCACTGGGCATAAGATTGCAAAGTTTCTCTCTACTTTCAGCTTCTGAATTCACCTGGAGTTCTCAGCTAAATTCATCACTTTTCTATAAAGGGAAGAGTGGGCTCTGCCCTTTTTTAGTATAAAGCTTAATGTAAAGGTCTTTAAGAAAGGTAAAAAACCTAATGCATTTAGTCTTTGGACAATGGAGAAACTTTTGTTGACTCTTCCTCTCACAAAGAGAAAATACTTGTTCTCAGGGCCTTTGGCTGAAATAAGTGCTTCCTCTCCAAAAGGAGATTCCTTGCCCCAGGCACAAAGATCTTTGGAACACAGAATGGTCCCATCAAACCAGAGCAAGCAGGTTTAAATCTGTTTTTGCTTTTGTTTATGCTTTTTTGCTTTCACTTCCTGTTTACTTAGGAGTGGATGTGTGTTACAAATCTCACTCTGACTTATAGTTAGAAAATGCTTGTTGCTTCCTACTTAATGTCCAAAGTATACCCAGTCAATATCAATTTTACAAGAGGGGCTTTTTTTGGTCTGAAGCCATCAGTTTTTCAATCCAAAAATGCTTTTGAATTTCCATAGAAATTAATTGGAAGATAAAGGCACAGGAAGAAATATTGAGCATAAGGGAGCAAGGAATTTTCTTCTCTTGCTCAGCAGTCAGCTTGCCTTTATTCTGTATCCATGGTTAGAAAAAAGCTACTTGACACTTGAAAGGAAATGCAATGATTTAATTAAATGATTAGAAGTGGCCAGAAAGGTGAACACTTTATAGAGCAAGGTAAAATTGGTGAAGCAAAAACAATAAAAATCCAGGAATATTGACACAATACAAAAATATTTAAAACCTACCATGTGAAGAGGACTCTTCTAGGCACTGGGAAAGTTACAAGGTTTGAAAAAGACAAGAAACTTATAGTCTACTATAAGATATTAACCCAAGTTGATATAATATATAACATATCACTTTCTCACTCTCTTCTCTGGAGGTTTTCATTGCATTGTTCTCCCTTTGTCTTACTCCTTCCTGTCTGACTACTCTTCAGTCTCACTTGCTTGGTCATTATTCATGTCCCAATAAATGTGGATAAACCTCAATTATAAGTGTATTAGAGTTATGAAACCAAGTGTTACATGAAATCAGAAGGGGAAGGTCATTACCAATGAGATGATAAGGGAAAGATTTCTGAAAGGAATACTTGACTATGTAAAATATTCATGTGCAAGGTCTTTGGAAATTTTGTAGGCATTGGAAATCCAAAAGAATGGTGAATATATAAGCATATCAAATGTATAGAAAAACATAAGTGTTTTAATAATAAATCTTTGGGGACCAAGTACAAATTCAACTTTATTTCATATTCCTAGACCTAACACTGTAACTTCTATAAGTTTTCAAAAATACCTTCAATAACATCTCCAAGAAAAGGTTAACCAGGCTCTTCATCATTACCTCATGTTAAACTAAAAGTTCAATAAAATCCAAGATATTACTCTCATCCATTCCCACACTTGTGAAATTGACTTTTTGAGCCTACATGTAGAATTGTACATGTATTTATATTAATTTAATCTTATTTTATCTGTCTTATCTTTCTAGCCTGTCAAGATTTTAAAAATCTGAATTCTGTCATTCAACATCCTAGCTACCCCTCCAAGCTTCATATCAATCTATAAATTTGACAGGAATGCCATTTATGCCATCATCTAGGGCACTGATAGAAATCTTGAATAGCAATGTCAAGGACAGTTACCTGGGCAATTCACTAGAGAAATCCCTCCAAGCTGAGATCAATCCATCAATGGCTACTCTTTGGATTTGTTCATTTAACCAACTCCAAAGCCACATAACTATACTATTATCTAGCTTACATTTCTCTATCTTGTTTACAAGAACAGCATGAGAGACTATCCAGTGCTTTGCTGAAGTCTAGGCATATTAAGCCTACAGATTCCCCTGACTTGCCAGCTTTTTTGTTCTCTCAAAAAAGAAAATGAGGTTTGTCTGGCATAACCTGTTCTTAACGAAGCCATGCTAGCTTTTAGTGATCACTATTTCACTTTCTAAGAATTCACAAACCATCCCTTTGGTGTTATCTTCTAAAAATTCATCAGACTAGAAATCTAGTTCACTCTCTTACCCTTTGCAAACAATCGTCTGAAAACTAGTCACAGTGTTCTTCCCCTCCCCAAACCCTTCTGGAAAATCAATAGGCTGTGCTAATTTGGGAGTCTGAATTTTATATATTATTGACTTAAAAGCATTAATTCTGCTTTGCAGATACTCAATTCTCAAGTTGTCTTGAAGGCTTTGGTTTTTAATTACCACCTAAGAAACATTTACTTTAAGATTTTGATGGAGTTGTAATCTCCTTAATGAGGGAGAGGGGGTTCTCTTCCTTTTGGTGATCATGATCCATCCATGCCATCTCATCATACAAAACTCTTGCTCAAGTCCTCTCATAAATTCTCTATAGGGTAGTCCTGCCAGTGTGCTGTGGGAATATCATTTGGATTTCTTGAAAATGGATAGATATAAATGGGACATAAAGACTAATACTTGATTATCTCTTGTCCTACCTAACCAGTTTTTAATCATATAGTCCTCTGATATTGATATCCTTTATACAGCTTCTCTTCCACATTTATTCATTTGGAATTCATTTTCCACCAGGCTATTCATGCCCAACATTGCACTCTGCGTGATTCACAATATTACTTCTTCAGAGATTTAAATGTATAGTCTTTACCACCACCATTCCATAAATATAATGATGTCATATTTAAAATACGTTTTAAATATATAAAAGTATATTTAAAAGATAGGTCTTTATTTGAAGAAGAAAGTTGGGATCATTAAAAAAATTACACAGGTTTCCAAAGTCAATCCAGCCTCTCTTCCCCAGTTTCAATTCTAGGCCCAGTTCGCTATCTGTCTGTGGTGTCTGTCCAAAATAGAGTAGCTCTATTTTGTCTGTCCTACCAGAGATTACAACCTGGAAAGAATGAAAATTCATATACTTTCTTTTCCCTGTGTGGATAGCTAAGTCAAACTCTTGTATGATTATGGATCTCACTTTGGAGTATCTGAAATGTTCTGGAGTTTGATGAAATCAACACATTATTCAAAATCAGCATTATCTGGAGACCTTTACTACCTTTACAGGATTCTTGCTCTATCTGAACTCTTCATTGCTCTGCCTCCATGGAAGTGGCAAATATCTTTGGCAAACGTTTTCCTGTTTTGTGCCACAGGTGGTATTGATAATCCAAGGGTCTTTGAATAAAGTTCTCCTTTTTGTTGCATTTTTTCAAGGAATTTTCTGTGATTTTGACATATGCACAAAAAACCCTTTGTTGGAATGCTTTAAGACAGCATTTTACTTTACTGAATTAAATATTGTTTTTTTGATGAGGAACAGTTTGTTTTCAACAGACAGTGGGATTTTGTAGTTTCGAAGGGTTGGTGCAAGAATGACAATTTAAAGATGTGATTTATTACAAAATATCTTTTATAAAAGCCCATCTTTTCCCTTCTTATGCCATCATCAAGAATTCATACTCTCAATATGTATGTAGATTACTCTCATGAAAATTTTCTAGTGATATGACAAGAGGATGGTAATTGACACTTCTTTAATTGCCTTTTACCAGTAATAACAAGATAACAAGTAATAACAAGTCTTTCATTGGTTCTCTCAGATATCTTCAGAATCAATGACTCAATGTTGTCAAAATTGCATCACTTCCAAATGATCCAACCATTCTAGAGAACAATTTGGATCTTCACTCAAAGGGCTATAAAACTGTGCATATCCTTTGATGCAGCAATGCCAGTATTAGGTCTGTATCCCAAAGAGATAAAATTGGGGGGGGAGGGGTGAATGACTTATATGTGCTCTTTTTGTAATGGCAAAGAATTTGAAATTGAGGGAATGTTCATCAACTGGGGAATAACTGAACAAACTGGGGCATATGACTGTAATGGAATACTATTGTGCTATAAGAAATGACAAGTAGAATGATTTCAGAAACACCTGTAAAGACTTACACGAACTGATGCAAAATGATTTGAGCAGAACCAGAAAAGCATTGTGCACAGCAACAGCAATATTGGAGGATGATCATATAGCCAAGAGAATAGCTAAGTAAATGACTTAGCTATTCTCAGAAATACAATAATGCAAAACAGTTTTCATGATGAAAAATGCTATCCACATCCAGAGAAGGAACTGATTGAATCTGAATGCAGATCAAAGTATACTATGCTTTACTTTCTTTGTTTTTTTATTTCTGTCTTCTTTCTTTCTTTCTTTTTTAATATGCAGCAATTTTATTTTATTTTGACATAATTTTATTTTTTTTGTTTTATTTGTTTTCAGTGTTCTACAATCACTTCCATACAACTTAGATTTTTTCCCCCTCCCTTCTCTTTCCCCCCTCCTTCCCCTCTCCCTCCCCAAGACATCATACAATTTTATATAGGTTCTACACAAACATTCCTATTAAATACATATTCACTTTAGTCATATTGCATAGAAGAATTAAAATGAATGGGAGAAATCATAAAACAAACCAAAATATAATACAAAGGAAAATGATCTCCTACATTCTGCAGTTGAATTCCATGGTTCTTTCTCTGGATGTGGAAGGCATTTTGGCCTAAAAGACATACATTCCTATTAAACACATTTTCACATTAGTCATGATGCACAGAATCCTTTTCAAAAATGGTTTCTAGGCTCTTTTGGTCTCTTCATTGTAGTGATTGATTTACATTGGTTGAATTTCCTTAAGAAATGGTAATAGTTTGTGTTGATATCTGTTATTTTATTCATTTCCCATTTGAGGACAGAAGTAGTTTAAATAGCTCAGGTTAAAGTTACCTTAATTGCATGCTATATTGAAAAAATTTTTTTTTGTTCTTCTAATTTGGTACTGATTTTGATCTTTGCTCTAAGAAGTCAATAGTCTATCAACATATACAGATAGCTGATTCACAGATTATTAAGGACTTAACTAGTTAGTTGGTGAACTAGTTAGTAGTTAACTAGTAGATAACTAGTCATTTTCTATCTATTGGAATAAATAGACTTCCTTTTTGTTATCATATTTGGGGCTTGCCATATTCATTGTTTCACAGATCTTAATGAAAGTAACCCTTATGTGGCAAAGTTATAATTAATCCAGATAATTTAAACTTTTTTTAGTCTTATCAGTGACCATTCACTTTAATTTCTTAAGAGTGAAACAACAGACCCATAGAAATGTTAATATTTCCTGATTAGTAGATTCTGTACCAGTCATAGCCCAAGTAGCTTCTGGTCTTACAAATCCTACTGTTGAACTTAGGTTTTGTGGAAACACTAGATGCTTCTTTTTCCATACCTCACTCTACCCACTTCTCTGGAGGATGTTAACAAACTACTCAGACTTCTCACTGTGGTGAATATAAGTTCTCAAAATCTGTGCTAATAGAAAATAACCTCTATAAAACTGGAATTTTCTATAAAACTCTATAAAACTGGAAAGACTTCTGGTATACTTTCAGTGAAAGCCCAGGCCTGCTGTTTTAAAATTAACTAGCTAAATAAATCTCCAGCAAGTGGGGCCCCTACCTCACGGTACTGACAAAGATGGATTCTTTGCCCATGAAAAACCATAAAACAGAAGATGGCGGAGTAGAAAGACACACATATGCTAGCTCTGAACCCACAGCCCATAAAATACCTGTAAAGAAGAACTCCCAACAAATTCTGGAGCAGCAGAAGCCACAGAACAATGGAGAGGAGGAGATTTCTGTTCCAGAGAAACCTGAAAAACTGACGCCAAAGGTCCATCGCACCCCAGATCCGGAGCAGAGCCCAGCCTTGCCTTGGCCACATGGCACCGAGAGGAGCAGATCCCAGAAGGCTTCAGGGACAGAATCTCCAGCAGCCGCGCAGGTCCCTCCACCCACAGATGACAAGGGTCGGTGAGAGGGTCTCTTTGGCTGGTTGAGAGGGAGTGGGATGTCCCCACAACTCAGGCCCCCTCAGGAGGCAGCAGCGGGGGTGGCGGCAGACAGGGGCTCCCCAAGCAGGCAGGAGCCAGGATCCGTTGTTGAAGGTCTCTGCATAAACCCCCCTGAGGGAACTGAGCCCTGTGTGGCTGCCCTGCCCTGACCTGAGCACCTGAACTTAATCTCACACTGAATAGCAGCCCTGCCCCCACCCAAAGCCCTGAGGCTGGGGAGGAGCATTTGAATCTCAGACCCCAAGCACTGGCTGGGAGGATCTGGAGGCATGGTGGGTGTGGAAAGAAAACTCGGAAGTCAAGTCACTGGCTGGGAAAATGCCCAGAAAAGGGAAAAAAAATAAGACCATAGAAGGTTACTTTCTTGGTGAACAGATAATTTGTCCCTTCCTTTCCTTTCTCATCTGCTCCATTGTTCTATGGCTTCTGCTCCTCCAGAATTTGTTGGGAGTTCTTCTTTACAGGTATTTTATGGGCTGTGGGTTCAGAGCTAGCATATGTGTGTCTTTCTACTCCGCCATCTTCTGTTTTATGGTTTTTCATGGGCAAAGAATCCATCTTTGTCACTACCGTGAGGTAGGGGCCCCACTTGCTGGAGATTTATTTAGCTAGTTAATTTTAAAACAGCAAGCCTGGGCTTTCACTGAAAGTATACCAGAAGTCTTTCCAGTTTTATAGAGGTTTTATAGAAAATTCCAGTTTTATAGAGGTTATTTTCTATTAGCACAGACTTTGAGAACTTATATTCACCACAGTGAGAAGTCTCAGTACAATGCTGAGAAGTCTGAGAACAATGCTTACCATCAGGGAAAGACACAGAAGTCAAGGCTTCTGTATCCCAAACATCTAAAATAAATACACCATGGGCTCAGGCCATGGCAGACCTCAAAAAGGATTTTGAAAATCAAGTAAAAGAGGTGGAGGAAAAACTGGGAAGAGAAATGAGAGAGATGAAAGAAAAGCATGAAAAGCAGGTCAACACCTTGCTAAAGGAGACCCAAAAAAATGCTGAAGAAAATAATACCTTGAAAAACAGGCTAACTCAATTGGCAAAAGAGCTTCAAAAAGCCAATGAGGAGAAGAATGCTTTCAAAAGCAAAATTAACCAAATGGAAAAGGAGGTTCAAAAGCTCACTGAAGAAAATAGTTCTTTCAAAATTAGAATGGAACAGATGGAGGCCAATGACTTTATGAGAAACCAAGAAATCACAAAACAAAACCAAAAGAATGAAAAAATGGAAGATAATGTGAAATATCTCATTGGCAAAACAACTGACCTAGAAAATAGATCTAGGAGAGATAATTTAAAAATTAGGGGACTACCTGAAAGCCATGATCAAAAAAAGAGCCTAGACATCATCTTTCATGAAATTATCAAGGAAAACTGCCCTGAGATTCTAGAACCAGAGGGCAAAATAAGTCTTCAAAGAATCCACAGAACACCACCTGAAAGAGATCCAAAAAGAGAAACTCCTAGGAACATTGTGGCCAAATTCCAGAGTTCCCTGGTCAAGGAGAAAATATTGCAAGCAGCTAGAAAAAAACAATTCAAGTATTGTGGAAATACAATCAGGATAACACAAGATCTAGCAGTGTCTACATTAAGGGATCAAAGGGCATGTAATATGATATTCCAGAAGTCAAAGGAGCTAGGACTAAAACCAAGAATCACTTACCCAGCAAAACTGAGTATAATACTTCAGGGGGAAAAAATGGTCTTTGAATGCAATTGGGAACTTTCAAGCATTCTTGATGAAAAGACCAGAGCTGAAAAGAAAATTTGACTTTCAAACACAAGAATGAAGAGAAGCATGAAAAGGTAAACAGCAAAGAGAAGTCATAAGGGACTTACTAAAGTTGAACTGTTTACATTCCTACATGGAAAGACAATATTTGTAACTCTTGAAACTTTTCAGTATCTGGGTACTGGGTGGGATTACACACACACACATGCACACACACACACACACACACACACACACACACACATAGAGACAGAGTGCACAGAGTGAATTGAAGAGGATGGGATCATATCTTAAAAAAATGTAATCAAGCAGTGAGAGAGAAATATATTGGGAGGAGAAAGGGAGAAATGGAATGGGGCAAATTATCTTTCGTAAAAGAGGCAAGCAAAAGACTTTTTAGTGGAGGGAAAAAGAAGGAAGGTGAGAGAAAAACATGAAGTTTACTCTCATCACATTCCACTAAAGGAAGGAATAAAATGCACACTCATTTTGGTATGAAAACCTATCTTACAATACAGGAAAGTAGGGAAGAAGGGGATAAGCAGGGTGGGGGGGATGATGGAAGGGAGAGCATGGGGAGGAGGGGGCAATTTGAGGTCAACACTCATGGGGAGGGACAGGATCAAAAGAGAGAACAGAAGTAATGGGGGACAGGATAGGATGGAGGGAAATATAGTTAGTCTTATACAACATGACTATTATGGAAGTCATTTGCATAACTACACAGATACGGGCTATATTGAATTGCTTGCCTTCCAAAGGGAATGGGTGGGGAGGGAGAGATGAAGAGAAGTTGGAACTCAAAGTTTTAGGAACAACTGTCGCGTACTGTTCTTGCTACTAGGAAATAAGAAATACAGGTAAAGGGGTATAAAAAGTTCTCTGGCCCTACAGGACAAAAGAGAAGATGGGGACAAGGGAATGAAGGGATGATAGAAGACAGGGCGATTGGTAATAGGGGCAATTAGAATGCTCGATGTTTTGGGGTGAGGGGAGGGGACAAATGGGGAGAAAATTTGGAACCCAAAATTTTGTGAAAATGAATGTTAAAAGTTAAATAAATTAATTAATAAAAAATAGAAATACAAAAAGAAAAAAGAAAAACCATAAAACAAAGGAAAAGAAAAAAATAGCCTTCAATTCAGTGTATATGCACTTCTACAACGATGCTCATAGAAAAGAAAGTTCACACAATATTAGATCATCTATAATCATTAATTTAACTGCTAAATGTGAAATCTCTGCCCAGTGGCCAGTGAAGTTATATACAATTAAAGCATTCTCAAACAAAAAAAACCAAGAGACAAAAGTAACTTCTATCTAAATGAGGGATATATCACAGGTTCTCCTTGACAAAGTATACAAAGAAGTTCCTAGATATGGCATCATGATGTGCCCAAAGGCAATAAGAAACATGATTTGATCACTTCACCTTTGAGCATAATCAAAATTAAAGACTATTGCCACAGGTGTCAATATCTGTTGCTGGGGAAGAAGAAGAGAACATAATGGAGGGAGGGTGGAGCCAAGATGGTGGAGTAGAAGGACAGACCTGTAGAAGTTCCCCCCCATAGCCCATATAATACCTATAAAAAATGACTCTAAACAAATTCTAAAGCAACAGGGGTCACAAAATGACAGAGTGAAAGAGATTTCCAGCCCAAGACAGCTGGAAGGCCAACAGGAAAGGTCTATCACACCAGGCACAGAGTGGAGTAAAGCCCACAGGGCCCAGCCCAGCCTTGGCAGCGGGGCACCAGCAGGGACAGGACTGGAGCAGGTCTTGGGGGCAGAATTCCTAGCAAAAACAGTGGTTCCCAGATTGCTCAACCCATAAATGCTAAAGACAG
Source organism: Notamacropus eugenii (assembly GCF_028372415.1). Taxonomy (NCBI): domain Eukaryota; kingdom Metazoa; phylum Chordata; class Mammalia; order Diprotodontia; family Macropodidae; genus Notamacropus; species Notamacropus eugenii. Next base: position 479,798,402 of record NC_092873.1, on the reverse strand, counting down.
CTTCAAAGGTCAGTGAGAAAGCTCTTTTACCTGGGTGGGAAGGGAATGCAGTCTGGACCCAAGTCAGCAGCCACTACATCAGGAGTGGCCATTTTTGGCACCCTCTGCCTAAAGACCCTGGGAGAATTGAGTGGCTGATCTGAATCTCAGCCCTGAGTGGCTCTCCTGGGTTGAGGAAGAATGCTGACAGTGGAGCTGGGGGTGGCTCTGCAGAGGGAACCCTACTGAGACATCCTGGGCAGAACAGAATGTTTGTGGTTGCTCCCAGACTAGAGTGCAGGCCAGGAAAGGCGTAAACTCCTCTCCCTTGATTGTGCCACCTTGGAGGAGCTGAGAACTTACAGGTCCCCGGAGTATACCCTCCTCTTGACAAAGGACTCAAAAGTCAAGTAACTGGCTGGGAAAATGCCCCAAAAAAGGGGGAAAAAAAAGACTATAATAGATGGCTACTTTCTTGGTGAATAGGTATTTTCTTCCACTATTTCAGATGAGGAAGAACAATGCATACTATCAGAGAAAGACATAAAAGTCAAGGTTTATGCATCCAAAACTACCAAAATAAATATGCAATTGTCTCAGGCCATGGAAGAGCTCAAAAAGAATTTTGAAAATCATGTAAGAGAGGTGGAGGAAAAATTGGGAAGAGAAATGAGAGTAATGTGAGAAAATCATGAAAAGAAATCAACAGCTTGCTAAAGGAGACCCAAAAAAAATGCTGAGGAAAATAACACTTTGAAAAATAGGCTAACACAATTGGAAAAAGAGGTCTAAAAAGCCAGTGAGGAGAAGAATGTTTTAAAAAGCAGGATTAGTCAAATGGAAAAGGAGGCTCAAAAGCTCACTCAAGAAAATAGTTCTTTAAAAATTAGAATGGAGCAGATGGAAGCTAATGACTTCATGATAAACCAAGAAATTACAAAACAAAATCAAAAGAATGAAAAAATAGAAGATAACGTGAAATATCACATTGAAGAGACAACTGACCTGGAAAATAGATCCAGAAGAGACAATTTAAAAATTATGGGACTACCTGAAAGACATGATCAGAAAAAAAAGAGCCTAGACATATATTTCATGAAATTATCAAGGAAAACTGCCCTGAGATTCTAGAACCAGAGGGTAAAATAAATATTGAAAGAATCCACTGATTACCTCCTAAAAGAGATCCTAAAAGAGAAACTCCTAGGAATATTGTAGCCAAATTCCAGAGTTCCCAGGTCAAGGAGAAAATATTGCAATCAGCTGGAAAGAAACAATTTGAGTATTGTGGAAATATAATCAGGATAACACAAGATCTAGCAGCTTCTACATTAAGGGATTGAAGGGCTTGGAATATGATATTCTAGAAGTCAAAAGAACTAGGATTGAAACCAAGAATCATCTACCCAGCAAAACTGAGTATAATACTTTAGGAGAAAAAATAGTCATTCAGTGAAACAGAGGACTTTTAAGCAATCTTGATGAAAAGACCAGAGCTGAATAGAAAATTTGACTTTCAAATACAAGAATCAAGAGAAGTATGAAAAGGTAAACAGGAAAGAGAAATCATAAGGGACTTACTAAAGCTGAACTGTTTACACTCCTACATGGAAAGATAATATTTGTAACTCTTGAAATTTTTCTCAGAATTTGGGTAGTTGGAGGGACTATACACACATATAGAGAGACAAAGAGTACAGGGTGAGTTGAATAGGAAGGGATGATATCTAAAAAAGTAAAATTAAGGGGTGAGAGAAGAATATATTGATTGGGATGAGAAAGGGAGAAATGGAATGGGGCAGGTTATCTATCATAAAAGAGGCCTGAAAAAGCTTTTTTGATGGGGAGGTGAGAGGGAAAAAGTGAAGCTTACTCTCATCACATTTGACTTAAGGAGGTAATAATATACACACTCAATTTGGTATGAAAATCTATTTTACACTACAGGAAAGTAGGGGAGAAGGGGATAAGTGGGATGTGGGGGGATGATAGAAGGGAGGGTAAATGGGAGGAAGAAGTAATTAGACCTAAACACTTTTGGGGAGGGACAAGGTCAAAAGAGAGAATAGAATAAATGGGGGGCAGGACAGGATGGAGAGAAATATAGTTAGTCTTATACAACATGACTATTATGTAAGTCCTTTGCAAAACTACACATATATAGCCTACATTGAATTGCTTGCCTTCTCAGTGGGGAGAGAGGAAGGGAGAGAAGTTGGAACTCAAAGTTTTAGGAACGAATGTTGAGAATAGTTTTTGCACACAACTGGGAAATAAGAAATACAGGCAATGGGGTACAGAAATCTATCTTGCCCTACAAGAAAAGAGAGAAAATGGCGATACGGTAAGGGAGGGGTGTGTTAGAAGGGAAGATAGATTGAGGGAAAGGGTAATCAGAATGCATGGCATTTTGGGGTGGGGGGAGGGGAGAGAAAGGGAGAAGATTTTGAGGAAATGAATGTTGAAAACTAAAAATAAATAAATAAACATAAAAAAGAATATGACTGGGGCCTCAAAACCAAATTAATAAGTAATTTGACATTCAATCACTTCCCTGTGAAGGTAAACACAGGGAAAGATGGTAGGAAGTATGCTGGAAATGATTATTCAGGTTTAAGAAACAAGACAAAGACATGTCCTCAAAAGCGTCATACTGTGTGTGTTTGTGCATACAGTATACCAAAAAAATTAGAACAATTTTAAGTTTTAATAACTCAAAAGATATAAACATGCATATATATGTATCAGGATTATTTTCTGTAAGAAAAACATTGTAAAGTGCTAGACATATGAAGCAACAAACAATATCACACGTGAAAAATGGGACTGTCTTAGAGAGGAAACAACTACTGATACAGAGTTATTTTAGAGTTACCAATAACTGTGCATGTGTATGCAGCCAGACTGTCAACAATTTTTTGTAAATAGTATTTTATTTTTCCCAATTACATGTAAAGATAGTTTTCAACCTTCATTTTTTATAAGATTTTGAGTTCCAAATTTTTCTCCCCTCTCCAAGACAGAAAGCAATCTAAAATAGGTTGTATATGTACAATTACGTTAAACATATTTTCCCAGTAGTCATGTTGTGAAAAAAGAAATAGAACAAAAGGGAAAAACATGAAAAAAAAACCCCAAATTAAAAAAGTATGCTTTGATCTGCATTCAAACTCCATAGTTATTTCTCTGGACATGGACAGCATTTTCCATCATGCGTCTTTTGGAATTGTCTTAGATTCTTGTATTGCAGAGAAGAGCTAACTCTATTCATCACACAATGTTGCTGTTACTGTGTACAGTGTTCTCCCAGTTCTGCTCACTTCACTCAGCATCAGTTCAAGTAAGTCTTTCCAGGTTTTTGAAGTCCACCTGCTCATCATTTCTTATAAAAACAACAGTATTCCATTACATTCATATACTACAACTTGTTCAGTCATTCTCCAGTTGATGGTGTGAAAAATGAAGCCATCTAACAAGCCCCCAACAGTGATAAACATGCTCGCCTTGAACAAAGAACAATACCTGTAGTGACATCAGGAAAGCTTTTATTAATCTTTGCATCCATTCCCCCTGAATAAATAGGTAGCCTCCCCATTAAGGTTTCAGGAAGACCACCACACATTCAGAAAAATGGAAGTTTCTTATACTGGTTTTTGAATTTTGAATCTCCCGGGTCACTGTCCCCTGGCCAGGTGACTTTATGTTCTCCTCTCTGATAGGCTTTCCCCTCAAACAGCTCATCGAGCATGCGCATTAGCTTCTGACTTTTACCTGACCATCCTAGGTCACAACTCTGTGGAAACACAACTTCCTTGTTTCCCACAATGGGCATTTCCTCAATTTCCAATTCTTTGCCATCACAAAAAGAACATGTAGTTTTTTTCCTCTTTCAGACTGTTAATAAACTAAAGCAGATGTCAGAGTGAACCTCAAATTAAAAGGAAGAAAATAGAGCAGAAGATCCTATGTATAATTGAGACAGCTTTAACCTGAGCCATCAATGCCAAAAAAAATGAGAATTGGAAAAAGGCAAACAGACTGACCTTGATCATCACTTTTTCCAAATGTTTAAGTAATGTAAAGCAATTCCCCCAACAAGGATATCCAAAGAGTCCCAAAACTCCTTTAGCCAGCAAATACTGTTCTCTGCTTGCCAAACAGGGAGGCACAGAAGCCAAAGGCAGCATCGTTTTGGAACACAATGAGGAGGTGGGAAATTATGAGCTGCTTCACCTCAAAAGAGGCACCTTGGAGTAACACAGTGTGAGAGCATGAATCTGAATAAATCACTTAACTCCTCATTGCTCTAGGCAACTAAGAGAATTGAAAGAGGGAGTTTCCCCACCCAGGAGTCTTCCATACCAATGAAACCACAGGTCTAGGTTGGAGTCAGGAAAATGTGGATTCAAATCCTGCCTTGGATACTTACTGGCTGTGTGACCCTTGGAAAATCATTTAACTTCTGTCAGCCTTAGTTTATTCAGCTTTAACATGGGGTAAAAGTAGTCTTCCAAGGGTTGTTGTGAGGATCAAATATATGCAAAACATTTAGCAAATCTTAAAGCCTATATAAATACTCGCTATCAGGAAAAGCAGAGGAGGTGAAAAAAAAATCGGTACGAAATTGAACAAAAGACCCCACTAATCCAAATCTTCCTAGCACCCTTCACCACTCACAGACCTTCTGGAATGGTTTCTGAGGCAAAAACAAAAGGCAACAATATCAAAGCTATCAAAATTACTTAGGAATGGTTATTCATTGATATGGACTTGAGTCTTCCCAAGGACTGCTGGCTCTTAAATTGCCAATGCCAAGAGGAAAACCTTGAGCTTTCCAAGCAATTTAAATGAGGATCAGAGCCTTATGGAAGTGCTTAGGGCTTCTGCCCTTGGATGCTACATAGGAATAGAAATTCAGATTCTATAATTACGAAGTTAATATAACTTGCCAGAGTTTGTGTTCCGTTGGCATAGCTTTCGAGAACCCAGAGTTATCACCACACCACAATAAGGCACCAGAGGAGGACTTTAGTACAAGAATATTAATCTAAGTGAATTGACTTGATTTCTCTGTACCATAATTTCAGCACTGTGAAATATTCTCTCCACCAATACAGATCCTAACCTGCCTATGATTTAGTATATAAGTCCTAGAGGGTTGCTTGAGGCATTGATAAGTGACAGAGATGAAATGTGAACCTAGGTCTTTCTGATTCCAAGTTCATCACTACATCCACTCTATACCCTGTTTCTATACTCTGCATTTATTTGTGGAATATAAAAATGAGTCTTCTCTCTTTGAAATGTCAAGTCATTAACCTAGTTCTGTCTTAAACAGACAAATTAGAATTGGAATCACAATCACATCTATCCTTACAGGAAAAAAAATCTTTGTGGTAAATATCTGCTAGTAATCTGATATTCATAATTTATAAATTACCAATAAAATTATAAGACTAATATCCATTCTAATGAGTAACAGTCAAAGGATTTGAAAACCCAATTCATGAAGAAAAAACAAAAAATTAATAATCACTGGAGAATGTATGAATGCTTTAAAAATATGAAATTTAAGACAATCAAATGGGGAAAAAATAAAATGATAAAATTCAGTGTTGACGGGGGTGTAAGAAGATAGAAAGTCTAGTATTGCTGGTAGAGCTGAACTTTTTCTGGAGAATAATCTGGCAATATACTATAAATTTCAAAATTTATCATGCACTTTAACTCAATTATCCATTACAAGGACTGCATACTACAGACATCATTAAAAAAGAAGATGCCAATTGGCTGGACAAAAATGTGGATAGTCACCTCATATATTATTTTTAAATGGATATAACCTATATATGCCATGAATGGGGAATGGCTAAACAAATTTATGATATTAATATAATGAAGTATTATTGCCCTATGAAATAGGACAAGAATAAATAATATGGAAATATTAGAAGATACATGAAGAGAAAGAGAAAAAGAATTAGAAAAATTTCATATATATTGAATCTACTAGAGGTTTAAAAAAAACACACAAAAAATTATGCCATACTTAAAGCATGAATCCCTCCTACAGTTATCTTCTACATGAACTCACAAAGCTACTGGAATAGTGGAATTCACTAGGTCAATTCTACACTGACCTCTACTTTCAAATCCCCTTGCCCTCATCTTCTAATCATTTGTCTCTTGCTGAACCCTGAATGATTTAACTTCCTCTGCTCCTACACACAAGATGCTGAACACAGCTGATAGAAAGTTCACAATCATGCTGACTAATACATTGATAAATTCATGCTATCCATCTTCAACTAGGCTCTCACTGTAGGCAAGGCAGTCCCTTTATTCTGAATTTATTCTCTACCCCAGAGAAGCTGTTCCAAATCTTTTCTCTTCTCCTCAAAGCTCCCACATCTTCTCTTCCCTCTCAAGCTCAGCTGAGAATCTTGACTCTTTTCTGAGAAAATTAAATTACTTCTCCTCTCTTTCTCTTCATTTCAAAACCTCCTGATATTGCTTTTCTATTTTCTCCTTTTCCTGTCTCTGACAGAGGTGACATCTCTCCTTGTCAAGACCAGTCCCTCTACATATGCACCTGATCCCAACCCTCCGATCTTCTGTAGCAGGCTGCATTCTGAATCATTCTCTCTGACTCTCTCTGTCTCTGTCTCTCTCTGTCTCTGTCTTTCTTTGTCTCTCTCTCTCTCTCTTCTGTTTGTCTCTCTGTCTCTCCCTCCCTCACCCACTTCTCTCCCCTTCCTTCCCTCCTTTTTCTTCTTCATATTTGTGATATATGTATTTTTAAATGTGGTTATCTCCTTCATTAGAATGTAAGCTCTACACGAGGTGGGATTATTTCAATCTTTATACTTATATCCCTAACACTGAGCACAGTACCTGGCACAGTGTAAGTGCTGAATAAATACTTGTTGAGTCATATTTTTTAAGCCAAATGCAGAATTTTACATTTATCCCTGTAAGGTTTCACATTGGTTATCTCAACCCATGATTCCAAATTGTCAAGATCTTTCTGGATTCTAATTCTGGCATCCTACACATGACCTAATTAGCTAACCCTTCCAGTTTCATGCCACTCATATACTTAGTAAGAGTACTACACGTATACCTTTGTCAGATTGTTTGCTGTCTTAGCAAGGGGAAGGGGGAAGGCAGGAAGTAAGGGAGAAAAATTTGGAACTAAAGATCTTATGAAAAATGAATGTTGAAAGCTGTCTTTACATGTAATTGGAAAAGACAAAATACTATTTACATCAAAAAAAAGAAAAAATAAGCATGCTACCATCCAAGTCATTGGCCCACTAATGCTTACCACCTCTGTGACTTTGGGCAAGTTATATAATTAATTAATTGATTGATTGATTGATTATTTAATCTCTCTAGGCCTTTTTCCTCATCTGTAAAACTAGGGGGAGGGTCTAGATGACTCTTGAACATCCTTCTAGCTTTCTATATATGAGCCTATGAAATTAATGATTTCTTCCTGTTACATTTAACAATGAATGAATGATAACACAGAAAGTGGATAGTGGGAGTAATCCAAAAATAATTCTAAGTATAGAGTCCTGTGACCCAATACTATAGACTAACACTGATCAAAATCACCACTCTCTGGTTCAAATGGAGCCTCCATCTTTCTACCTTTTTCCAGTGGTGTACCATAAAAGACTATTAAAAATGCCTTTTTGAAATCCAGTTATGCTATGACTATACATTCTTAATTCTGATTACTTTCTTTACAGTGCTTAGAGGTGTATCTTGGTTTTTTCCATAGCTTTCATTTCTTAAGTAACAAAACTGTCTATTCACCAAGGCCCCAGAGGAACACGGGAAGGGAAAACAGCTATGTTTTCCATTTAACTTACTGTTTGACCTCCCCTTGAATGAACAGCAGAGGGAGCTCCTGATTTCCAACCACCTCTCCCTACAATCTATGGCCATAGCACAGTATAAAACCATACCTAGAATGTTAAGAGATGAAAGGGCCCTCAGGGATCCATCCACTGGCCTCCTCATTGTACAGATGAGGACATTGAGACCTAGACAGGGGAAGTGACTAGGTGACATTACTAAGTAAACTCAAGCCAAAGTCTGCCTACTTAACACAGATGCTTAATTAATATTGGTGGAAAAATTGTAAAACAAATCAACCTTGAGAGACTTAAGAACTGTGATCAACACATAAACAACTGCAACTCTAGAAGACTGATGACAGACCCCAAGCCCTTCCAAGTGCTCAGTGTTTGGGCACTTTGGCAATGCTGAAACCCCTGGCTTCTTCCAGCTAGAGGAAATAGGCCTAAAGAGGTGACAACTAGGTAGTTTTCCCAAGATCACACAGCTGCAATTTGAACCCAGATCTGATTCCTTTCTATATTCTGGAGGTTTCATTACCTGTTCTGGGAGATACCATAGAGGGATTCATTATACAGGAATAGTACAAAATTTTGTTTTTAATATAGTAGAGCCACTGTGCATGAAACGGAAGTTCTGGTTTCTTTTTTCCCCTTTGCATCACTTCATATATCTTTGTATAAATAAATTAATCCAAATCGGTTTGTCAAATTCTTAACAATAAAAAAGAAAAATTAAGAAAATGTTTGTTGCATTTAATAGAATTAAATCAAATTGAATTTCTACTATACTATTTTGTCCCTGTACTACCCAGGGCTTCCTAATCTTTCCTTTTCCAAAGGGATTTACCTTAAGGAAATTTTTGAACTTATTTCTGTTTACCTGTCCTCAATAATTCCTCCTTTTTCCTTTCCCTATTCTACAAATGGGGAAAATTAAAGGGAGGAGTACGTTAGCACAGATAGAAATTGCGGGGCAGAATCAATATTTAAGAGAGGTCGTGTAGGAGAGAGCAGAGCAGCAGCAGTAAGTCTCATTTGAGGCAGAGATGGGATATGGGGATGGGGGGAGAATGGTGATAGCTGCCAAAGACAGGAGATCAAAGATTTATAATGGAAGGAACTTTGAGTCATTTACTCCAAATGCCTCATTTTATAGATAAGAAAATTAAGACCCCAAATAGTTACATGATTTGCCCAAGTTATGTGATTATTCCTTTGGTAATAAGTGGCAAGGCTAAGAACAGAACCCACCTGCTCTGACATCAGATCCAAACACCATGGTGCCTCTTTAGTAGTTTATGAAGGCGACCTGCTTGATGAGAATTTGGAGAAAGGTATGCATCACCCAGAAAAGCATAGGATCATAGAATTTAAAACTAGACCTTTAAAATCATCCAGTCTAGAGGTAGCAAACATGTGGTCAACCTTTGGCCTCAACAGCTTGCAAGTTTAAATGGCAACTGGGAAATATTTAGTAAAATAAATAAGAATGCAATAGAACAGAGATGATGTCAACGTGAACCCCTCCATTCCTATTTGAGGCTGACACCATTGTAGCCCCATTCATTACACAGATGGTGAAACCAAATGCCAGAGAAATTGAATGATTTGCTCAAGGTCACATAGGGAGGAGCAAAACAGATCCTAATGCAAAGGTAGACAGAGAAAGTTGCCATAGTGAGGAGACCCAGAAAAGCTGCCAGCTTGCCCTTCCCCCTCCACTGTTTTTAATCCTTTCTGGAGGATTATTGAAGTTTCGGGCCAGTTTTACTGGAGGGACATGTTAAAAGCCAAAGACAAACAAAAAGAAGCTGGTAGTGTTTATCCCAGCCTCACAAAGACTCAGTGGGAGGTGTTTCCATAATATGTGGAGTTGAGGGTTTGGAGGTGGGGCTGGACCCCTGCCTGTACCCTGAGGTCTGAAAGAGTTGAAAGGAATACAACCTAATTCAACTAAAACTAAAAGACATGAATGTTGAAGTCTTAGCCTGACCTGGGTGTTGTTTTCATGCATCCATAAAGGTTATCGGACTGTTTTAATAACAGAGCTGAAGATACAGTGACAGTTCAGAAAGAATAGAAACTTTCTTGACTTAGTTACAATAGCTATGTGAATAAGGATAGGGTGTAGACTCCATGATGGCAACTAAAAAGCCCTGAGTGGTGAAGAAAGGTGACATGTAGCAAGGGATTGAAGAGTTTCAGCCAACGACAGCAAGGGCTTTGGAGCACATCAGTAGAGCAGGGAACCTCATGACCTCATCAAAGGAACATGAAGGTGTGGAATCCCCTGCACCATACCAAGGGATTTCGGGAGTCTAAGCTCCATGTCAAAGCTCGCCTTAGAGAAGACTTTTCTCAAGTTAATGGGACATTATACTCATTTGTTAATTATCTCATTGTTTGATTTTTCCTTCTTTTTTTACCTAGCCATCCTATCCCCAGTGAAATAGTCTGCTATTTGATTTCTATTTTTGGCTGTTCTAATGGTAGAGAATGCATTAGATAGGGGCACAATCTAAATATTACCTTCACAATAAATCCAAGCACTAGAAGGATTCCAGAGGTGATTAGAATATCTGTTACATCAGCAAAAGTAGAATCAATTGAGAAACATTTAATAAATTTAATTATTTAATAAATTAATTTAATTTAAATTTAATATTCAACAAATTTAATAAACATTTAATAAATGTCTACTATGTGCCAAGCACTGTGCTAAGAACTGAGGATACAAAAAGAGACAAAAGACAATTCCTTCCCTCAAGAAGCTTACAATCCAATGGGAGAGGCAACATGCAAAGAAATATATGCAAAGCAAATTATATATAGGATATCTAAATAATAATTTACAGAGAGAAGGAACTAGGATGAAGAGGGGTTGAGGAAGGTTTCTTGTTGAAGGTAGGATTTTAGTTAGAACTAAAAGGAAACCAGGGAGCTTAGTAGACAGAATAAGAAGAGGAATAGTATTTCAGTCATGGAGGACAGCCAGAGAAAATGCTCAGAGCCGAGACATAGAGTGTCTTGTTCCCGGAACAGTCAGGAAGCCATTGCTAGTGGATAAAAGCATACACAGGAACTAAAGCAGAATAGAAAAAATCAATGCTTCAAAGAGTTAGCCATTATAAGCTGATGCTGTAACAGAGGGACTACCTCAGAAGAAAAAGCGAACTATAATGAATGGATATATTATGCAGGAATATTTTATAAGTTCTAGCATAAATATTAATATAATTATAATACTATGCTGTGGAAATGCCTGTATCAGTGTAACACTGGGCTAGATGTATGGAAGATCTGGATTTGAATCCTGACTCAAATACTTGCTATGTGACCTTGAGCAAATTACTTAACTTTTCTGAGCCTCAATTTCCTTATCTGTAAAATGGGAATAATAAAAGCACCTACCTCACAGGATCAAGTGAAGTATTATATATAAAGTGTTGTGTGAATCATAAAGTATTATAAGCAGGGGTGTGGTAGTAAATGTTTAACAATCAGGTCTCCCCTCAAAAAGTGCACCTCTAAGTTTAATCTGCACTATTAACATTTTCCATCACTTTCTAAAGTTTAAACAATCAACAAAACAATAAATTAAACCCTTATGTGTAATATTTGCCACTTTCTGAGGTATAAATACTCACCCTGAAAATTTAACATTTGACCATCTGGAGCCAGAACCAGCTGTCCCCAGCACATGCTTGTAAAGGTTCCTTTCTCCAACCCCAATGCTGGGAAATGGTTTTTCACAAGGAAAAAACAAGATCATGTGGGTGAATTTTAGAAACAGAAAAACCCTATTATAACCAGGCTTATGATTATAGACGACTCTGGTGAAGGTCATATCCCCCAGATGGTTCAACTACATACAGTCAAAGCCTGCTGCTAGAGGCTTAGTCTATAAGGTGGGCGTCACATCCTGTCTCCAAACACAAGCTAAATAAAAGGTTTCTTCTGCACATGACAGTGCTACTGACAATGATCGGTGATAATGACAATTATCTAACTTGTTTAATGACTTCAATTTTTTTGGATGAGACCACCATTCTCCCAAAAGCCTAGTCTCCACTCCTTAGAAGTCATCTTTCCAGATGCTGTGGGAAGTGTTGGAGGAGTGGGAGGAACTGAGTTCATCTCCTCGTTCTCCACCTTATTATCTATTTGACCTCAGTCAAATCACTTCCCAATTCTGGTCTCAGTTTCCTAGTATTTAAGTGACATAATTGAATGAGATGGCCTCTGAGATCTCCTCCATCTTTAAGTTTTTGCTCCTATAATCCTTTTCTCAACTTCACCCTTCACTTCTAAACAGTTACCAAAACCTGTTGTTGCCACATTTACGTCTTTTATTCCAAGCCCACTGAAGTCATGTAGACTGTTTTAACAGCCTCTATACTGGTCTCCTTTCCTTTCATCATTCCTTCACACTGCTAATTCATTCTAATAGGCAAGACAACATATATAGATCTATTTATGTTCACACATATATTTATATATGTGTATGTATGTATATGTGTATATATGTGTATGTGTGTGTATGCTTTTATATATATGTATATATACATAATGTAATTGATATGAAACAGGTTTGGGGAAGGAACGGATCAGGGAAGACTTCATGGAGAAGGTGGTGCTTGAGCTGTCATGAAGGAAACCCAAGAAGCAGAGAAGTGGAGAGTTGAGGATGTAGTAAAGGGATGCTGTGAAGGCAGCAATGACAAGATCTGGAAATAAATAGGATACGTGAAATGAGTGATAATGAGGAATTGAAGGATACACTGGGATTGGAAGGATGGTCAGTCAATAAACATTTATTAAGCACCTACTATATGCCAATCCCCACCCTCAGGAAGCTCACAATTTAATGGGGGAGAAAAGATGTAAACAAATATGTAGAAATAGGCTATATACAGGATAAATAGGAAATAATTAACAGAGGGAAGGTACTAAAATTCGTAGGGATTGGGAAATACTTTTTGTAGAAGATGGAATTTTTGTTGGGTTTTAAAGGAACCTAGGGGACAGAGATGAGAAGATATAGCTTTCTAGTCATAGGGAATACCCAGAGAAAATGAGATTATAAGTGTGTGTTTATATGTACACACTTGGGTACATATATACTTGGGAATCATCTGTATAGATAGGGATAATAATTGAAATAATGGGAGCTGATATTACCAAGCAAGATACAAATGGGAAAGAGAAGAGGGCTCAGGACAGAGTCCTGGGAGACAACCATAGATATGATATGGCTGAAGAACCAGTGAAGGAAACTAAGGAGTATTCAGACAGATGGGAAGAGAACCAATAGAGAAACTTAGAGGAGAGTATCCAGGAGGAGAAAGTGATCAACCATGTTGAATAATGAAGAAAGTATTTGGAGGTATAGGCCATTCTAACAGTTTTAAAACCCCTTAAATAAACTATCATCCAATACATTTCTGTAGGGGTATTGTGACATATTTTACTAAATGCTCCGCTGAAATTCAAGTATATTGTTTAGGCAGCATTTCCTTGATCTACCAGTTTAATAATCCTGTTGGGGGGAAAATATGTGGTTAGCCTGGCAAGACTCCATCATGACTCCACCTTGGTTTACAGAAAATACTGTATTCTAAACCACTCCAATAATAATCTAATTTTTCCAGGAATACCCATCACACTGGTCAGGTAAAGAATTCACCTCCTCCTCCATCCCTTCTAAAAAATGAGGTCACTTGCTCTGTTTCAGTTCCATAGCACATCTCACATTGTCTGATTTCACAAAGAACACAATGGCTCAAACATCTTATTGTCCTGGTTGTAACATGTTATAATTTGTCTGAGTCAGGTGACCTGAGCTCATTTAGGGCAGCTAGGCTCTCCCTTACAATCTTCTCTGGCAGCTAGTGGCATAGTGTATAGAGTGCTGGTCCTAAAGTTAATAAGATCCCAGTTCAAACCCAGTCTCAGACATGTACTAGCTGTGTGACCTTAGGCATATCATTTCATTTCTCTTTGCCTAAGTTTCTTCAACTGTAAAATGGGGGTAATTACATACAGTAGCTATCTCACAGGGTTGTTGTGTCAGTCAAATAAGATATTTGGGGAGGCAGGGAACACTTAGTACAAGGACTGGGGCACATAGTAAGTGATACATACTTATTCTCTTCTCTCGTCACATCTTGGGTTTTCCCTGTTAATCGTTCTGGTCTATGCTTTGCAACCTGAAAACTATCTTCCAGGGCAAAAAAAAAAAAGATTGAAAATAATGAATAATTAGTTCTCCCCTTGTCCACTATCACTGTTTCACCCATCTCTCAAGCACCTGACTACCCTTACTGGTTCCTTCTCTGATCCCCTACTTGACTTCAAAAGATCCTCTTTGTGGTAGTTGGCATCTACCAGAAGCTAATGCTGGGTATTAGCTCTCCCCGCATTTTTCTCCTTCAAAGTTGGTACTTTTTTGTGTATGTGTTCAATTGCAGCTCTCCCTCCCAGCCTTTGTCTACTGCCTTTTAACATCTGAGCTAGTGGGATAAGCTTCCTTAAGCCGGAGGGGTCTGTTTTAACACTTCCTCTTCCTTATCGAAATTTGGTTGAGTGTGTAGAAGTCCCTTCTCGACAGCCTCAGTTCTTTGGATTCCACTTCCAAGGATAACTCCAGTTCATACTATATTTCCTTTGTGCTGAACTTCAATAGTGCTCCAGGGTTAAGGAATTCTCTAGTTAGAATTCTCTAGTTTCTGAAAGGTCTCAGTCATCTGAAAGCTGGAACTGTCAGCTACCGAGCTGAATTTATAGTAAGAACTCAATAAATGCTTGTTGAATTAAAGAATGAATGGCTCGTTTAAAACATAGTTTACTATTTCTTCTACTTACTAGTTGGTCAGTCTGTCAACTAGCAACAGCCCCTACCGAGTACCATGCACTGTGCTAAGCTGAGGAAACAAAGAAAGGCGAAAGACAGTCCCTGCTTTCAAGAGGCTCTCAGTTTAAGGGAGGAGAAAGCATGCAAACAACTATGAACAAACATGATTTATGTAAACAGGATAAATTGAGGGAGTCTCAGAGGAAAAATACTAAGATTAAGGAAGGCTCTTTGCAGCAGATGGGACTTTAGCTGACACTTGAAGAAAGTCAGGGAAGCCAGGAGGCAGAGAGGAGGAAGGGAGATCATTTCAGGCGGAGGGGATAAACAAAGAAAACCTTCGCCTCAGATTCTGGAGATAAGAGGTCAGGCTGAAGGAATAGCAAGGAGGTAGGGTGAAGGGAGGGGAGTACTCGGATGTTGAAAAAGATGTGGTTCCTGGAGCAAGCTGAAGACCTGGGTGTGAATCCTGCTTCAGATACACACTTACCGTGTGATATTGGGCAAATTAATTCACCTTGGTAAGTCTCAGTTTTTTTTAATAATCAAAATAGGAGGACGACCGTAAAGTACACACACCCTCTTCGAAGGGTTAAATAACATATACCAAAAACACTTGGTGAAACCATAAAGTGCTAAATTCTCATTTCTTAGATCCATGAAAAATGTTTATACATACATATTCTTGGAGCGGGGACAAAATTTATACATGAACAACAGGAACGCGCTCTCATTGAATAAGAAATCTCTGAGAATGAAGCAGACTAAGTAGTTCTAACCTTCAGACAGCTCAGCCACCTTTGTAACTATGTAACAAAACCCCAACTAGCATCCACATGGGGGGGATTCTTTTTGTTTTTCTTTCTTCCAGTTTCAGCTGCTTGGGACAACGCGGGTACGATTTTCAGATTCAAACCCTTCCTCTTCCACAGCACTGGAGAATTTCAAGGGGAAAGACCTTTCTGTGCTTCAGTTAGTCAACAGATCAAGTGTCCTGAATTCTTCTTCTTAATACATTAATAATAAGGATCGTGATGATAATGCAGGAAGGTCTTTCTGTACACTGTGTACTCAAGTCTGGCCTGAACCTCCGGGCCTGTGGCTGCCTCAGCTTTCAGGGTTATGGGGGTTTTGTTCCTGTAACTAACTTCTGAAAGCTAGGTATGCGCAATCTTGCTAACACCACAAAACACATACTTCTACATCTGTGAACTGAAAAACACGATTTGTTTTTTAAGGATCTTGGTTCCTTCAGCAGCTGTCCTGTCCTTTCAAGCCTCGCTCCAAGCTCACAGTAGAATTTGAGGGGAGCTGGGGGAGGAGAGGTGCCCAGAGAACCGAGGGCGGGATGGAAAGCTCGTTCGCTCCCAGTTTAGGGATCAAGTGCTCCTGGCGCAGGTGGGAGGGGGAGCAGGATGGAGCCGGGCGGAAGCCGGGGAGCAGGAGGAGGGTCTTGGGCAAGAAGGAGCCCCGGGCTGTCCATAGGCGCCCCAGCCAGGCGGCTGACATCAGCAGCGCTCCTCCCCTCCGCCTCCCAGTACCCTCAGCTCCCGGCCGGACCCTCCCTCCTTTCCACCACGTGTCCCTCCCTCCCTCTCTCCCGGAGGGGACGTGAGGACGGGTAAGAGGGAGAGGATCGGAAGGACTGACGGAAGGAGAGGAGGATGGTGCCCTGACCCTGCCGACTTCGCCCCCACCCCTCCGACACCCACTCACTCACGCCCCCGCCCCGTGCGTGCTGCCCCGTCCTGCGCCCGCAGCCCCGCGCCCTGCGTCCTGCGGTGAGTGGGAGCGGGCTGTGCGCGGCCCCCGGGCGGCGCGGACAGCTCCGGGCAGGGAGGGGCGTGCACCGAGGGCTCCTCCTCCTCCTCCCCCCGACCCGGGGCCGGCTTCTGCCCCCCTCCCCACCCTGGCTGCTTGGAGGGGAGGGCGGGAAGGGGCGGGGGCTGGGCTGGGCCGGGCTGGGGGGGAGAGAAGGGGGGCCGCCGAGGTTGCAGCTGCTCAGGGCCGCAGCCGAAGCCACCGCCTTTGTTGCGGCCCTCCCGGCCCGCAGCCGCCGCCGCCGCCGCCGCCGCCGCCCCTGGGTCGCAGGTGCATTGGAGGCGGAGGTCGGGGCATGAGCGCAGGGAGGAGGCCGGCGGGGAAGCGGCACCATGGGGGAGCCCGACCTGGGGCCTCGGCCGGAGGAGTGGGGAGGAAGGGGACAAGATGGCTGGAGAGCCCGGAGCGGGCAGCCGCGGCGGCCGAGGCGCGGTAAGACGGGTCGGGGTGGGCCCCGGGAGCCAGGAGAGGCCCCCTGTGCCGTGCCGGCCACTCCCACCATCATCCATCCATCCATCCATCCATCCATCCATCCATCCATCCATCCTTCCATCCTTCCATCTTTCCATCTTTCCATCCTTCCATCCTTCCCCTGCCCCCGCTTCACCATATTGGGTTTCCTTCCATTTCTTTTAAACAGCCTCAAGAATAAGTTGCTTCTCCTTACCCCTACCTGAACACCCCTGTTCCCCACGCAATAATTATAGCAGGTCATATTTAGATGGTGCTTTAAGGTTTGCAAACACCACCCTTGTGTTAATCTCCTTTGATCCTTGCCACTGCCCCTAGTGCTGTTATCCTCATTTTATAGATGGGGAAACTGAGGCAGAGATAAGTCAAGGGCTTGGCCAGAATGTCTGAGGTAGGATTTGAACTCGGGCCTTCTCCACATTGAGTCCAGTGCTAATTATGGGTCATCTTCCCTAGAGGAATCCAGGAATCCAACCATTTAAGCTTGGAATTCAACCACTTAAGTTTGACCTGCAGCTTTTAAGAGTATATGCCCTTTCCTCATAAGGCATAGATACAAGGTGTCTCCACAGTCTGTACACAGCTGATTTGAGACTTTTTCCCCCTCCCCCCACCTCCACCTGGCCCGTGAAAGTGGAAGGACATAGAGGATATCCCCACAAAATTGCACTGAGACTTTTGGGATATGTCCTTCCACTTTCCCTGCACAGTTGTGAAGTCTAGGTCAGAGAGAGCAGATTTCCCAGTCCCCTCTGAATAAACTGAGTTAACTGTGGGAAAATTCATGGTATGGTAGAAAGAGGGCAAGATTTGATGGCAGATGACCTGAGTTGGAATCCCTTGTTCTACCACTTACTAACTTGTGTGACCTTGGGCAAGGTATTTCAACTTTCTGAGTCTCAGTGCCCTCATTTGTAAAATGAGAGTTGGACTAAATGAGATCTAAGGTGATTTCCCACTCCAGTCGTGATTTTGTGAGCTACATCCCCTCTCCATCCTCCCCCCTCCCCCACCCAGTGTAAAATCTGATATTGTGAATACCAACTTCCTGGTATTTTAAGCTCCTCCCCCTCCAGAACATGGTTCCTCTTAAAAGCAGGTGATTTGGAGTGTGAAGACATAGGTTTGTATCTCAAACTTAATAATTGTTTAACCAGTGACAAGCCATTGAATTTATCCGAACCTCAATTTCCTCATCAGTAAAATCGTAGGGTTTGGACTAGGATGATCTCTTAGGGGCCCTTTCCACTCTGAGTCCTTTGATCCTGTCCCCTCTTGCTTGAAGTCATAGTAGCTGATACAGAGGAGTTAATGTACATTGGAATTACCCCTCCTGTCTGGAATTACCCCTCCTGTCCAGGCCACACAGTGGAACTCCCTTTGATGGACAGCTCATGCTGAAATTGAGCACAGCCCTGGATCTTTCTGAAATGAATCTTTTTCTTAGACATGGAATCCACCACCTTCCCCCTCCCTTTTCCCCTGAAAGAAGAGGAAGAAGAGGAAGAAATTCAGACCAAGGAAATAGAGGATGGACCCATGGACATGCAGAGAGTGAGGATCTGTGCAGAAGGTGGTTGGGTGAGTAATAAAATCATGGGGGCCATTCACTACCGGATTAGATTTAGATTAAAATTCAGGCTGATTTTGACTGTTAACCATATTTAGTGAGTAAACAATAGTCTGGTATACATATATCTCTCCAACATCCCCCCCAGAAAACTAGAATTATTGAACTTTTCCCATCATATTTGCTTCCCCTGTCATTCTGAAAGCAACATTGTTACAGTTTTTATAGCTCTGTAGATGTGGAGGATTTCTCCTCCAACCGAATGTTTGCTTGCTTGTGACTGGGACTCTGGAGTTCTTTGGGATTTCAATTTATAGTGCAGTATATATTCTGTTTATATGACCTATGAGCATACATTGGGAGAGTCTTCTGGCTCTATCTCCATGGCAGTTATTTTCTTTATATTAAGCAGAGAGACAAACATACATCTGTGACAAACTGGTTCCCATAGTACTCTTGACCATTGTCTGTTTTCTAGTGTTAAAACTGTCACATCACCAGCACATTTGTCGAATGGTAATTTTTGTGATCAGGTCTTTGTGACGTGACATAAGGTGGCCATTCATTTAACAAGTACCTACTAAACTCTTCCTAAGCCCTAAGCCCTCTCAGTGATATGGAGGCAGTACCTAAGGAATTTATAACTAGAAGAGCTGATTATCTAGGAAAAAATATCAGTGTACCTTAGGCTTTGACTGGCAGTGAACAGTCCGTTATAAGGTATGTAAATAGATAGCTAGATTACTGGGTTATTGTTTTAAATTAGGATACCCTCTTCCGAAAGTTCATTCATTCCTTCATTCCTCAATACCCTCTAAGTGGGCCAAAAAGCGACCAAGTATGCAACTACTATAAATAGATAGGACAGGCCTGATGAGTAATAGGTATGAAATGATTTAAAGGGTACAAGATGGTATCCCCCTACACCTGCCTAAAGCAATAATTCCTAATGAGTGACTGAAATTATCATTCATTAGTTGGGCAAAAGCACCAAAGGTTTCTGTCAAAATGCAAATAGATGATTTGGAAGGTCTGACATGTTTAAATCATATACCTCCATTAACAGCTTGGTATGGCTTCACTTGCTTGTTGTTGCCTGTCAGAGAGAATGAGGCGGAGGGTAGGGGGAGAGGGAAGGGACAATGACCAAAGATGATGGAGGAGAAGGACAGGGAAGATGTATAAGATGTTTGAGTGGTATGGAGAGACTTGAGCAGTGGAGCAGAGAAACTGACCAGCCTCAGTTTCTTCATGTGTAAAATGAGAAGGTTGGATTAGATGACTTTTGAGCTCCCTTCCTGCACTCAATCTGTGATTCTATATGACTCTGGGCAGCCAGAGAACAGCATGGATGGGGGGCACAATGGGGGTGGGGAGGGGTAAAAAACCTGAGAGGGGAGAGGAGAAAGGCGCCTAGGAGAAAGCTAGAGGGATTTTGAAATCTTCATTTCATCTAGAGCAGCGAGTTCCTGCTATTCTCACCCTTCATGATTCTGTGTTTAATTAAATTTCCCTTTAATAGACATGTGTGTTTTTTTTTCTTCAAAGCTCAATGTTTTGGATGGATACCAAGGTTAGAGAGGCATCCCTTCCAGTTTTCATTATTGTTGGCTCTTTGGAACACCTGTTTTGATTGATAAAAGAGCTATACTTCAGATTGACCCAGTGGAACAGGGGCATAGTGGGGCAGCTCTGGTATGCACCAAACCACTTCTCTGCTATATACCATGAGGCACTGTTCAGTTCTCACTAAATTTTAAAAATTGTGAATAGATAACCATCCCATCTGAGCAAGGGACTATGAAGACTGAGCCTAGGGTATTGGAGTCCAATAAAATTTAGAACAATGTTTATGTCATGAGTGATTTAATGTCTTCATCATTTTATGCTTTGAAAATCTAGGCATAAATGGTGAAAAGTTGGTGTAAGTGATTGTAATTGATATTATTGTTTACGTGGTTTAAGATTTTACAGATTTCTCATATTCCTTAGTATCTAGAATCAGCAACAATGTCATTTTTTCCCTTGGTTCCATGTGCATTTCATTTAACACACCCACCCACATACACACACAGGTTGGGTGTACATGCTCACACACTCATGCTCTTTCTGACCTTCTGAAACTTAGATTTAAAATCAAAGATCAATATTCATCTCTCCAGAAGCTGTAAATATTTGTTCTTTCTCTTCCTCCCTGTACCTACCAATACTGGTCTGCAGTATCCTTTACCTGCCTTGATCTTTTTGCCCTGACCTCTCCATCCCTCCTTCTAGCGTAGGGATCCCTGAGCAGGAAATCTATCTGTTCCTGCCTCAAGATCTCCTCTGGGAAGGACTGATCCCCAAAATCCCAAAAACAGATCTGATTGGTCCTGTGCTGTTCAACATTTTTTTAAATCAATGATTTGAATACAGGGGTAGCTTTTATGCTTAATAGTTTTGCAGGTGACACAAAGCTGGGATGTAGCTAACATGTTGGATAACAGAGTCGGGGTACAAAAAGAGAGCTTCACAACGTAGAGTGAATATTGATCCAAGTCTAAAAGAGGAAGAACTTTAATAGAGTCAAATTTAAAGTCTTACATGTGAGTTCCAAAAAATCAGCTGCAGAAATACAAAATGTTCCCAAAGTCTTAGTGTGGTTTTATGCCATTAACACTTAAATTATTATTCATTAGTTAGATAAAAGCACTTAAAGGCCCTTGTCAAACTACAAATAGATGCTTTGGAAGGCCTGACACATTTAAATAATAAAACCCTATTAAAGTTAAATTTGCACTAAGACTTTTGGGACGCCCTGTAAAAGAGAAGACATGATTGCAGGTAGTAGGTCATCTGAAAAAAGATATAGGTATTTTGGGGAACTAAAAGGTTAGTGAGTCAAGTGTGAGTTAGTATGAGCACCCAAAAAGCTAAAGTGTAAGGAGTTGGTGATCCAGCTGTGTGAATCATATATGCCCTGGTCCAGTCACAAGTGCAATATTGTGTTAAGTTCTGGGCATCCCATTTATTTATTTATTAATCCCATTAATCCTTTGAGCATCAGTAAGGTTGAGAGTGTCCAAAGGAGGAAATCCAAGATGGTGCCTCAAGTGAGTTCATACCATAGGATAACAGCCAAAGATCATGGAGAAGTTTAATCTGGAAAAAAGAAGGCTTAAGGCAGGGAAGGACAGGGTCACTGTGTTCAAGTATCTAAAGGGCTATCATGTAGAAGATTAGTTCAGTTTGACTCCAGAGGACAGAAGGATGGAAGGTGAAGACCGACGTTAGCTATCAGGCAGAACCACCTAGTGATAAGAGTTTACCTTAAATTGACCAACACTAGAGATCTTTAGAAACAAAGGATGGATGACCAATTTCAGGTATAAATTGGTGTAAATGGATGCTGAGTTACCTTCTAACTAAAGTCTGTGGTTCTATGAACTTGGGTTAAAAAGGGAAGAGAGAAGAGGTACAAGTGAACAGTGAGAATGTACTTTAGGTTTCCAGTATCTGGAAGTTTTGGAGTGATGGAGAAGAGGATAGAGGGACAGGACCCAGAAAGAAAAGGAGGGGAGGGGGGTCAGTGGAAGGGAACTAGCCAGACAGGCCAACGGCAGACCATTAGGATGGCCCCAAAGAAGACATGAAAAGGAACCTGCCTTACTGTTCTTAGCAGAGGTAGACTGTGGGTGTGTAAAAGAGCATGTAAAATTTTTCCATTTGTACATCAGTTTAGCTGGACCATTTTCTTTTCTCATTCTTTGTTATAAGGATTGGCCCTCTGTGTGAAGGAGAGATAGGTTGTCAGGGATATAAAAAGAAAGGATTAATTATTTTTGAAAATTAAAAAAAGATTATACAGATTTCAGTATTATTGTTATTATTAGAGAAAAGACTTCAAATGCCAGAAGATAATTCGTTGATTCAAAATCAGATAGTTAATTTATAAATGATTAGATAAGTTTTTTGGGAGGGGAGTCCAGAGAGAATGATTGAGACCATCTATATACTGTATATCTGGAATGAGGCAAAATGGGGAGGGGGGTGCTAGGAGCTAAAGAAACTTTTGTGATTTCAAAATTGATGTGACACTGGCCCTTTTTTAGCCCTTTGGCTACACAGATAAAAGCCATTGGAAGTCATGTCTAGCCTGTGGACTGATGCAGCTCAAAGGAAATATTGCTTTGGAATTAGTTTGTGAGCTGCTGAACTGTCTTCTTTTTGAACATCATGTGAATTGTTTTAAGATCCTCAGATCTGTTGACAAAAGAAAGGAAACAGATGACAGCTGTACCAGCCTCCAGCCTTTATCTCATCTTCAGTACATTCAGTTTCATTCAGTCCAACAATTATTAAGCACCTGCTCTTTGTATAAGATACTGTGCCCTTTCACTTACTGTTTGTATGATCTTGGGCAAATCAGTTAATTTCTTTGGGTCATAGTTTCTGAATCTCCTTTAGATTGTCAACTCCTTGAGGGCAGGCACTGTCTTTTTGCCTCTTTTTGTATAAAAGTGTTTATTGATTGACTGATTGATTGATTGGGGTGAGGGTGTTAGGGTTGGACTGGATGGCCCCTGAGGTCCCTTGAAGCTCTGGAACTGTGATCCCCTGACCCTACACTGGTTCCAGGTTTAAATCTTTCCATTACTAGGGGTGTGCTGTATCTGTTCTAGGTATTAACAGGGAGTTTTAAGAATGCCTGCAGCCGCCCATTTACTTAAGGCCCTGACTTCAGGACCACAGTTGGGCCAGGCAACAAATAATTAGAACTGTGTGTGAGGGAAGAAACGATAGGATGATTCAGGAAGAAAAAGAGAAAGCACCAAATGGTACTGTATAAAGGGAGCTGGAGAGGAAGAGGAGGGAGGTATTATCAATAGAGCCAAATGCCTACCCAGACAGCAATTATTTTTTTTTTCCACCTAGAATTCCATTTATTCTTACTACTGGCCAGTCACTAAGAGCATATGTATATCTATCTCTTAGCTCCCAAGCCACATAGGTTCAGTTTCACCACAGGCAGAAATGTCTATTAGAACTAAATTACAGAAGAGAAAGGAGCTACAGTAAAGAAGACTGTTACTAGGTATTGATAGGAGAATCAGAGAAGAGAATTAAAGAGAGGTAAAGGAAGCAGAAGAGTTCATTTTGGCGGGGCAGTAGTGCTGGTCAGTTTTCACTGGCTGGCTCATAAGAGTCATTGAGAGGGCTTAGTTCAGTCTTTGGGAACATACATATGTGTGTGTCTATACATTTATATGTATATTTTGTATATATTTAAGATAATACAAAAATATTTCTTTAAATAGAAATGTGATTTAAAAGTAAAATATTTATTTTTAAATATTTAGAAATTTAGAGCATTTACATTAAAAAATCATATTTCTTTGTTTTCAAAGTATAATTTTAATCAAGTTTATAATTTAAAGGCAATGTGAGTATATAATAAAGAGCCAGCCTCTAAGTTAGGGATCTCAGGTTCAAGTCCTACCTGTAACATATTCAGTGTGCTTCTCAGTGCCTCAGGCAAGACTGTAAGATTATAAATTGCCAAGAAAGATGTAAAGCTGAAATTCTCTAGACCATTTAATTAAAAGTTCAGAAAAATAAAATAATAAACATTCAAACAGTAACACAGTAAAAGGGTCACCTTATCTAATCTTTAAGCTTGTACTTGAATTTTTTGGGGGGGAGGCAGTCAAAGTTAAGTGACTTGCCCAGGGTCACACAGATAGTTAGTAAAGAGTCTGAGTCCAGATTTGAACTCAGGTCCTCCTGATTCCATGACTTGTATCCACTAAACCACCTGATATACTTTAATATTTTAAGAATCTGTGATTTCATCATCATCAGAGGTACACCTTCGATAGGATAACATAAGTTAATATATTGAGAGGGAGAGAGAGAAGGGATCCATCTTAAAGCAAAATAGAAGTACCTGCCTTCATAGCAAGGACTGTTTTTCATTTTGTTTTTGTTTCTCCCTCCACGAGCCTAGCATAATGCTATCTGGAAACATAGTAGGCTCTCAATAAATGCTTTACTTTTTAATTTTTTTTTCAATTAACAAACATTTATTTTCTTCTCTCCTACTCCCCCCACAAAAAAGGAGTAGGTAACCAGTATAACACATGTGCATAGCCAAGCAAAACAAATTCCCATATTGGCCATATCCAAAAGTGTGTGTCCAGTTCTTCTGCCAGGAGGTGGGTAGGATTCTTCATAGGCCATCATCCTCTGGAATCACAGTGGTTCATTGCACTGATCAGAGTTCTTCAAAGTTGGCCGTTGTTTCTATCATGTTAGTATAGTACGAATTATTCTCTTTGACTCACTTCTGCATTAGTTCACGTATGTCTTCCCAGGTTCTCTGAAACTATGGTCTTCTTTGTTTCTTACATTAATGGACAGCCAGGTAGCATAGGTGGGCCTTGGGTCCGGAAGAGCTAAGTTCAGATTTGACCTCGGACACCTAGATTTGTGATGTTGGGCAAATCACTTAACTTCTGTTTACTTCAGTTTCCTCATCTGTAAAATAGGGATAATAATAGCACTTGTGTCCCAGGGTTGCCGTGAGAATCAGTTGAGATAATATTTGTAAAGTGCTTAGCAGAGTGCCTGGCACATAGCTGGTGCTATAAAAATGTTAACTGTTGTTATTGTCATTATTGTTACAGCACAATAATATTCCTTTAAATGCATATAAATTGTTCAGCCATTCCACAACTGATGGGTACCCCCCCCCCCAAAATTAACACTTTTGTATATATATTGATCCTTTTTCTTTGATCTCTTTAAAGGTCAGACCTACTAGTGATATCTCTGGGTTAAAGAGATATCCCCATTTCGTTCCCATTTTCAGTTTAATAACTTTTGAAGCATAGTTCCAAATTGCTTTCCAGAATAGATAGGCGAATTCACAGCTCCCCTGACAGCACATAAACATGCCTGTTTTCCCACAGCTCCTCCAGTGTTTTGTCATTTTGGTGGGTGTGAGGTAGAACGACATAGTTTGTCTAATCTACATTTCTCTAATTATTTGTGCTTTGGAGCATTTTTTCCCACATGACTATAAATAGCTTGAGTTTCTTCCCTAGAAGACTGCTTGTTCATGTCCTTTAAATATTTATCAATTGGGGAATAGTAAATGTTTTATTAAGTACCTGCTTGCTAGATAGGATTGGATTGAACTGGGTGGGCTGCTGTGGAAGGAAAAAGTAATATCCTCAAGTGGTCAGCCACCTGGTAATGAATGTCAGCTCCTAGCTGGGCTATTTGTCTTAACAGCAGACACAGTGCTGTTCAGGCCTGTACTTGAATTCTTTCAAGTTTAGTTTCACGCCAGAGCTTGTACTTCACTTGAATAACCCAAGGTCACCTCCGTACCATGATGAGGCATCAAAGGAGGATTTGACTGCACCAGCATAACATTTTAAATCACTCTGGTTAGTGTATACATGTCATTTGGAGTTTTGTTTACCATTGTGCATTAATTTATATAGGCCTTTCCATATTTCTGCCTGGGCCTCACATTTGTTATTCATAGTAGCCATACAGTATTTCACCACCTTAACTTAATGCCCAGGCATATGATGATCTTTTCAACATGGTATAGTTAATATGCATTTATTAAGCATATAGAGTGTATGTACCAAGTGCTGTGCTAAGCATTGGGTATACAAAGAAAAGCAGAAGACAGCCCCTGCTCTCAAGGGAACTCATTCTAATGGGAGAGACAACTTTTAAATGACTGAATACAATATATACAGGATAAATGGGAGATAATCAACAGAGGGAAGGCAGTAGATTTAAAGTCTTCTTGTAGAAGGTAAGATTTTTGATGAGACTTGAAGCCAGGAGGTAGAGATGATGCTGAGGGAGATCATTCCATGCATGGGGAGAGGAGAAAGAGACAGTCAGTGAAAAAGCCTGGAGTCAGGATATGAAGTGTCTTGTGTAAGAAACAGCCTAGAAGACAATGTCACTGGATCAATGTATGTGAGGGGGTGTTAGAAGACTGGGCCTTTGAAAATCAAACAGGATTTTATATTTGATCCTAAAGGTGATAGAAAACCACTGGAGTTTATTGGGGAGTGGGGTGGGGTAGACATGATCAGACTTGTGCTTTAGGAAAATCACTTTAGTAGACTAATGGATTGGAGTAGGGAGAGTCTTGAGGTAGGCAACCCACCAGTAAGTAGGCTATTGCCCTAGTCCAGGTGTGAGGTGATGAAAGCCCAAAGCAGTGAGGTGGCAATGTTAGAGGAGAGAAGGGGAAATATTCAAGAGATGTTGCAAAGTTGGAATTGAAAAGAAATGGGGAAAGAATGTGAAACTGACAAGAGATCATGAAGATGTGCCATTGACAAGAGATGATGGAGAGGTGAAATTGACAACAGATGGTGAAGATGTGAAATTGAGAGAGATGGTACAAGAGGTGAAATGAAGAAGTTTTGGCAACAGTTTGAATATGAGGGGGGAGGGGCAGTTAGAGTTACTGAACTGTCCAGGATAACTCCTAGCCTATGAGCCTGAGGGTCTTGGAGGATGGTGGTGTCCTCAACAGTAGTAGGGAAGTTAGGAAGAAGACTAAGTTTTGGAGTATAGTATAGAAGACTAAATTTTGGAGTATAGTATAGAAGACTAAATTTTGGAGTATAGAGCAATGGTGTTGAAAGCGGAAGACCTAGAATTCAAGGTCTGAATCCACTCTTAGCAAATCGTTTTCCTGTTAAGGGCCTCTGTTTTGTCAGCTATAAAATGAAGCAAATGGACAAGATAATCAATCAGTCAACAAGTGCCTACTACATACTAAGTAGTGTGTTAATTGCTGGGAATATAAATATAAAAGGTAATTAGTCTTAGGAGTTTACATAGTGCTTCTGGGTGGGGATGAGGGGAATGTTCACCGGTAACAAAAGAATTACAGATATACACACTCTAAAAACATAGTGATGGGTGAGGGGCATCAGGAAAAAGCTTCTGAAAGAGGTGATATTTGAGCTAAGCACTGAAGGATACTAGGAATTCCAAGAGGCTAAAGTGAGGAGGGAGAGAATTCCAGGCATGGAGAGACAGCCTGTACAAAGACCCACAATCAGCAGATGGAATGTCACGTATAAGAAGCAGGAAACAGACTCTGTCAGTTTGGCTGGGATGTAGAGTAGTGAGGGAGAACAGTCTGATGAGTCTGGAGGCCAGATCCATGCTTTAAATGCCTAAGGGGAGGAATTTTGTACTTTATGGGGGGGGGGGCAGTGAGGAGTCATTGAAGCTTCTTGGGTTGGAACTATACTTTAGGACATTCAGTTTGGCAGCTATATGGATATAGGATTGGGAGGAGGGGTTTTGATGTTAGTTCAGAGACAGGATGTAGGAAGTTCAGTTAAGCTTTCAGTAGGTCAGGCTATAGGTGAAGGCTGTTACTAAGGTGACTGTGATGTTAGAAAAGAGAAGGGGATAAGTCATCTCCTGAGTTCTTTAATTGTTCCAACATTCTGTGATCCAGTAGGAGCCCAGGAGGAAAAAAAATCAGTAGAAGAAAGTACATATTTTAGTTATGAGGTGATTCATAACCAAGAATGGGGTGGAGTTATAAGCCAGAACACTGGCTGCTTTGGACTCTTTTAAAAATGACTTTCCATTCTAGTACCCTGAGAAGGTAGACAAGTTAGAAAGTGTAGAGAGAAACCGAAAAGCTGCCACCTTTGTCTTTGTTAAAGAGAATTTCCTTGGGGCTTTCTCCCATGCAAATGGAAGGAAGCTAGTTTGCCTCTCATACAAATCCACAAATTTGACTCTCGTGTTAAATACGTGTACCTTTCATATGCAAAAACTTTTTCCTCTTTCCCCTCCTCTGATTTTTTCCCCCTTCTTGAAAGCAGAAAAAAACTATTTAAATCTTGGGGAAGGGGAGATTTCAGGGTTCTCACTTATAGTTTTCTGGGTTGGCTTTATGGCTTCTGTGTTAAAAGCAAGAGCTAATGCTCTTGAAAAAAAAAGAGAAACTTCACTGAAAAGTACCAGGTTCTCCAATCCTGAAATGGAGCCAGCCTGTCCTATTTGCAAACCAAATCTGCCCTCAGGGAGAGTGACTGCCTTCCTCTGGAGTCTGTGAGAAGAAGGCCAATGTTGAATTGGGTAACCTTGTAAGAAGTTTTCTAATAACACCTATCTTCAGCTGCATTTTATGACTTTCCATTTCCGGAAGGGGGATGGGAAAGGGGACCTGCTGAGGGATTGGCTCCCTATGAAAGAGCCAGGACAAGGCATCTGTGGGCCCTAGGCAGGGTTTAAAAATCGAACCCTGAGTGCAATTTGAGCCTTCCCTGGAACACGTGACTTGGCTTATCACTAAATAAATACCTAGGAGCGGTGGAGAAGGGATTTTTCTGCCATTCATGAATAGCATTAAGGAGTACTCCTTTGCTGTGCCCCATATACTGCTGACTGCTTTGTCTACACCCTAAACTCTTAGTCTCAGCCCCCTCCCCCAGGCCCAGTGTTACCCTTTGTGTTCCAATGATCAGTAAATTTCTTGCCTAAGGTGGGGGGGGAGGGGGTGTTGTCTTCACCTCCTCATTCCCCACTTTCCCTTTGACCCCTAAGATAAGATTCTTCCACCACTCCCTCCATTGAAATGTCTTTCCCAAGTCACCAGTCAACTTTACCAAATTGCTTAATCTCACTGGGCCTCAGTTTCTCCATCTATAAAAATGTGGGGTTGAATTTAATTCCTCTGGGATCCCTTCCAGGTATAGACCTTATGATCCAAAGATCCTAAAAAAAGTTTTGTTTTTAACGGTTAACAGCTTCTACTTCTTCATTATCTAATTTCCACTG
Organism: Notamacropus eugenii; assembly: GCF_028372415.1. Classification (NCBI taxonomy): domain Eukaryota; kingdom Metazoa; phylum Chordata; class Mammalia; order Diprotodontia; family Macropodidae; genus Notamacropus; species Notamacropus eugenii. The sequence continues at coordinate 479,769,007 of NC_092873.1, read as the reverse complement.
AGACAGCTCAACTAATAATTCCACCGTAGCCATATCTAAGTCCTTATCTTTCTTGACCTCTCTGCAACATTTCATACCATTGACCACTTCTGTCTTTTCTTGAAGAAGATTCCATGACAGTGCTCAGTACTGGCACCTTTCCTACCTTTTAGAAACCTCTCCTGACTTTCTTTCTTGTCCTGGTTCTACTTTCATCTCCTAGGTCCAAGTGTCTCCCACAGGTGTACCTGAGGTCCTTTGCAATCAAGAAGTATTTATTAGGTACCTACTATGTGCCAGGCACTGTTCTTAAGTGCTGGAGGTACAAAGAGCCAAAAGAGTTCCTGCCCTCAAGGAGCGTGTGTGTGTGTGTGTGTGTGTGTGAGAGAGAGAGACAGAGACACAGAGACAGAGGAGCAACAATAACACATAAACAAATATTTACAAAGCAAGCTACGTACAGGATAAATAGGAAATAATTAACCGAGAGAAAGCACAGAAATTATGAGGGGTTGGAGAAGGCTTCCTGTAAAAGGTGGGATTTTAGTTGGGATTTAAAGACAGATAAGAAAGGTACTCGATATTCTTTTCCTTGGTGATACACATTTTTGTAGGTTCAGTTATCACCTCTATGTAGAAGACTGACTCATCATAGGTGTTTACTACATGTGTGACCTTAGTCAAGTCATATAACCTCCCAGGCCTTCTTTTTCTCCTCTGTAAATGAGGAGATTGGACTAGATGTTTTCTAAGTCCTTTCCAGTTTTAAGCCTGTGATCCTTTGATCACTTGTATATCTCTCCAGGTCCCATTTCTCTCTTTTTCAAAAAATTTATTTTCAGTTTTCAACATTCACTTTCACATAATTTTCTCCCCATCTACCCCCTTCCCCCACCCCAGGACAGCATGTATTTTGGTTACCCTTTCATCTAATCTGTCCTCCTGTCTATCACCTGCCCCTCCCATCCCTTTCCCTTCTATTTTCCCGTAGGCCAAGGTAGATTTCTATATTCCATTGCCTGTATATCTTATTTCCTAGTTGGATGTAAAAACAGTTTTTAACATTTATTTTTAAAGCTTTGAGTTCCACATTCTCTCCCTTTCCCCCTCCCCATTCACCCTCATTGGGAAGGTAAGCAGTTAGATATAGGTTATACATATGTAGTCATGCAAGCACTTCCATAACAGGCATGTTGTGAAAAACTAACTATATTTCCGTCTATCCTCTCCCACCCCCTATTTATTCTGTTTTCTCCTTTGACCTGTCTGTCTACCAAAGGATGTGCTTCCAATTACCCCTTCCCCCAGTCTGCCATTCTTTCTGTTATCCTCCCTATTTTCTCCCCTTCCCCTCTGCTTTCCTGTAGGGTAAGATAAACTTCTGTACCCAATTGAATGTGTATGTTAATGTTATTCCCTCCTGAAGCCAAATCCATGAAAGGAAGACTCATTTATTCCCTCTCACCCTCCCCTTCTTCCCCTTCATTGTGAAAGCTCTTTCTTGCCTCATTTATATGAGATAATTAACTACGTTCTACCTCTCCCTTTCTCTTTCTCCTAGTACATTCCCCTCAACACTTAATTTTCTTTTTAGATAGCATCCCTTCATATTCAGCTCACCCTGTGTGTACTCTCTCTCTTTCCCTCCCCTCTCTTTCTCTCTCTCTCACACATGCGCGCACGCGCACGTGCGCGCGCACACACACACACACACATTCCCCCCAAGTATCCTAATACTGAGAAAGGTCTCATGAGTTACAAATATCATTTTTCCATGTAGGAATGCAAACAGTTCAACTTTAAAAAGTCCCTTGTGGTTTCTCTTTCCTATTATGCTTCTCTTGATTCTTGTATTTGAAAGTTAAATTTTCTATTCAGCTCTGGTCTTTTCAACAAGAATGCTTGGAAGTCCTCTATTTCATTGAAGTTCCATTTTTTTCCCCTGAAGCATTATATTCAGTTTTGCTGGGTAGGTGATTCTTGTTTTTAATCTTTTCTCCTTTGACCTCTGGAATAACATATTCCAAGTCAATCTGATCCCTTAGTGTAGAAGCTGCTAAATCTTGTGTTATGCTAATTGTTTCTACAATACTTAAATTGTTTCTTTCTGGCTGTTTGTAATATTTTCTCCTTGACCTGGGAACTCTGGAATTTGGCTACAATATTCCTAGGAGTTTTTCTTTTGGGATCCCTTTCAGGAGGTGATTGGTGGATTCCCTCAGTATTTATTTTACCCTCTGTTTCTAGAATCTCAGAGCAGTTTCCTTGATAATTTCTTGAAAGATGATGTCTAGGCTCTTTTTTTTTTTTAAATCATGTCTTACAGGTAGTACAATAATTTTTAAATTATCTCTCCTGGATCTATTTTCCAAGTTAGTTGTTTTTCCAGTGAGATGCTTTACATTGTCTTCTATTTTTTAATTCTTTTGGTTTTGTTTTATAATTTCTTGATTTCTTGTAAAATCATTAGCTTCCATTTGCTCCATTCTAAGTTTTAAGGAATTATTTTTTTTCAGTGAGCTTTTGGACCTCTTTTTCCATTTGGCCCATTATGCTTTTTTAAGGCGTTCTTCTCCTTATTGGGTTTTTGGACTTCCTTTGCCTTTTGGGTTAGTCTAATATTAAAGGTGTTATTCTCTAAAGCATTTTGGGGGGTTTCCTTTAACAAGCATTGATTCTGTTTTCATGATTTTCTTGCATCACTTTCATTTCTCTTCCCAATTTTTCCTCTACTTCTCTTACTTGATTTTAAAAATTGGTCCGAGACCAATTTATATTTTTCTTGGAGGCCTTGGATGCAGGAGCTTTGGCTTTGTTGTCTTCTTCTGGTTTTATGTTTTGATCTTCTGTGTCATCAGTGATGTAAGAAAATACCTCTTCACGGAGAAAGTAAGAATCTATAGTCTGTTTCTTTTTCCCTGTTGCTCATTTTCTCAATTATTTGACTTTTGAGTTCTTTGTTAAGTGAGGGACTCCAGAAGCAACCTCTGCTAAAGCAGTGGCTGCTGCTGCCCTGAGGCTGAGGCCAGGGCTGGGGCTGGATCATGCTCCCCTCTCAGCCAGGTAAAAGACCCTTCCCACTGACCTTCAAAGCTGTCTGGTGTTTGTGGGTTGAGAAGTCTGGAAGTTGCAGCTGCCATCAGCAGTTCAGTCCCCTAAGGCCTGATATAGCTCTATCTGTACCAGGGCCCATGCCAAATTGCACTCTGTTCTCAGCCCAGAGTGATAGACCCTTCCTTTTGACTTTCCAGATTGTCTTGGGCTGGAAATTTGCTTCAATCTGTCATTTCAGAGCTTATCTCCAGTTTATTCTGTATGTGTTCTTTGTACGCAGTTGTTTTTCACGGTGTTTCCCCCATTGGACTTTGGTGAACTCTTTGAGAGCAGAGACTGGCTTTCATTTTGTTTTGCCTTTCTGTGTGTCTCCAGCAATTAGTATAGTGCCTGACGCATAGTAGGCACTTAATAAATGTTTGTGGACCTCTTGAGTCAGCCAGGTTTGAAACCTTGGACTTTAGCCGCTTTTCTTTCCTCACCATCTGTGACATCTAATCCCAACCAAATAAGTCTTGTTGGTTCTATCTCCACAGCATCTCTCATCCTTCTGCTAACCCACCACCCAGGTGACTGAGGGTTCTTGACTAGTTTCTTTCCCTCCATCCGGTGTCTTGTCTCTCTAGTCTGTCCTTCACAAACTTCCCTCATGCATGGGTTTGATAAAACAACTGTAAATTGATTTTGTGTGTGTATGTGTGTGTGTGTGTGTGTGTGTGTGTGTGTGTGTGTGTGTGTATTGCATCTGCTTATCTTACATATATATACATATATATATATATATACATATATATATATATATATATACATATATATATATATATATATATATATATATATATATATATATATATATATATATATGTATGTATATATGCATGTAGTCTCCCCCAATAAATGGAAGCACCTTGAAGGCAGGGTATTTTTGCTTTTGTATCCACTGTGCCTAACATAGTTCTGGGCTCAGAGTTTTGCAAAATAAATGACTTAATTGATTGATCAAATCACTCCCTTGCCCCCAAACCTTCAGTAGGTCCCTCTTGCCTATAGAATAAAATAAAAACACCTTAGCCTGGAATTCCAGGTTCCCCACAATCAGATTTCAACCAAACAGGACTATTACTTATTCTACAATTCCATCATCTTGTCTCCTGTCTCCAGAAGCCATTTCCCATGCCTGTCTCCTCATTGCAGCCTCTTTGTTTCTCTCCCAGTACCTAACACAGTACTCTTCACACAGTAGATGCTAAGTACATGTTTCTATTATGTTGTCCAGTTGGAAAGTGGGGAGTGAGAGGGAGGGGTTGGACAATAAGATGTGGTTAATAACAGAACTGGGATGGAGGAGACTTGGGTTTTAGTCCTGGCCCTGCCCCCTCACTAGCTCTGTGATTTTGGATAATTTATCTTGTAAAATCAGGGGTTTGGACCAGATAATTCACAAGGCTGCTTTCAGCTCCAACATTTCATGATTCAGTGATGTCTAAGATCCATTCCAGTTCAGTGAACCTACTTCATTGTCTTTTAGGTGTTGAATGAGGAATATTTGTTTTTTTCAGGTACCAGCCCTGTTTGATGAGGTGGCTATATATTTCTCTGATGAGGAATGGGAAGTTTTAACTGAGCAACAAAAGGCTCTCTACCGGGAAGTCATGAGAATGAATTATGAAACCGTACTGTCTCTGGGTAACGATTTGGTTTCTTTTGTCTACTACAATCTCTGTGTCTTGACAATTGTCTCTGTCTCTTATTTCTAGCATGTCAAGATAACTGTAGCCAAACTTGGAATCTCTCCCTTCAACGCTTCATATTAATAAATTTCTTGTTTAAAATATTGATACTTAGAGAATAAATACCACATAACTCTTAGTCTCACCTCAGAACTTTGGTGTTTGAACTCTGGGCCTCTTCCTTGCAAAGATAATAAAAAGTGTGACATTGGATCAGACCCATGGTGCTTCCGGTTCCATAGTCTATCTTTTACTGATATCAGCAGTTTGCAGTGCATAATCTGTGATGTCAGCTTCAAGGCTTGGGTTGTACCCCAGAGTATCCTTGGCTTCCATTTTTAATGTTGTTTGAATCTACCATCTATGAATTTATCTGGATTGATTTACAACTTGCCCATGAAACATGTCAAATTAAAATTTTACTACTAACTAAAAGCAGCATCTCTCTCCTCCCACACTTAATGGGATTCTTGTGAGGATCAAATGAAACAAAGAAGCACTTTATAGATGGTACCTGATGTGACTAGTAGAGGTAAGATGTCGGTGCACCATGGAGTCTGAACCAAACTACCTCCTGGACCACTCAGTGTCTCCAGGCAATTCTCCCAGACCTTAAGTTGAAGAACAGTTACCGAGCTACATTACTGGTAAAGGGAGTTTTCTCAGTGGAATTTTACTATACCCATAAAACCCCATATTCAGACCAAAAAAGAAATAGACAATAAAAAAATATCTCTTTAAAGAGGCACTTTACTGTATTTGGAGCTGGTTTAAGTTCTGATACTCAGTAGTCATGTGACCTTGGGTGAATTATTTAAGTCCTGAGGCTCAGTTTCCTCATCTGTAAAATCTGAATAACGTTCACTCTGCTTACCTCACAGGATTACCATGAGGAAAGTTTTTTTTAAGTAAACCATAAAGTATTTAGTAAACATGAACTGTTATCAATGGTATTATTCAGCTATTTGCCAAACCCAGTTGCTGTCTTGCCCTTTCCTGTAATCTCATCAGCTCTTGCCCTTGCTGGCAGAGATCCCTCATTTCCTGACTAGAAAGTGCATACATTTCCCAGTGAATATTTCTATCAAGGAAACCCTGAACTTTCCTCCCCTTTATTTGGTTAAGCTGTGTGTTTCCTGTATTTGCTGGGATGGTAGACTTTAATTAAATCGTAAAAGTTACGTTGACAGTGTTCCATATTTGTGACCCTTTCTTTCCTGTTTTATTCCCTATGAACAGAATTTCCATTTCCTAAACCAGATGTGATCTCTCAGTTGGAAGTAGAGGAAAGTCCTTGGGTTCCTTACCCTCAGAACTCTGAGGATTGGAAACTCCAGGGAAGCTCCTTCACAGGTGAGAAAGTAAATCAATTCAGAATGACCTTGGAGTAATGTATGCAGCTGGAATCACTGTAGTTCAGACACAGGGATTGGATTGGTGATGGTAATATGATATTCATCAGCATATGGTACCAGATAGCAGGGAAAGGTTTGTTTTCTGTTTTGTTTTGTTTGGGGTAAACCAAAAAGCGTGCAAATCAAGCCTCCAAGGACTCTGAAACACCAATTTCCTTTTCAGTTACATTCAGAGGAGTAGACTCAGCAGGCAGATATGATCCACATCGGTATACACATGTCCAAAAAACAGTAGGTTTATGCACTAAAATTGTCAGGGCAGTGCTATTTGAATAAAATATCATGGTTACTGCCATCAAGACAGACAGAATCATTTTATCGGCTCTTTATGGAGAGGAAACAGGGCTTAAAATAACCCCTAATCATACTAAGCTGTTGTAGTCAGAATTTACACACAGCCAGGTCCTGATTAGGTCCCGGATGTTCAGTCCCCTGAAGTAGTCACATGTCTTCAATTCAGACTATTCAAAGCTATAATTACATTAAATGTGGTCATTGGTTCCAGCTCAATGGAAATTTGTAGTGTGAATTTGATTCAAGTACTTCAGGGGAATTCCAGAGACCTGACTGTTAGTGCTGTGGAACTGCACAGTACAAGAAATATAGAGTGCTAGACTAATAGAGTTAGGAAGACTGGGGTTCAAATCCCACTTTAGTCACCTATTAGCTATGTGACCTGAGGCAAGTCACTTCCCATCCCTCTGCCTCAGTTTCCTCATCTGTAAAATGGGGACATTAATAGCATCAGTTTCCCAGGATTGTTGTGAGGATCAAATGTGTTGTGTAAATGTTAGCTGTTATTATTGGGATGTTCTACCTGGAATTTTGGGTTTTTTTATTGAATTACTATGATTTAGAAGGATGCTTGAACTTAGAAGTTGGATCACTTTCCTGGGGTTTTGCAGCATGTTCATTATATAACTGAAATAACAACTGGGAAGAAGGAGGAAACAAGCATTTTTACAATACCTCCTGTGTGCCAGGTGCTCTGCTAAGCACTTTACAAATATTATTTCATTTTTGAGACTTGGGCCTAAATTTCCTGAATTCCTATGCTAAAGTATTTCTGTTAGGTCACACTGGTTAATGTCCCCCATAATAGAGCTTTTGTACATAAGAATACAAAACTGATAATTCACAGAGTCTTGACATTGCCATGAGATGCTGAACCAAATGAACTGCTTTTTAGAGTACTGGAGATCTGAAAGAGGAAAGGAAGAAAGGGAAAGTCTTCAATAGATATTTGTGGTCACTTTAGATGCATAGTTCTACCTCTATAACTAATGTTTCATTAAATGTAGGAATTTGGAATTTTAGAATACTCAGGTAGTGTTGAGAAACTGCCTTAAGAGTCAGAGGATTTGGTAGGGAGAATGTGGTCTCATGGAATATATACCTGAACTCTGTCTAAGGGGACGATAAGGGAAAAGTTGATATAAAACACTGTTTTAATGAGTGTTATTTCCACCTTCCATCTTGTATTTAATAAAAAAAATCTTCATTTTAGAACAAAAGACGTCGAGTTATTTAGGCAGCTGCTTCTTACTTCCTGAGTTTGAGAATGATAAATTCATAGTAAGAGACTTAATTCCTGGGATAGAGTAGTGATGAGAAGAGATGTCTGTTTATTGTCCCTAGAGGACCAGATGGGTTGGGATTGCTAATGATTTTAGCCCAGGAGAAGTTTCTTGCTGATGAACCTAAGCAAAAGAAGGGACAAAACCTCATGGCAAAATATGTTTAAATTATTTTTTTTTGAAGAGGGGAGAGAGTAGGGAGTGAATAGTTGGCAAATCTTTCAAAATAAAAGTGACCTACTAGCTTAGTTACCTGATAAAAACACTGAATTGGGGAATTCTGTTGCCCATGGGCTTAACTACTTCACCTTTCTGAGCCTGTTTCCTCATCTGCCTATGAGATGAGTTTAGGCTAAAGGCGCCCTAAGGTTTTATGAGTGATTTTTTGATGTGATCTAAGTAATTAATGGCAATACCCTAATATATGTAATAGTCCATTTTATAAGGAGATTCTACTGTTTGTGGAAATATAACTGTAAGATTTCATGCGTCTCAGAACTATGGGACATTGAAGAGATGAATCTCGGTTCAGGTTTGCCCTGTGGGTTATGCTCACAAGAATTCCACAGTACTAGTCGTTTTTCAATGAGCTTAAGGGAATATCAAGAAATCAAGCAAAAAAAGAGGATGTAACATTCAGGCTATTTTCTCTTTTATCCACAGATAAATTAGTAACAGCTTGGCCCATTTGGCACAAAAATTAACATTCCTGACTGCACTTATGATCCTGGCACTTTTAGAAAATGGGTATAAAACAGAAATTTACATGTAGACTAATAGTTTTTAATTCCCCTATTATCTTCCAGGGAATGAAGAATCTGATCTAAAGCATCCAGAGTGGACCCCCCCATTGAGCATCACTCCTCATTTTCCCCAATCTCAGCATCTTGAAAACTTTGCTTTCCATCTGCCCCAGGACATCCCAGAAATGTCTGAATGGACTGAAGGGTACCCATTCTTTATGGCCATGGGTTTCCCAGGGTATGATTTGGGAATAGATGACATAGCAAGTAAGTTTCAGCTGAGTAGGGGAATCCGCCGGAGCTATGATGCAGGCTTCAAGTTAATGGTTGTGGATTATGCAGAAAGTACTAACAACTGCCAGGCTGCCAAGCAGTTTGGTGTGTTGGAGAAAAATGTCCGTGACTGGCGGAAAGTGAAGATGCAACTCCAGAATGCACACGCAATGCGACGTGCTTTTCGAGGACCCAAGAATGGAAGGTTTGCTCTGGTGGACCAGCGGGTGGCTGAGTATGTGAGGCAGAGGCAGGCCAAAGGAGACCCAATCACGAGAGAGGCAATGCAGCTCAAAGCCTTAGAAATTGCCCAGGAAATGAATATTCCTGAAAAGGGATTCAAAGCAAGCTTGGGATGGTGTCGTAGGATGATGAGGAGGTATGACCTCTCTTTAAGACATAAGGTACCTGTGCCCCAGCATTTGCCCGAGGACCTGACAGAGAAACTCATCACTTACCAGCGTAGCATTCTGGCCCTGCGAAAGACTCATGATTATATGGTGGGGCAGATGGGCAATGCTGATGAGACTCCGATCTGTTTGGAGGTACCATCTCGAGTGACTGTTGACAACCAAGGGGAAAAGCCTGTTTTGGTGAAGACCCCAGGCAGGGAAAAACTAAAAATCACAGCAATGCTTGGTGTCTTGGCTGATGGAAGAAAATTGCCTCCATATATCATTTTAAGGGGAACATACATCCCACCTGGAAAGTTCCCCAGTGGGATGGAAATTCGCTGCCATCGATATGGATGGATGACGGAGGACTTGATGCAGGACTGGTTGGAGGTGGTGTGGAAACGTAGGACTGGAGCGGTGCCAAGGCAGCGAGGGATGCTGATCCTGAATGGTTATCGAGGTCATGCTACTGATTCTGTTAAAAACTCCATGGAAACCATGGATACAGACATGGTCATCATCCCAGGAGGATTGACTTCTCAGCTACAAGTGCTAGATGTGGTAGTCTATAAACCTCTGAATGACAGTGTGCGTTCCCAGTACTCAGAATGGCTCCTCGCTGGCAATCTTGCACTCAGCCCAACTGGGAATGCCAAGAAGCCTCCCCTTGGCCTGTTTCTAGAGTGGGTCATGGTTGCGTGGAACAGCATCTCCAGTGATTCCATTGTCCAGGGATTCAAAAAGTGCCATGTCTCCAGCAGCATGGATGATGCAGATGTCCTGTGGGAACTAGAGGGTGACTTGTCAGGAGGAGGTGATCCCCCAAGAGAAGGTGAAGCTAACAGCATGGCAGAGAGCAACTGAAGCAGAAGTTAAGGTGATACATCAATGAACAGTGCCTTTCTTAGCTGACATATTCATATTTTGCAAATTTCCATTCCCCTTGTGATCTTCAGTGGTAGGATAAGGACATTTTTTGCTTTATGGGGGATTGGTTGCTTGGTATATATTTTATTTCAGAAGCCAGGAGAACTTTTATAACCAAAATGAACAATGCGTAAGCCACCAAAACAGGAGTTACATTGAAACAAAGCATACTGGCTAAAAACAATAGAGAATGCTACTGAGTTAAAACCAAAAGTCTTAATAATGAAATCTTGTGTCTGAAAGCCAATTTTTTTCGTCTCTCTTATAATAGAACCTGAGAAGCTATGATAAGTTTGATGTTCTTTGGTGTATTTGTTAAAAGTACCACAGACTTTCGTTGGCTTGGGCGATACATTGGCAGATAGCCAAAATTCAGCCTGACCTCAATGAAAATGGAATCTATACTTCAGTGACTGAATTGAATTGTTTTATTTTCACCAGTACTAAGGGTCTTGTACTTTTGAACTACTGAAGCCCCACTTGGGAATCCAGTTTAATAATCTAGAATTATGGATTTCCTGTGTACATGGCACTATGCAAGTCCCTGAGGGATACAGAAAATTTAAATAAAACAGGGTCCTCGCTTCTTGCGTATATCGAATAACTAATACATTAGCTGTCATCTAAGGTGTTTTTAAAAATCATTTTGTTAATCACAATGGTGTACTCAAGGAGCAGGGTGAATGACAGGGATTTCCTGTAGTTCTTAGATATATCTGAACATCAAAAATAAAACATAGCCAAGGGCTATGTGAAAGAACTTTTTAAGCTCCAAAGTTGTTTTTTTTAACATATTTTTCTTAAGTAGGGCAATGGTGAGTACAGGTTGAGAATACAAGATTACAGGTCTTGAAGGATTATTTGAATGAGGAAGAACACTAACTTTAAAAGAAATGGGGAGCAGGATGCAGCAGAAGGCTGCCCCCTAGAAGGAAGGGTGATTCTTTTTACCTCCTGAAGTCGGAGCAGAGAAGAATTATACCAACAGAAATATAATCTCATTATATATTATTGTGTACTTGTCACACCTTCAAAACCATTTGAATAGTTCTCTCTTCTAAGAGCATTTTTTGAAGTCAGGGACAATCCCACTTTTCAGTGGGATGAAACAATATTGATACTTGGAATAACATTGATCCTTGTTAAACCTCTTGAAACATTAGTAGGAGTACCTGTCCTTGGTACTTCCAAATTAAATACACACCCTTGCTTTAAACTGTGTGGAACAGTGACCCATTTACCCAAATTAGTTCAGATTTTATGTCAGTGAACCAATAAAAAGCTGATTAGAGTTTAGGTTAGGGTAAGTGATCCCTACAACCTTAATGGTTCCAGGGAAGAAAAATATCTGGCTCATCTTAAACTATTCAAAACTCCTTTCTTATAGCATGTCTGAGTATGTATCACACCACTGGTCCTCTAACTTTAGTCTGTCTTGCCATCATCCTTGCCTCCTCTTTGCAGAACACATTCTTAAGATCGTCAGACTCTGAACCTAGCAAGCAGGTCTTATTCCTTCCTTTTGTTTTTTGCCTTTTTTTGCACCGGTCATAATTAATTTTCCAAGATAGGTACAGAATATTGCTGTGACTGTCTTTGCCTGCTAGACTTGGTCCCTGTCAGATGGATAGGGTCCATCCAGGGGTGATATGTGGTTGGACAGAGCAGAGAATCAGGGTGCATAGCGTCTTTGTCAGGTGTGATTTATGAGTTTTCATCTATCTAGATGTCTGTCATTTCTCATCACATCTTACATTCTTTTCTTTTGAGTTTAAAAAAACAGTGGAAGGAGAAGGGGGCAAAAAGAGAGATGTTAAGATGTCAAAGAATTTAACCTTTTCCCACAGCCCCATTTTGAAAGTCTGACCATGATTTTTTAAGAAAAAAAAATCATGAAGAACTTTGATCAAGTTTCTTTTCTTCTAAAACCAAGGACTGATTTATGCTTGGATTCTCTCTTTATTCCAGCAAGTGGAACTGTGAATGGAAACAACTGAGGAAGAAAATCCTCAGGAAGGTTCCAGGGATGCAGATGCACAGGAAACATCAGGAAAATGCCAAGTTGGTCAGAGAAGCCTGGGTAAGATGAGCCACGGGTGCATCCCCTCCCAAGAACACAGAGCCCTTCCCCTCAGGAGAGACATTTTCATGAGAGATTGGATGTGGAAAAGAAAAACTGAGCTTCTGTTCTGTCTGTGGCACTGTCCTGAAGATTATTCTGTGTGCCTACCAGAAGCAGTTTGTAAATATCATGGGTGACAGAGGCATTTCATGGAGAAAAGCCCATTTGTGCATCACCAGAAAGATCACATAGGAGACAAGCCCTACCACTGTCCTTGCTGTGGGGAAAACGTCAATATTATTTGTTTCATTCCGCCTTTGAGAATGTTCCCCAAATGCCATCCCACATCAATCACAAGTGGGGAGGCAGTTCTGTAGCTGCATGTAGTTATCACTTAGGATTTCTTCTTTATATGTTTTCTTCTCTTACTGGAAAAACCAGATACTATTAATGGCAAGATAAGGAAAGACATCCTGAACTGGTGCCGACGGATAAAATGCTCCTGTAGGCGATAAACTGTTAGGATGGAAGATAGAGATATTCTGTACTTAGTTATCCTCTCAAATTAGCAGGCAGCTAGACTTTTTCTAGTCTCAAACATTTGACTCTGGGGTATTTTCCCTATTATATTTAAAGCTAAGGCAGCAATCAATACAAAGGCTATTCAGGCTGCCAACAGTAGTTCCCATAAATTATCTACTGTATATGGTACAAAGTCCATGTACTTCTCTGTTACTCATTTTTGCTAGTTTCTTTAATAAGTTTTATTTTCATGAGTGCAGTGAGGGGACTTGGACCTTTGGCCACTGCCATTTGGGAACTTCAGTGTAACAACTCCACCTCTGCAAAAAGAGGTAGGATCATTTTATCTTTACAATTTTTAGAGATTTTCATCCCCACTTAAGTCAAAGGAGGTAGGAAAGCTTTAGTTTAAAGCTGCCTACATCTCACCAAGTGTAACAGAAGCTCATGGACAAAGCTAAAATTAGAAATGCTAATTTAATACCAAATCATATATCTAAATACCAGTTACCTTTTTCTTGCTGTTTTCTTAGCTCACTTTTCCACTGCTAGTAAACCGCTCTTGCCTTCCTAAAAATCCCTATTTCTGACCAGGGACTCAGGTTCTCTACAGGGACATAACCTTTCGAATGCCTTTTTCACTTATTTTTTCACCAGGAAAAACGGTGGATCCAATTCAGTCTAACTTCTTTCTTCAGGATAAATGACATTTGACTAAATTTCATTAATCTTCCTTTGAACTGCATTTTTGCAGAAGGCTTTTTCTCCCCTACAACATTTCTACATTCCCTCTCTTAACTCTGTTACTGGAACTGGCTTCCAATTCCAATCTCTTCCACATATCCCCTCCAATCTTAGCTAGTCTTACCCCCTTTATGTTACCCTAAATCATCTGTAACTGAGAGGTTATCTTGTACTGGGAGGTTCAAGAATTTTGTGACCTAAACTTCAGGATCATGGGTTAGAGGTTAGGTAATTTTTTTTTCCACTGGGAAAGCTGGGCAGTGAATTAATCAGCACTTGTTTCATTCTACGAACAATCCCTCCCATTTCTTCATTAGCATTTTTGGTGGTAGTTGTTCCAAACCCGTGATTTCCCTGGTGAAGGGAACTGTCCCCAGGGCAGCTCCCTCTGCCAGGGCAGATCTCAGAGAGCTGTCTAGAGCACTGAGAAGTGACTTGCCCAGGGTTGCACAGCCAGCAGCGGCCAGTTCTCTGTACCACACTGCCTCTCATCAGCATCTGACAAGGTGCATCATACCATATAATTCTCCTAGAGTAACAGTTCTAACGTCAGGGTTTTCCGGGGCTCCCATGTTCTTCCACTGATTTAATTATGATCTATGCCTCCAAGCCCCAACACTTTTACAGAACTATTACTTGTAATGACTGTAGCATACATTTGTTTTCCTGGACTCAGAATCAGATAGCTGAAATAGAAGGTAGGTAGAAATTAACCCCAACAATAAAATTTGATAATAAAAATAAAGACTGTGGTGCTTTTATTTCACTTAAGTTTTGTTGTCCTGTCTTCAGGATACTACACATCCTATTTCACTTTACATTTTATTCAGTCCTCAGGTTGGTGGTTCTGGCACAGCCATCAATAAAACAGTTTCAAGGAGTGACACTATTACCATGTGGCTTGAATGAGATTTTTGGATGTAAGGGGAAGAAATAAAATACTTGTGTCAAAATGTAATTTGGAAAACAAAGGGCTTTATGAGTGTTAACAGCTATGTACCTATGACATCATGTCAGTAAAGGAAACATCAAAATTTGTTTTTTATAAATGTTGATGAAAAAACTGAGATAGTCAGTGAACCAGTTTAATGACTTACAGAAAACCTATCTGTTTATGGTCCTCCCATTGAAAGAGCATAGAAACCTAGAATTAGCCTTCTTCCCATTATCTATCAAGTGTCCAGCCCTAATACAAGCCATACACCACCCTCAGAATGAATTAGAAGTCTCTTAGACAAGGTTTTTAAGTCTGCTAACCATCAACAGCAGTACTAAAACACTGAAAAACGTTGTTAAACTCTGGTTCTGTCTTTATAGCTATTAAACTATAGTCATTCAAGGAGACAAAGATTTAGATATGTACATCAGTAAGAAAAAAAAAGACTCTAAAACTCCAGAAATATTTTCCTATCCCAACTGAAAAGGACTTTTCACGCTTAAACTAAAAAATTCATTTTGAACATAGATTGTCCTGAAACACAGCATTTGCTTTGGACATCACAAAGCCGTCTTGTATATATGACTTTTAAAGTTCTGCCGAGAACACGTAAAGCAATGTAATATTCAGCCCTATGGAATCCAGGCAGTATTTGCCATGTTTGCCATTTTTTTAAAGAATTTCTCTTCAAGTCCCAGTTTGTAACATCAAAGGTTAAAACTATATAAGAACATTTATGGGTAAACCTATGTACATGTATACACACACAGATGTGCATATGTATGCATACAGCTGTATTTTAACTGGTCTGCCTACATCAATTCAGTTGTGAACAATTATCAGTTTCCAGGTGGCATCATGTGTGGGGGTGTGTGTGCCTGTGTGTGTGTGACTAAGGACTTGGCAAGAAGACTAGCTCTATGGAGAAATGTTAATTATGGAAGTAATTTGTTTATTACTGCATTCCCAAATAGTAGAAATTTTTTGATGCAAAGAAAAGGCATGTGGCCATCTGTGGCAATACTAACTTCAGGTTCTAGGGAGCTGAAGTAACTGCGTTATTAAGAGGCCATTTACATGATTTCAATATAACACTGGGGTGGTTTTTTTGATTTCTAAAAGTGCCTACACTGTCTTGGCTGGAATGTGGATCAACAGTCCTTCACTGCACACCTGGATCTTCCTTCGGATCATAGAAAAGAGGGTGTACAAAAGCTCTTCAAAGACAATTGCTCACAAACCAGGCAAAACAGCTGCAGGGCCCAAAGCCACATTCCAGCTAACCCTTGGTACTAAATTTCTCACAACCGAATCAGCTCTGAATCCCAACAGCAGGAACAGCATCTGCTTTGGGCAAGGGGGTTAACAGTGGGGGGGCGGCATCAGGAAGAGAAGGATCATTAACAGAGGTCAGGTTTGCACTACGGCTTCATAGCAGCACATAAATACATGTACACAAGTCATTTCCATAGGAAATGGTTACACATTGCAGATTTCAGTCTTGAAATGTAGACACAAAAAATCCAGTTCTAAGAATCGATCTGCTAAGAGTTCAACACCCTCGGATCTCAACTGCTGTATCAGCAGAGCAGCAGCCCCTCCCTAGATGCCAAACGTTGCCGATGAATTTTGTCCTGCTGAAGCTCCTCATGATTTGGATGCCAGAGTTTCATGATGATTCTTTCGATGTTCAGGGCATATACCGTATGTGTAGGAATCACTTCTCTGTGCACCTATAATTGAAATTTAAAATATTCCTAAATATTTGTTGGCACAGTTATTTTCTCTACATTAAAGATAAAACAAGGGACTCATACATGCTATGCAATTTAATATAGACTCAAACCAGAACCAGGAATAAATAAACCATTAGCGCTATCAGTAATTTTTAAATCTGAAAACTTGATAAATATAACTGATCAAAGAATCTTGGCACTGGCAACAGCTTCTGAGCAGTACTTCTTCCACAATACACCTGATACTTGGTGGTCAATGTGGAAGAGGTTGCTAAAAAGGCTTTTTTCAAGTGTACAGTGTAAATCTATAAATGCAACTTCGTATTAAGCAGGCACTGATTTACCTGTAAAGCTTCAAAAAGGTCATACATATTTACAGGAGGCAACGAAGCTGGCAAAGTATCCCCCGAGCAGGCTAAGAGGAGAGCTGCCTGCTGCTCAGCATCATCGGGAGGTGGGTGGGAAGCTGGATTTTGACCAGCAGAAGGAACTGAATATGCTGGAGGGCTGAAAGCAAAAACAAAGCATTCCTCACCAAAGATGCAGTCACTTGAGCAAATAGGATACAAGTTTGCTTTTTAAACATTCTTCTTCATTTTACAAGCAGAACCAACCTCCTTTCTATTTAATTTGTGTGAACTTGAATAGGCTCAATTGAAAGATGTTTTTAAGCAACTGCCCATTAGATTGGGAAAGCTCTTCTGTGCAGTTGTTTTTAGGTCAGTGCAAGAGTGCCTTTTTTCTGATCCAAATTAGTTTTCTCTATTTCTATCTGTTAACTTCATCAGTAACAACACAAAAATATTTTGTGCAGCTCTATTAAATTACTGACGCCTGACATGTTAAGAGCCCTACCTATCATAAAGACTCCATTCAGTACAGTCACTTAAGCAAATGGGATCTGTGTGTGCTTGTTATACATTATTCTTTATTTTAAAAGCATCTTTAACATACTCTGGACAACCAACCTCCCTATTTAATTTGTGTGCACTTGAACAGGTCACAGATAGAAAGACCTAGATATTTATATTTTGAAGCAGCTGCCTGCCAGAATCAGGAGGCTCTCCTGAGCACTGTTTTCAGGCCACTGCAGTAGTTCTTATGCTCCCTCAAATTAGATTTTTCTTCTCTATGTTCTTTAATGTTAACACTAACATATTTTATGCAGCTCTCTATTAGATAACAGATGCTTGAAAAGTATGAACCCTGCCTATTCTAGTTAGCCCCATTTGGTACAGTACTCTGAATATAATTGTATCTTTAACTTGTACTTTAAATCAGTATTCACTGGGTTTCCAGTAAGGACATGTAAAGCAATATAAAATTTGGTCTTAACCCTTCTAGTAGCTTGTAATCCAGATTAAAGAAATGGAATAAAGAGGAGTTGAAAATAAGATGTATTGAAGATATCAAAGATGGTTAGCTCTATGACTACAGAAAACAATTCAGGACTTTCTGTGATGAGAAATAAAGGCCAAGAAAAACAGATTTATCACAGTCCTTTGGTACCGTAAAAAAGAGACTAAGGGACTCTTAAGTACTCATTATACTAAACACTGGCACAATTTTGCATCCTGCATATAGCAGAGATCATTCTAATTATATTCTGAAGGGCAAGTAAGAAATATACTTGCAACTGAGAGGTTTGCGTCCCTCTTCAGATGAATAAGTAAAACTAACACAGAGGTCAGTTCAACAATTCATCAAATCATCCTGTCATCCTGACAAGCAGCTCAAAAGTAAAGCCACAGGAGGGACTCGGTGGGGAAAAGGAGGGAGACACTGCCCTCTCCAGGGCCACTGGTCTCAGTATTCAAGTTGGTGAGTGATGGCTTTCCTACTGAGGAAAAAGAAGAGCTTAGAAATTTTTTAAAAGGCTAAAACCAAGTTGATGCACCATTTGGTGCCAGAAGAGGATCAAAACAGCAGTCTAAGGACTGAGACTCAGAAGAAACTACAATATTTAAAAGAGTCTAAATATTCTGCTGTCTCTAAGATGGTGCCTCTAAATGGGTACTGGCTGGACACATTTTTTCAGCTCTATCATCTCTATCACACTCTCCTGCACTCATCCCTTTCATTACCTTATTCCCCTGCTTTATCTTATTATTTCATTTCCACCACTACCATCTCCTGACAAGCCTCCCTATTAGCATCTTGTTCTTTTCATCCACCCCTTTTCTCAACTCCCCTCAATGTGAACACTACCGAGAAAAAGATCAGTGCTCAGGTAGAAACCGAGCTGCTTCTAAAACTGATAAAAAAAAGAAAATATTACAATTTCTTTTTTCCAACATCTGAGAAAATGTATCATTTGGGAGGATGGCGTGCAGGGACAGTAGATGGATTGAGATATAAGAAACTCTCAATGGGTTCCAGAAAAAAAATGTATCTATAGGAAAAGGTACATAAGTACAATTAATCTGATAAAATAGTTTGACAGCAGTAGACCCAAGCCAGTAAAGAATGCAAAGGACAGGAAATATGAGGTGAAAACAGGTTCAGATCCTAAATTTCTACCATTCTGGAGGTAACTGCTGTGGACCATCCAACAGAGTATGAATTCTAAGAAAGACCCTCCATTCCACTCCAGATACTTTGGAGAAGAAGGGGATAAGGGGGATGCACAGCATAGGTACCATGTTACTACAGCAGTTAAACTCCAGAACATCACACCAAATATAAGATTTTTGAATTATGCTACTGAATGCAACATAAGGATGAAAAGAAAGGGAGATAAAGTGAGAGCTGTCCAAAGCATTCTGGCTAGACATGATAGTTAAAATAATCATCTATCTTTCAAGAGCTAGTCATTTTATCTCTTAGTCATTGAATAATGAGAGACCTTAAAAATGGGCAATCATCATTCAAAATTCCACTTACCATTCAATTAAGTTATTGTACGCTACTACACTGTTCTTTAGGTAAGGCTGTGGATTCACATTGCTACCAAATGCATATTTAAAATGACCATCTCGTAAACGGTAAGCTTTTCTTCTTGATACCACTGATGTCAGAATATCTTTAAGGTGATTCTACAAAGAAAAAAATAAACCCATGTAACTTCTACTTCTCTCCAAGAGGAAATCATAAAACTTTCACTGACCTCTTAACTACTATTAGGATTTATTAGGTGGGAAGTATAGGACAGACTAATTCATATTGGGAGTGATGTGAAAATTGATGGGACTGGTCACAGGAGCGACAATGAAAGCAGCTAGAGAGTGTAGGGCAAAGGAAAGAATGAAAATATTTTTCTTAGCCTTATTCTAAGGGTTAATTTGCTCTACACAAAATCTGATTTTCAAAGCGCTCCAAAAAATAAGAGCAACAACCTTAAAAACTCAATTTTATCCTTTCTCCCAAATCTAAGTCCACATAGGGTGAGCCAACCTTATTAGAGGGTTAAATACACTAAACACTGAGAAATGAATGTGGCCTAAAACTTCTTTTTATAAATTTTTTTCTTTTCATGTGTAAATATGGTTAGTTCACACAAACAAGACTTGTAAATCTTCTAAGTGGCCAATTTCACAGAATGGAAAGAAAACCTTTAGCAAAATACCACTGAACTTTATCTACATTTTAACACAAATGAGAGGCAACAGGAAATGAGCAACAGAGAAAAAGTCCCAATGAAAATTAAGTCCCATTTCCCCACTAGCAATAAGGAAAGATTTTCAAAGCAAAGCTTCATGCTAGAACCTGACTAGTCATAACCCTCAAATGGTAAATCAGTCATACTATGACACTTATGAAGCCAAACACCATTTAAAACCTTAAATATATTTTTTACAATTCTTTTTACAATTTTTTTTTTTACGAGGGTGGCCTATTATTGCTGGGAGATGGCAACTGAAAGGTTAAAAATTATAGTCATATCTACTGTGTAATTTTTATTAAAGAACGAAAGGTCTATCAAAAAGATCTAGAGATAAACGTAGAGAAAAACTTACTAATGAAATTGAGACATTCAATAAATGTGCAGCACATCTACTATGTTCAAGTCACTTAACAATGGGACAGGTCAAAAAAGATGGGCTAACCACCTCTGTAATCCTCTGGATCACCACCAACAGAACAGCATAGCCCTTTAACCACTTGCATTTTCACATAATTCTCACAATTTGATCTCACAACAACCCTGTAAGCAAGTCTTCATATCTCCATATCAAACATGAGAAAATGGAGGTTCAGGAAGATTAAGGGATTCTGCCCAAGGGCAAAGAGCTCAAAAAGCAGAGGAGCTGAGACCAGAACAGGAATCTTCTAATTCCTAATTCTGTATTTTTCCACTGATTGCCATTCTCAAAGAAACTAAATGTTAAGATTCCTGATTCAAAACTGCAAATTAATCAAGAATAAATATGCTTCTCTTGAAAGCGACCCTTCTAAAATTGTACAGAAATCTTTTAAACATTATCATTAGGAATAAAGATAATATGTTCCTTGACCATGATAAGGTAGTAACAAGGCTCTTAATCCTTAGAAATCACAAATTAGGGAGGCAGTTTTAAGTCTTACTCTGTAATGTCACCTTATGCTACAAACACTCTTCATATTAAAATAGGAGATACAGTATCTTATGACAACCACCTAACCTCCACTGCATATACAACAGCAGTCACAGCCTCTTCAGTGACATTGTCCAGCCCGTGCTCATATGCAGTTACTATCATTCTCCCTTCCAGCTGGCCCCGAGTAGGAAGCATCATAGTATGAGAACAAAGTTTCAAATCATCATCTTCTTGTGGATCCTTTGCCACAAACTGCTGGGCTCCTGACAAAGGATTCTGAGGCTGAAATCTATGCTGTGGGGTAAGAACAGATATCATTACTCGTAACAGTGATAATGTTGATTATCGCAACAGTTGTTAACACTGCTCAGAATGAAGCACAAACAGAAATGACCAACATAAATTCCCTCTGTATTTTATATAGACTCAAGTGTCCCAATACACCAACTATAGCTACGTATGTTCAAAGGAAAACTAAAGTAATCCTGTGTGCAGAATCCATCATTTCATAGCAATACTGAAGGCGTTACAAATAAACACAGCACTTTGTGAAACATAAATGACATTTTAGAAAAGTAATAGACATGCGTTATAGGAGGTTCTATCTTAAGTAGATGGCTATCGACTCAATTTAATTATTACTTGGTGCCTACAGCAGGCAAGGCCCTCCACAAGAAAACAGTTGTAGGTGTCAAGAAGAAAAGTACATAAAAGGGTTCTGAACTAAAATGACAAGAATATTTTTCCTAGGTTAGGCCTGTATGTCTGTAACTAAGTAACTAAGTTTCAAGAACATATATTATCAATGCTTTCATTAAATACTAAAAATGCCTGGATAACCAAATGTTAAAGAAATAGGAAGCCACTATTCAAAATTGAGGTTCTTAATCTTTTACCTGTCACAACTCCTTTGGAAATATGGTAAAGCTTTCTCAAAATAATGTTTTTAAATGCACAAAAGATGCATAAATGCTTAGGAATACAAAGGACAATTGTTTACTTCTGTTTAATATAATTTCAATATGTATTTCAATATATGCCAATATATTCAAATAAAGTTCAGAGACCCCAGGATAAAACCCCTTGATTTAAAAAGATAGATGAGTAAGTATATAAATATTTGTTGATCATGACAATCTATGAGGCTATCAAGAAAGAATCAAATCAATTCAACCAACATTTACTAAGTACATAATAAAGACAAAGCATTGGGGACACAGATAAAACTGAGAGTCCTCAAGAAGCTTGCATTCTACTGGAGGGGCACAACATAACATGTATGCAAATAAAGTACAAAGAAAACTGAAGAAGAAAAGAATGCCAACAAGTAGGTGAGAGCAGAGGGGGAACACCAAGGAAGGTTTCATGGAGCAGGACACTTCAGTCCTGATGAGGTTTCTGAAATGTGGACCTAAGGGATATATTCAAGGCATGAGAAATGGCTTGTGTGAAAGCATGAACATGGAAAGTCAAATTCAGGGAACAAGATTATCCACTGTGGTGGAAATGCAGAATCTATGAAGAGGGGTAATATTTCAGTCTGGACAGCTAGGATGAAGCCAGATTAGAGAAAACTTCAAATGGCAGACTAGGGAGTTTGTGTTTATCCTACAGACATGAAAAAATGAGTTAAGGCTAAGTCTATAAAATAAACAATTAAATAGTTATAGAACACTTTCTACCCTAAACAAGTTAATTACGAGTGCATACTACTCCTAAGATATTCACAATGATATCTGGGACAAAAGACACCCTTGAAACATATGTTAAATAGACCAGAGAAAGTACTGAAGTACTAAAACAAAATACACACATGAAAGATCACATTGAGTGTTAAGATTGAATCTAAAACACTGCAGCAAAGTGCAGGGGAAAGAGCAAGAGTGTAGGCATCTAGAAATTTGGGTCTCATCTCATGTTACTCACTAACCAGCCATGCAACACTAGACAAGTCAAGGTTCGTTTCCTCACTGAAAAGTAAGGGGACTGTCAGACTAGGTCTTTACGGTCCCTTTGCCTTTAAAAGATGTATGACTTGGCATGTTCAGAAGTTAATATTTAAGAGGAAGCAGAGAAAACAGGTTTTGCTTTTGGCTGACTAAATATTAACATAATCATATATACATAATAGTATATAATTATATATATAATATAAAACATAATCATTATAATAAATTGGGATGCAAATAATAAGAAAAAAGAATTACAAAAGTACATGATGTAGGGCAAACAAAGGCATATAAAGCCAATCACCACTCTGAAGCAAAGCAATGTTTTACACACCTCATTTCTTTGGAAAGACACTCCATTATTTTTAAAAAATGAAATGAAATTAGTTAAACCATGGTGTTAGCAATTTTAAACAAGCTCATTCAGAAAATAACTTACATCAAATTTCTGTCGAACTGAAGAAAGTTTTTTCTTTCCTTTGGGTTTTCCAGGCTTAGCTGCAGACCCTCCCGTCCAGGGTAAAGATCCAGCACCCTCTACACGGCAAGAAAACCACATGGATTCATAAACAACAATAAAGATACTAACAGCAATCAAATACACTTTTCTTAGAAAATATAAGACATGTAATAAAAAGGATTCTATATACTTGGATTCTAATTCTCTAAATCACTTAATTTCCAGGATCTCAGTTTCTGGACCTATCATTTCAGTGGTATAGGGAACTAATTCCCAGGTGAGAAAACTTCCTCCACCAATTCAGATTGGTACCCACTCTGCAATTTGTAGTCTTAGAAATCTACCTAAAGCCAGGGCTGGCAAACTCAAGCCAAGTCTGGTCCACAAAACTGTCTGCCACCTGTTTTTTGTACAACTGAGGGGAAAAAAAGATCTTTTACTTTTTTTAAAAGGTGTTTACCTTTTTAAATTTTTATTTTAAAATGTAAAAACCATTCTTAGTTTGAGCTATACAAAATACAAAAAGACCGGCCTAAAGCACTGAGGGTTAAATGACCTGCCAAAAGTCACACAGCCAGGATGCATTAGAGGTATAATCTGAACTCAAGTCTTCCTGGCTTTCAGGACAGCTATCTATCCAGTAAGTCAGCTTGCTCTATATAAGATGATTTTAACAGAAATTTGCCATTTGACAAAAAGTGTAAAAAAAAAAAACCAGATAAACAAAAACAAAGCTCTGCATAACTCTGGAAGAGCTACTGCCTCAGAACTTTATGGGCTACACAGAAAAGAGTTCCAGACAGCTAACCCTATCCTCTTTTTGTGAGGAGGCAAATGTTTAAAAAACGAAGATGCCAATGGAGAAAGGTAGGATGAAACATCAGTCCCCAGAGGATGGAGAATTGCGCTTTTGATGTTCCAGTTCTCAAACATTTGATTTACTGATAAAGAGACAAAAGGACACAAACGACCTAACAATCTGCCACCTTAACCTAAAGTAATCTGGAACCACCGCTTGCCATTTCTCCACCCAGATTTCTTTAGGTTCAAAGGGGAAAATTAAGGTGCCATGTCTTGCTTTGCATTGTGGTTTGTCTCCCACATGATCCTTTCATCTCCACCAACATCCTTTTAACAGCTGTCAACTGTAAGCAACTTGTGAGGCAGAGGACTGCTTTTTTTGTCTTTGCATCCTCAGTACTGAACATGGTGTGTAACACACAGCCATCACTCACTGGACCAACTGAATGTAGTCTGTACCAAACCTGAAAGCTCTGAACAACAACTCCAGATAAGGATACTTTTATTAAAGGAAAATACTGAGTAAAAATCCAACCTCCTGGAAGGTCTTGGGCTCTCCTAGACCACTACCACTTTACTCTCCACTTGACCAGTGCCTTCCCTAGAGCTGCTCCAAACATCCATCTCCTTCACTCATTCTCTACCTTTTTAAACCCCTGCACCTGAGCTTGATGTTACCCCTGGCGAACTCTCCTTATACTACCTTCTACACTAACTGCTTCACTTTTGAACCATCTACCTAAACAAAATAATGTCCAGGAAATAAACGAGAAAGAAATGGCTAAGTCTATGAAAAGATGAAAAAGGAGTAATTTTCCTGGATTGTGTGTGCTAAATGACTGCCACTCACCACTCCCCATCCCCCTCCAAAAAAAAATAAGTCCAGCTTACCTGGGGCAGAAACCAAAATCTGACAACGAGTGAGAATAGCCAAGAGGAAATCATTGTGGGAATGTACTGGAAAAGTAAAATTTGCCACAAATTAAATACACTACTACAAACACAAAAGCATTTACAACAACATAAGGCAACTACTAGGAAAATCTCAACTCTAAGAATTTTGGATTCTCTATGTATTACAATTCTAGTTTCTTTTCTCAACGCACATGTTTGAGAGGATAGCCTCATATACACTTAAACTAAAATATAACGCAGTAACATTAATAGACTTTGGCCTATTGTACTTCTTTGGTCCAGGGAAGAGAAGGGGAACAGAAACAACTTCCCAATAACTGAGACTTTTTTTTTTTTTTTTACCATTTTCCTGTGTGAGGAGCCGATGAGCTTCCAAGTCAAATTCTTCTTTGCTGATCTTCTGCTTGAACCACAATTTCAGGTTAGCCCAATATCTGCATGGAGGGGATGGAAACAAGAAGAACCACAGATTCTGATTCTTGGCAAGATTTAACTTTTTGCCTGCCCTAGAAAGTATTATCTTATGAACACCACGAAAAGAACTTAAGAATACTTAACTCAAAACAGAAAGAACACTTCTATCAAATGTTAGACCTTGACATATTATGAAAAAAAGAGTAAAAAACAAAACAAAAACAAAAGTGAAGACAGAATTTAGTTCTCAAAAAGCCAGAGCCATCATGTTACTCCCTTACATCTTTCTAATGCTTTATATTCCACATTTAATATTTATATCTGAATGAGATGATTAAACCAAACGAAATCAGCCAGGCATTTAGCTAAATAGCTCAAATGCTGGATTTCAAAACATCCCAAAGCAATCAGTTTTGAATTTCTGAGGAGCTGCAGGTAAAGTATTTTAAACACTGAAAAAAGTCAGCTCCACTCCTAGAAGTGGAAAGTAGAAGCAAATTTATATAGACTTTTATTTCCTAAATCATTACTAGAAATAATGAAAACTCTTTAAATTATATGACAGGAGAGAATTTTTATATTAATGCCCATCTAGCTGTAAACTTTAGTTGTTATTCCTTACGTTTAGGCTAAGATTCCTCCAAAAGGCAATTTATGACCAAGCTTAAATGGATCTTTACCCAACTTTGTAATATCTATATGAACTCCTGAAAGTTCTGCATGAAGACTTGTACGAAGATGATGTCGTGGACTCAGATTGTCATGCAACCTGAAGAAATTATCCCTCAACCTTGGTTCCCAGTCAGAACAGACTGCCCCGCTGCTGTGACCCCAATTTGAGTATCTCTCTTTCTCTAAGAATGTTGTTATTCTTCAAGGATCAGCTCCATGAGGCCCTCTCTGATTCTTTAGTTGTTATTCTTTTCCTGGTCTCAACTTACATTGTATTTATTTGTTAAGAGTCATATTCCAGTAGAAAAAACACTACATTTGGAAACAGCAGAACCTGGGTTCAAGTCCTAGCCTTGCTAACACCTTGGGCAAATCACTCTCTGTACCCAAGTGTCCTAATCTGTAAAATGAAAGGGTTAGTTAGATTAGATCAACAATCTGAACTTCTAATCTATGGATAGATTTTGGGGGCCCATGAATCTGGATGGAGAAAAATATATCTTTATTCTAATATAATTGGTTTCCTTCACCAGAATGCCAAAGGCATCTGTGACACACAAAAAAAGTTAAGAACCCCTGGACTACAGGGTCTACCTATAAAAGTATGATTTCTCTACATTAACAATGTCAAATTCAAAAAGCAGAGTCATACATAAGGATATCTGTAGACACATGTTGACTTAGAACACCCTATGTTGACATTTTTTATGTTTTATTATATTTTTATTTTGTTAAATATTTCCCAATTACTTTTGAATCTGGATCACTAAAGGTCTTTTGGACACCTGTCCAACCCTAAATCTTACTCTCGAGGCTCTCTGCTCCTTAATGGCAAAAATAGTTAATTTTTTTATCTTTTTCTTTCCAGTGCCTTGAATACAGAGGTACTTTTGATACAGGTTTGTTGAATTGAAATTTGCATTTTGAGACCATCTACCACTTTTTACCTGCTATTCATTAACTGATGGAAATATGAACATCAACAATAGAAGCTTATACACATTTTTTAAAAGATGGGAAAATTATGAAATAACTGCATGCAGTTTCATAAAAAAAAAAAAAAAAACCCAAAGCTATAATATGACAATTATCCCCACTCCTATTCTCATTCCTATTCTCAAAGGGCTGAAAGGGTAATGTCAATTTTATAAGATGGGGTCATATAGCTCTGACAACAGACTACCTATTCATTTCTTTGTACTCCAAAATGGCACTACTTGTACCTAAAAAATACAGAACTGACTAGTTGTTTGATTGGTTTATTCTGTTTTGGTCTTCAGCTATGCTGGGTTACAAACTGTCCACAATGGATCCATAACAACATTTTTAGACCCTAATATAAAGAATCACACAATTTTAGAATGAAAAAAGAACTTAGAGATGGTCTAGTCCCCACACCCTCTTTATATGGATGAGAAAACAAAGGCTCAAAGTCAGTTGAGTTGCTTAAAAGCTGCAGGGACAGCGAGTATATTGGGACGAGTCTCAACTCCCAATCTAGTGTCTTTCTGATATAAAACCCTGCCTCATTTGTAAGGAAAAAGTGAAAGAAAACCAAAGCAACAAGGATATAGATAATAAGGTTAACATAAAGTGGGCAGGGCAGATTACACCTCTAATTAGGAGCCAGTTAATTCTGAGGAAAACAATCAGGAGAACTTTAAAAGCAGCCTGCCTCAAAAGTTTTGATTAGACAAGGTCAGAAAAAGGCCTAAGCAAGAGAGAAAGAACTCGAGCAAGAGAAACGGGTTCTACCATAAAGGGTTTGGGTATTTTTTCATTCCTCTAACATCAGAGATAACATTCAGAGTCTTAAATATTCTGTGATCTCAGATGTTCAAAGGTTTTTAAACCAGTAAGAACATCTGGAGAAATCAGGTATCATCTATCATCAATCCCAACATGGAATGTTCAAAGTTTGTGGGGGAAGAGTGGGAAGAAGGAAAACACCAAGAATTTTTAACTAACTATATTATTCTATTGAAATTAATCTCTTAATTTTGCTTATGTGTATATGGATGATAATTTCTAGAATTTGTCTTTCATACTAAAGACAGGGTTAGGTAAGATTTTTAGGTGTATATGCATGGAAAACTCTAGAATTTATTTCTTTTAATACGGAATACTAAACCAAGAGGTACAGGGATCAGAAAAGTCTCAGAACACCTTACTTGTCATTTCAGTCTGCTGAAAGGCAAATTAAGAGAAGGAAGGGCTTCTGAATTTAGAACTACTAGTAAAGTTATGGGCTTTTTGGGAAACCAAGCCCTCTATGGGATAAGGAAGTCTCAGTTCTTTGACATATGGCAATTGCCAAATATTTAATGACTGAAGTTTATGCTTTGGCATTGAGTCTTTTTAAATCTTTATTCTAATGGCTGTATTCTACTAGTCGGCATTACAGGTAAAGGCTCCCCCCATCTTTTATCATATGTATTACTACAGTTATACCTGTGATCACATTAACACACGTATTTTGAAAATAGGAGGAAGGGAGAAACTTTCACATATCTATGGTTATGTCATGGACTATACTTGACAAAGACACTGGAGTGGTTTGCCATTTCTTTCTCCAGTGGATTAAGGCAAACAGGTTAAGTGACTTGCTCAGGCTCAAATAACTAGTCAAGTGTCTGAGGCCGGATATGAACTCAGGTCTTCCTGACTCCAGGCCCAAAGCTCTATCCACTGAGCCATCTAGCTGCTCCTTGACAGGTATATGGATGAGCATGATATAAGATGAATAGGTGCAAAGAAGGTATTCAAAGAACTTTGGAAAAATTTGAAGGGGAAAGAGGTGTACACAGGAAGAAGAGATAGCAGATGACTTGAGAAGGGAGAGAATGATTTTAAACAGACCAAGATGAGGAAGGAACATATCCCCTCATGACATGAAGAAATATTTATGCAAATGCACTATACAAAAAGTCAAGGAGATTTTATCAGCATTCTCCCTCTCGGAGATCCCACTCACATGGTTTCAAGTAATAACTTTATGTAGATGACTCCTACATTTATATCATCGAATCACAGACTTAGAGCTGGAAACTGCTTCAGAAGTCACCTCTTTAAACTCCCTCATTTCACAGAGGCCATATTAAGCAATATGACCAAGATCAAACTGGTAATTAAATGGCAGAGCTTGCAAAGTGGCAGGACTTGACCCCAGGCCTCTGACATTTAAAGTCCTTCCATTGTACTCTACTGCCTAACCATCTTGGACTCATGAGTTACAAATGAATTTCTTATTGTACTTCTGTGTCTGCCTGGATCACTCACTGCTTCCTCAAACTCAACGTGTCCACAACCAAATCCTCATCTTTGCTGCTCCTGAATTCCCTTTCTTTTTATTAACCACCATTTCCCCCCATCACACGTAAAATGTTGACTCTTCTTTCTTTCTCACTCCATCCCCATCTAATCCTCCATACTCTCCTTGTGAGCTCTCCCAAATATGCACACTCCTTTCCATTCCCAGTGCCACAGTCCTTGTTTCAGGCTTCATTACCTATTGAATGAGCTACTTACTGCAATTGCTTCCTAACTAGTCTTTCCCCACTGAAATCCATCCTACTCACAGCTGCCAGAATTCTAATGTACAATTATAATCATATCAATCCTCTGCACAATCCTCCCCTCTCCTCACAGAATACAAACTGCTAAGAGCTTAGCATTCCAGATTATTTTACGTGACTTTCTTTCATTTAAGTTATACTCTGCTCCCCCTGGATTTCACCAGAGATGACCCTGAGCTAGGGAAATAGAGGCTTGCTTATATTAGTGATTTGATTCACCTCGTTCCCTACTCCGAGATTCCCCTCTTCCAATCTATGCCTGTGGAAATCCCACATTTTTCAAGGCACAGCCCAAATGCCACCTTCTTCATGAAGCTCTCTCCTTGTTAGGTCCAACCCTCAAAGAGAGTGCTCAGCTAACAATGATCCTTCCTTTTACTCTCAATGGGAAGGGTTTAAAGGGGGAACAACATATACATCTAGAAGGGTATAAAAGTCTTCTAAATTAAGACAGAAATAAAAGGGCAATGGATGGGGTGGGGAGAGCAAATAAGGAAGGGACTCTTATACGGGTGGGTACGTTAAGGAATAGGAGGACCAGGTAGTCGGTAGAAGTAAAGCAGAGGAGTGAGGAGGGATAGGGTAAACAGGATGAGAAGGATAGTAAAGAAAAGTAGGAAGAAGAA
The DNA here is from genome assembly GCF_028372415.1 of Notamacropus eugenii. Classification (NCBI taxonomy): domain Eukaryota; kingdom Metazoa; phylum Chordata; class Mammalia; order Diprotodontia; family Macropodidae; genus Notamacropus; species Notamacropus eugenii. The sequence continues at coordinate 479,738,984 of NC_092873.1, read as the reverse complement.
AAATACACAAGTAATTATAGCTTAGAATGAGAATGGGATGAATTTACCTATAAAAGAGAAACAGCAGATTAAAAATTTGAATTCAACAATATGTTGTTTTCAGGAATATGACAGATACACACGAAGATAAAATAAAGGGCAGGGGTGGAATTTAGTATGTAAAAAAAAAGAATAGTAATCATAATCTCAAAGTTAAAGTTAAAATAGACTTGATCAAAAGTGAAAAAGAGAGAAACTATAACTATGTGTCAGTAATATTATTTAATATTGTTTTAGACCATTTAAAATACCTAGACAGCATAAAATACCTGGGCGTATATACCTGCCAAAACAGATACAAGAATTATATGAACATAGACGTAAAACACTTATTATAAAATTAACTCAGATCTAAATAATTAAAGTAATATTTATTGCTCATGGATAGGTAAAGTCAAAATAACATTTAAAAAGACAATTTTACCTAACCAATTTGTTCAATGTCATCTCAATTAAATTACTACAAAATTATTTTACTGAGTTAGAAAAAATAATAAAGTTTATTTGGAAGAAAAAAAGTAAGGAACTTCAAAGAAACCAGGGAAAAAAGGTATAAAGGAAGTAGATTCAGCAGTATTAGACCTTAAACTATATTATAAGGCTAGAGCATTACTGAAGTGTAAAAAGATGATTTCAATTACTTTAAATTAAAATTTTCTTGGACAAATAAAACCTATGTAGCCAAGACTAGAAGGAATGCAGTAAATTGGGGGGAAAATTTTTCATAGGCAATCTCTCAGACAGCATGTGACTGGGTTGAGATATTGCTAGGAAATGATGAGCTTGTTATTTAGAAAAACATGGAAAGACTTGGACTTATGAAGATGTTATCCACCTTCAGAGAAACAGATAAGAGGAAATAAGCATAGTATGGTCTTACATATATATGTAGGACTGCATATGTGTATATATGTGTATGTTTATAGATATCTATGTATGTGCATGTGTGTATATGTATATGCATATATGTATGTGTCTATCTTCATGCTTAATTGTAGCCGCCTTTAGGGTGGTTGGGGAGTGGGGGAGGGAGGAGGAAAAACAAAGTAGAAAGTCCGCAGCAGAGAACAAAAGAAAACCAACAAAGAAAACAAATGAAGCATTTATTATACATGTTTTCTTGAAAGGGAAATTTATTGTTCTCTTATGATCTGCCATGTACAGGACAATTTTTTTCTTCGCTCATTTTACATTTAAGTTTAAAACAAAAAAAATTTAGGGAGGAAAAACGTGATCCTTCCTTACTCTGATTCTAGTCTATCTTTCCAGGATAATTATATATTACTTCCCCTCTATGCTCAAACTAAACTATTCTACACTCCCCATAAACAACATTTCATCTTCCAAGTTCATGCCTTTGCACAGGTGATTCTCCTCCTCACCTATAGTCATAAAACCCCTAACTCCATTCAAGGTTCAAGTCAAACACCACCTCCTTCAAGAAGCCTTTTTTGATTTCCCACAACACATATTCCCAAATCAATGAATGCTGATCCTGCATATGTTTTCTATTTATTTATCTGTGTATACACACTGCAAAGAGCTAGGTGGCACTGTGGATAGAGTGCCAAGCCTGGAATCAGGAAGACTAATCAACTCATCTTCCTGTTTCAAATCCTGTCTCAGACACTACTTGAGTGACCCTTGAAAAGCCACTTAACCCTATTTGCCTCAGTTTCCTCATCTGTAAAATGAGTTGGAAAAGGAAATGGCAAACCACTCCTGTATCTGTGCCAGGAAAACCCTAAATGGGGTCACAAAGAGTAGGACACAACTGAAAACAACAAAAATGCACCCATCTTGTCCTACTTCCTATTGTATTTATCTATGCCTTAAACTGATATTCCCTACTTGAATATTCTCTCCAAGAGGACAGAAATCTATATTACTCATATCTGCACCATTGTCAGCAACTGCACAGGGCTTCGCCAACAATTACTCACAATTATATGGAACTAAATTTTATAAGGCACTTTTCTCACCAAAAACAACACCTCCCCCCCCCAGCAGGTACTTCAGTTATCACCCCCAATTTACATATGAAGAAACTTTCACTCAAAGTTTGAATAAAGAGACCTGCCCAGGAATAAAAGTCTATTTCGTGTTAAACACCTAAACTACACTAGGCCCTAGGACACAAAGACAAAAATCAGAAAGTCCCTATCCCCAAGGAGTTTCTTAAACATGTTTTTCCTCCCACAATGCCACTGCTGCTCATCCTCAAAGCCAAACTTCCAGAGACGCCCTGCCCGAAGTTAAAGCCCTCAGCTCCCAACTGCCTGCTTCCTGCTTCCAATTTCTGCTCAGAGAACTGTAATAAAATAACACTACCATTGCCATTGAAAGGGCCAATCAATTGATTACCCTATTGTCTCATTTACCATCTTTGGGACTTCTTAGACCAAAACATCCTAACTTGATCTGCCCCTATCTGAATGTAAGCTCCTTGAAGACAGGTACTCTCTCACTTTCATATTTGTATCCCCAGGACAAGGAGCCCCCTTTGACCTGGATTCTGCTGCAACGCATCTTGTCCACCTGTTGTATGTAGTTTTGTCAAGCATACATCTCCCCGCTCCCTTAATATTTATTATTAGTTACTTAATATGTTCAATTATTACATCTTTCAAGGAATTGTGAATAATTTTGATGTAAAGATGAGAGATACATGTTTATATATGCATTCACACACATATATGTACTGTGTTAGGCTCAAGGGCCCAGAATTAAAGAGGAGAATGAAAGCAGGCCAGATTGCTTTAAAAAAAAAAAAAAGGTTCAAGCTCTTCAAAGTTTCTGATGAAAACAAAAGCCCACCTTGTCACTACTATTTTGCCCAGCAGCAGGGCAATCAGATACAAAATATTATGGTTGGCACAGCGGAGAGAGCGACCAGCCTGGAGTCAGGAAGATTCATCAGGAGTTCAATTTTCATCTCAAACACTCACTTAGCTGTATGATTCCGAGAAAGTCACTTACCCTGTTTGCTTCAGTTTCTTTGTCTGTAAAATAAACTAGAGAAGGAAATGGCAAATCACTCTAGTGTCTTTGCCAAGAAAACCCCAAATGGGGTCATGAAGGAGTCAGACACAACTGAAATGAATGAACAACAAAAATCCCATCAGACTAAAAAAGTGCTCCAGTGCATGGACTAATTTTTAAAATGCCTTTGTCTGTATCCTCAGCACATTGCTGGGGCTTACAGTAGGCACTTAATAAATGCATTTTGCTACAGAGAGCAATGGACAAAGGTACATGGTGAGTGTCAGCAGAGTGCAACACCTTACGCCACTGGAATGCTATAGAAGAAGAGAGGACATGGTGGTCCCAAAGGTGCGTTCGTTCTTTGCTGCCAAAGACGACCATCCCATCAGAGGGCTGTGCAGGTCACCAGCCTCACTTCTCCTCCAGAGCCATCTGAATCCAGTGACCAGATATTCATCAGGATGATTGGAGATGACCCAGGATGAAGCAATTGGGGTAGTGACTTGCCCAAGGTCACACAGCTAGTGAGTGTCAAGTGTCTGAGGTGAGATTTGAACTCAGGTCCTCCTGACTCCTGCACTGGTGCTCTATCCACTGCACCACCTAGCTGCTCTTAGGTAAACTTAAGTGAAGGATGACAGATGAACAGCCAGTGTTCCACTAGCACCCCACTCACTATGTCTGGAGAATGGAGGAAAGTCTTCAGAACGCTGTACAAGAATTGCAGGTTATGTCTTCCAATTCTGCAGCACTAGAGGGATTTACTGAATCAATTACACGACAACTCTATCTGAATATCCTCAGCACTGCACTTATCTGAACTGCAGTAAACACTAAATAAATGCTTTTTAAAAAAACCCATTCATTCACTCATTCAAATGAACAAAAGAGCAGTACTTTCAACAGAACAAGACTTCCGGACTCCTGGCATTATAAGGCTACCATTTAAAAAGTTTTATTTTAAGTCTTGATAGGCAGTCTGTCTGAAAAGTCTCAGTGCCATTATAAGCTCAAACTTGACTCCACCACACTAAGACTTTTGGGACAGGCTCCATAGTCCTAGTCGTCAAGGATGGGAAGGCTACGTTTGGAAGGGAAAAGAAGGGCTGGATTCTAAGCTCCCTAGGGGCAGGGACTGACAGCTCAGGGGGAGGGAGGGGCAATGAAGGACAAGGGAATAAACCTTCAGACTATGCCTACTAAGGGCCAGGCCTTTACAAATATCTCATTCGAAAATATATAAAAAAGTGTGTTTATAATATATCTAGCTATTATTCAAGCGCTCTGTAAACCTTAAAGAGCTATATAAAGGGGAATGAAATAAGTATTTCCTACGACGTGCCAGGCTCTTTACTAAACGTGTTATACTAATATTATTTCATTCAAAATCTATGTAAAAGTGTGTTTGTTACCTATTTATCAAAGCACTCTGCAAACCTTAAGGTGCTATATAAGGGTGAAGGTAACAAGCATTTATGTAACACCTACTATATGCCAAGTACTGTACTAAACACTTTTTTAAAAAATCTCATTTCACTTTTCTGTAAAAGGGCATTTGTAACATATGCGAATGCCGGCTATTATTAAATCACACACCCAACCTCAAAGCGCCGCACACAAGCTAGGTGCCGGTATGGCTGTATTTATACGGCATTATGGTAACAATGACCATTAATCCTCTAGTCTCATCTCGGGCCTCGCCAGTCTTGGGGTCCGGCCCCACAGGAGGGTGGGGGCTGATGGGAGGGGATGCTGCCCGACGTTGCCATGGAGACGCCGCCGGCCCCACCCCCACCCCGCGGGCCACAGGGAGCGAGCAGCCAGGCCTGGACGGGGAGCGGAAAGAGAAGGGCCGGCAGCGCCCGCGGAGGGCGTGGGGGGAGAAGGGGTCCGCGGCCAGGCCGGGGCGGCCCGAGAGCGGCAGGAAGGGCCGTACTCACTGCTTCACGTTGTCGCCCAGCGCCTCGCTCAGGTTCTTCTTGGCCGCCTCCAGCTCGCTCACAAAGGTCGCCATCGCCGCCCGGACTCCCAGGGCGCGTGTGCAGCGGCAAAAACCAATCCGAGGAGCCTCGGGCTCGGGAGGCCGAGGCTGCTTCCGTCTCCCGCCTCCCGCCGAGCCAGAAAGCCCTCCTTTCTTTAGTTCTCGTAGCTTGCTTCCTTTCTCGCGAGAAATACGAAGGCAGACGCGTACGTGCGCGCGTGTACGTACGTGCGTGCGTACCCCCAATCCTCCCCACTCTCCCCGCCCCTCCGCATCACGTGACCGATTTCACCCTGCTGGTCAGTTCCTCTGCCTTGGCCGCCTCCTCCTCTTCCACCTGCAAGCCTCTCTCTCGTACTGCAGCGCCACCTGCGGGGCTGGAGCTGCCGATCGCTGCCATTTGCCCTCTGCGCTGCCAAGTTAGAGCATCTCCTGCCCTGTTCTGTCTGAATGGCTTCCAGGAGGCTCCTTCAAGCCTACACCCCGAACTTGGAATAAGCTCTTAGAGCTCCCAAATGACGCTTTTCTTTGCAAGCTCTTCCAGCCGCAGGTCTACACAAAACACGCACAAAAGAGATACAAAGTAACCTCGCGGAGCTGTAGCTGCTGGGGAGCGGGGGGGCGGGCTCGCCCAGGGCAGCGGCGGCCGCCCCCAAGGCCATGCCCGGTGGGAGGGAGGGAGGACCAGCCGGGGCGCAGCGGGGACCGGGCACAGGCTGGCACAGAGGGGATGAAATCCTGACTAGTGAAGAGAAGGGGGTGATGACCGGGGTAGGGAGTGCCTAGCGCTCGCTTAGTACAGTACCTGACCGGTGGGATGGAAAAGTAAGGAAATGGGCATTTATTAAGCAAGCACCTACTACGTGCCCGGCACTGTGCCAAGAGCTTTGCACCTGCTTGTTTGAGCCTCACAACAACCCTGCGTAGTAGATGCTGTTACTATCCCCGCGTTACAATTGAGGAAACTGAGGCATCGTAGGGAGCCCCCACAGCTTGGAAGTGTCTGAGGCTGGATTGGACTGCACCTTCTCTCATGCCAGATAGGAGCACCGCAGCATCCAGATCTTGGGGGGCACTTATCCGGCAGGTTCTGGGTCGTGAGAGCAGTTACCTAGTTCATAGAGAAGAGGTTAGGGGTGCTTGGACCCGGAGAACGCCGAGGCAGAGTCGCCTGGAATAAATGCACACACTGAAGCGGTCTTTCTGTCAAGAGACACTTCATTGAGAAGCCAGTAGAAACCTGCAAAGTCCCTGTTGGGAACTTGCACCTTAACTGGGGGGGAAGGGGTGAATCTAGAGCTTATATACAAAAGGGGCATGGGAAAGGAATGCCAGGGATACTAATTTGATAATCTAAGGGTCCAGGTGTCTTTGGGAACTACGGATGGGAAAGTGCAGGGAGTATACTTGACCTTGAGGGAGGTGTCAGAGGCGCGGACCTTGGGGAATCCCGGAGGAGGAAAAGTCCTTGGGCCAGCCAGGGACAAAAATCCTTGGGCCAGGCACCCCTCTGTCTGTTCTGTAAGGGAACTACAGAGTCAAGCCTGCAACAAGGGAAAATTTGCTCACAAGGAGGTGGGGAGCTGGGCTACCCTCAGAAACATGGTCTTAGGGCTTTTTGGAGTCCAGCTCCCACCATCTCCTAGTATTCATCTATTCCAACTCTTTTCCCTATGATAATGGACTTCAGCATACAAGGTGATGTCCTTTCAAATACTCTGGTCCCCTAAGCTTCTCAATTTTCTTGCCTCCTGTGACTATTCCTATCCATAAAATTAAGCACCAAATATGTGCCTGGCACTGGGGGGGTTATAAAGACAAAAATGTATCAAAAAACTTACACTCTGCTAGGGTGAACAACATGACTGGGAAAACCACAACTTCCTTGATTGCTTTGGTGCCAAGTTTAGCTGAATCTCCTTTCACAAAGACTATTATATCCATTCCCTTCTCTGTCCTCAGTTCAGTCTTCCCAAATTGATTTCATGACATGGGACATGCTGCCAAAGGACTGCCTAGCATAGTGTGCCAGCATCAAAGAAGGCACTGTGCTCTGTGAGCAAAGCAGAATTGAAATAGCTCAAGAGAAACACAAGATGCGCAATGTTAGGGAATCCACCCCAAATGTTCATGTGGACTATTTGTACCAATCTGTGAAAAAGCATTCCAAGTTTGTGTTGGTCTGATCATCCACAGTTGGACACACTATATCTTGACCCTGACATAATGATGTCATTTTGGTCCTCTTGGAGAGTGAAGGAAAACAACCAAACATCATCCCAGTTGGCCCTCATCCACTTTTACCTGAACTGGCAATTGTCCACTTGAGGGCAAGGATTATTTTGTATGCTACTAGTTGATAAGTTAATTTTAAAAGCAATTATAATAGTGACTTGAGAGGAGGGATACATTGCTTCAGATTAGCCATATCTCATGTGGATAATTGACAGAGGAGTATTTGTAATATATTTACTGTCAGAGCTTCTATTTGTCAAAATCCTCCAAACCAAGTTAATGCATACGACTGAAACAACTGAACAACAGTACACACACACACACACACACACACACACACACATATATATTTATCTGTGTACATATAAACATATAGACATACACACAAAAATGCAAGTTGCAGGAAATAATGAGGCAAAGACTTGTGAACTACTCAAAAACCTCATATCTATAGGTCATATTTTTTCTGCAAAGAATGTAGGAAAGCATTGAATAGACTTAGTAAGCAAGCAAAGAAGGGAGGGTAGGAGGAAAGAAATGCAGAGAAAGGAAGGAGGGGAGGAAGGAGTGAAAGGAAGGAAGTAGAAAGAGAAGAAAGTATTTATTGTTTTAACAGTTAATGAATGACTGCTTATTGCTATGGCTACCATAGAATTAGTATGTGTAAAGCCAGACCATCGACTAGTTAGAGCAAAGATCAAAGCCAACATCAAATTAGAAAAAAAAAAGCTAAAGTTGAGAAGAAATTGCAAACAATTATAACCTATTTAAAGTGACCTGTCTGCATGAGACATTGATGGCCTAAAAACAGAAACTGAAAAAAAGGCAAAGATATTTATTATCATGACTTCCTACAAAAGTTTGACCAAGGTAAAGCAAGCCACAAGAAAGTCTAACCACCTCCCTCAACCCCACCCCCCAAATAAAAAGCCTCTTATATTGCTCCTAGAGAACAGGGACTATTTGTAATTTTTTCTTTGCCTCCTTAACATCTAGCACAGTACCCTGCACCTAGTAGGTACTTAATAAATGCTTATGGAATTGAATTATCAAGTAATATTTGTCCTCCTTGCAAACAGAGAGAGGAAATAGCCAAGGTAACTCACACTCAGGAAAAGGCAGCAGATCATGAGCAGAATCACCTTATAAAGCAAGAAAATACAGTGGGAGAGAAAACAAGCCTACAGAAAGCTTGGCGTGAGATCCAAGTAAACTGTATCATCATCCCTGGAACATTTATAGATCAAAACTGGCAAAAGTACAGTAAATAGACGTAAAATGGAACAGATTTGTCCACGTTTCTATAACAATCTACTTTCATCATAAGGCACAGAAAACTTCCTCATTTGGAACCTAACACCTCAGTCTTCAAACTGCTATTTAAAGACATAGACTGCCATTTGGGAAGATAAAGTTTGTAAGAGAAATAGAACCAAGAAATCCACACAGAAGAAATCCCTGCTGGATGTGAGAGTCTTGAAAGAATTGAGGGATTATGTTACATAATAGTTCAAAAGGGGAGGGGCAGGGAGAGGAGATAGCAAAAATAATGGAGAAAAAAACTCACATACAGTATTAATGGCCCCCAAAGCCAGTTAAGGGATAGTGAACATCTAGAAAGGAAAACCGTGAATGTATGTGGTATAAGAAATGATGAGCAAGTGGACTTCAGAAAAACCTGGAAAGAATTATATGAACTGATGCTGAGTGAAATGAACAGAACCTGGAGAACATTGTATACAGTAACAGCTACATTGTTCCATGACTGACTTTGATAAACTTATCTCTTCTCAGCAATACAAGTATGTAAGACAACTCCAAAAGACTCATGATAGAAAATGCTATCCACATACAGAAAAATAACCATGAAGTCTAAATGCAGGTGGAAGCATACTATTTGCTCTTTTTTTGTTGTTTTGTTTTTTTTCCATGGTTCCTCCCATTGGTTCTAATTCTTTACAGCGTCACTAATGTGAAAATATGTTTAATATGAATGTATATGTAGAGCCTGTATCAGATTGCATGCCATCTTGGAGAGGTGAAAAGGGGGAAATTTTAAACTCAAAATCTTAGGGAAATGAATGTTGAAAACTAAAAAGAAATAATTTAATTTAAAAAACAAAAGAAAACCATGATCCCCAAGACTGAACATGTCTTGGTTAGAAAACATCATGCCTGACTAACTTTATTTCTTTTTTAGTTATGGTTACAAAATCAGCACCCAACAAAGTCCCATTCTAGTCCCTCATCGTGGCATTGCAGTTACCCTGAGTTTTTGAAGCTTATTCCCAAACTCCTAATTCTACAGATGAGGAAACTGAGGCCAAGAGAGACTAAGTGAATTGCCAAAGGTCACACAGGTATTAATTGGATGACTAGTATTTGAAACCAGGTCCTCTGGGTTCAAATTTAAATAAAAAGTTGGAAGCCTAAAGGAAGTTGCAGTTAAATGGCATTGATAAGTATATAGAAAATATATGGAGGATGGGGAAGGGAACGACCTTTTAATAAGTGTCCACTGTGTACCAGGCACTGTGTTTAGCACTTTATAAGTATTATCTCACTGATCCTCAAAACAACTTTGGGAGCTAAGTGTTATTATGATCACCATTTTACAGATGAGGAAACTGAGGCACAGTGACTTGCCTATAGTCACACAGCTATTAAATGTCTAAGGCCAGATTTGAACTCAAGTCTTCCTGACTTTAGGTCCAGTGCTCTGTCCAGCAGAATAGATATACAGATATAGATATTTTGAAAAAGAGGATACTAGAAGATGATTTATTTCTGATGTAGGAGTCATTCCTGAATCATCAGCTAATTAAAGCAAAAGTGAAAATTAATACAAGACTAAGAGAAAGAACAAAGAAAAAAGAGACAGGATGTACATAAAAATTAATACAAGACTAAGAGAAAGAGCAAAGAAAAAGAGATGTACAATTTAAAATGTCAACCTGACATTTAAATGAATTAGTTGTACTGAAAAATGGCAAATGGATGGAGTGAAGGATGTTCTCTCTATTTATAAAGATTTCATGTGGAAGTTTAACCCATATCAACTGAATGCCATAATAAAGAGACCATTGAGGAGACTTTCCCCCTTTTCCCAGAAGTAAGAATGTGTTGATGGGAAGCACTAGATTAACTGATGAATCTCTGAGTATTAGCACTGATACCAAAGGAATTATCCTAATTCCTGTGGTTTCCTAGTCTGCTCATGACTGATGCTTCCATGAGTGCATGTGATCCTCACACCTAAGGCTACCAATTCCTTTGTTTATTTCAGTATACAAAAACATAGACCCTTCCTAGCTCAGAGCATTCCAATAAATCTTCAGATTTGAGCAGGGCTGATTTTCTGGATTGTGATTGTGTATTTAGATGGTGTCATTGACCAGAATCAGTATGAGACTAGGAACCAAGACTGGAAATGAGACAAAAGCATTACGTCTTCTTGTATCCTTTTCTTAAGCATTTCATCAGTTGTTTTTAATGCTGTCCATAAAATTTGTCTTTAGATCAAAAGCGGTGAGCTGATGTCTCTGTTCCCTGAAATGCCATCCTGGTCTAGCACATCTGGTGATGAGGATGTGATCTCAGAATATGAACTCACTGATGTCATTTATAATGTGAACTTGGTACATCAAGCAGTGGTAGAGATCCAAGGTTGAAAAAACCCAAAACTATTATTTCTGTGCTCTATTTTTATCAAGAAGCTTTTTAAACTGCTGCCTGTGATTAGATTAGACAAAGGAAATGGGTGGAAATAAATTTGAAAGGGCTAAGGAGATATTCTGAGTGTAGAACTAGCATTAGCAACATTAAGTACACTGAAGAGGATTCCCTATAGAAGATGAGGTCCTCCACAGTCTGGCTCAAAAATCCTCAGTGAAATCAGTAATCATTCAAAAGAACCTAGTCTAATTATCTACATGGGAAAAAACAAATCAATAAAAAAATCAATCAGCCAACCAACCAACAAATGAGTTAACATTTGTAAAGTACTTTGCAGACATTAAAATGCTGTATAAATGCTTATTGTTATTATATACCTACTATCTGCCAGGTACCACTATGCTGGGCTCTAGGAATACAAGTACAAAGAATGAAATAACCCTTACTCAAAAGGATCCTCAGTCTAATTGAGGAGGCAACAAGTACATGTAAAAATCTGTATAGCATGAATATAAAGTTAATAAATACAGATGTATACGAAGTAGTTAAATACAAAAGTTTTTCTCTGTACCGTGAAATGAATCAATATACCACCAGTTTCCCACTACCTTGACCCAAGAAAAGGAAAAAAGCTTGTCCTGGGTCTGGTAATGATGATCACCCTGTGTATTAAACCAGATTCTTGACCCTCCCCAGATGCCATTAGGGGAAGGAAATACATCAAAATCATTCCTATATTGAAGGCAGGAATAGTGATGGAAAGCTATACTTGTTCAAAATTTAGAGAGATACAATGACAAAATGGCAGGATGGGATGCAGGTCCCAAAATTCATGATGCCATGATACCCAGAGTGAGTATATCCCCCCCCCCCAAAAAGGGCTTATAACTAGAAATAAACAGTAGCCCCTGGTGCAAAGAGAGATGAAGGATATAACTGAAGTCTCTTGACCAGGGAGATACCCACCTCTGGCCTGGTTCCCACTCATTTTTGCAATCCAGAGAGCAGGAGGCAGGGGAAGGCTGAGGTAATTCTCCAATGGAGTGGACTTTTGGATTAATGTATTTTCTCCCTGGGTCACATCTAATCTGGTCAGTTGCTGAGACTTGAAGGGGCTTCACTGAACCCAGATCATCAGATCCCAATGACAATATCATGCTGCTTCTCCATTTATATACGGATGTTCCATGGATGGATGGTTTGCCTGTGTTCATCCTTCATTTTAGAAGACCATGACATCAGAGAAATTATGATATGACTTGCACTTGACTTTGTTTTGAGTGAGGGAAGGCTGTGCAAGGTCACCAACTTCACCTTCTCTGCCTGAGCCATCTGGGTCCAGTGACCAGATATTCATCAGAATGACTGGACATGGCCCAGGATGTAATGGGAGACCTTGAATTTTTTAGGCTGGTCATTACAGATACTCACTTAAAGGGAGGTAATGCCCATTGAGTGAATAAGCTTCTTTAAGAAGTGGTCAAGGAATTGCCCTTTTAATGAACAAAAGAAGAAAGAACTAAATCAACAGAAAGTGTTCCTAGTGATAATCACTCTAAGCCAGTCATTAAGTGGAGCTTGGGCAGGGACCTTTTGCTGTCCAGCCCATGGGCTTCAGAGTACACTGGGTTTAAGGTTTTGGGAACAGGAAAGAAGGAAGGAAGGAAGGAAGGAAGGAAGGCAGGAAGGAAGGAAGGAAGGAAGGAAGGAAGGAAGGAAGGAAGGAAGGAAGGAAGGAAGGAAGGAAGGAAGGAAGGAAGGAAGGAAAGGAGGGAGAGAGAGAGGGAAGAAGGGAGAGAGGGAGGAAGGACATTGAGCCAGTAAACCCCAAAGCCCCAAAGGAAGGGAAGAGGGAGACAGAAGGGAGAAGATGAACTGGGTTACCCAGTTAACTGGGTCCCCACTCAGGCAGCTTGGTCTTCTCACAGTCTATGTTCATCTTTCATTTTCAGAGAAGAACATGACATCAGAGAAATGATGACATGACTTGCACTTGACTTTGTTTTGAGGGAGGGAGGGCTGTGACGCACTTGACTTTGTTTTGAGTGAGGGAGGGCTGTGCAAGGTCACCAATCTCACTTTCTCCTCCTGAGTCATCTGGGTCCAGTGACCAGATATTCATCTGGATGACTGGAGATGGCCCCGGATGATTTGTATGCTACTGAGGAACCTTGTAGTTAAATTTGAGATGAGTGTGACTGAATGAGACACAGCCACCTGTAATCTATCTGCATATTTTTTCAATTAACTAAGCATTTACTAAGTACCTACTAAGTTCAAGGTAAGGCTGCAGTGGTTAGAGTGCAGGAACTGGAATCAAGAAAACCTCTGTTCAAATCCAGCTTCTGATGCTTCCCTGCTAAGTGATCATGGGAAAGCCTCTGAGTTTCAGGAAACTCTGTAAGACTTCTGTATAAGTCATATATTTAGAGTTTGCATGACAACAAAATTATAAGTCCTTGACAAATTGATGTACATTCAAGGCACTTTGCTACTGTGGTAGCATTCTTCCTATTTCAATACTTAACACCAGGCAGCCATCTGGTCATAATTCCAAGTATAGTGTATGTATCTCCATAGTTACTCTTCAAGCTCCTGTTGCCATGGTGATAGTTCTGTGTCTTTCATGGGATTTAGCATTAAGGGCCTTCCATCGAGTCTCAAATAAATAGTGACAAGATATTCCAAACCTAGTTATCGAGAAATCTGAGTTTGAGTCCCTGCATTTATCCACTCTGAATGAACAGGACATGGAAGAAAAGTGCTAAAAGCATTATATTCAATGAAAATCCCTATATGTCTCATCTTCTTTCTTTTTTCTCCCCTGTAGAAAAAATATAAATGTTTTCAGAGTGGTTCTAGGGCTTCAGGTAAAAGAGAATTCAACCAACATGGAGCAATGGGATATAGTGAAAAAAAATTGTCTGCTTTCAAGCCAAGGATTGGAGCTCAAATCTACACTCTGCCTTTCACTAGTGACTCTGGACAAGTTATTTAACTTCTCTGGCCCTTAGTTCCTCCATCATAAGATAATGAGATTGGACTAGATGACATACAGGTGAATTCTAAGGCTAAACCTATAATCCTATAATACTTCTCTCAGCAAAGGGCTCATCCACATTCCCTGGGGTCCTTCTTAAATTGTTCCTGTCTCTTTGCTGTTTCTATCTCTTCTTCCTACTCTAAATAGTAGGAGAAATTCAGAGGAAGTGAAGGAGAAAGAAGAAGGAGGAGGAAGAGGAGAGGGAGGAGGAGGAGTTCTGCTAGAGAAATAAGACAAGGTGACAGTGGTTGGAACTGGAGTATTCTGATTACATACACACACACACACACACACACACACACACACACACACACACACACACATATATCCTTCAGCTGGGACTGAGTCAGATGCTCCTCATCCTATGAAAGCAGCAGAATTCAGACACAGTATCAGACACTGAAAACAAGGTAGACCAGAGTAATATAGGACCTAAAATCTCAGGACGTATGTTTGGCTCAAAGTTCAGAGACTTCTTAATATTAGCATGAAATGTGATCTTCGATGATCCACTGATTTGTCTCTATATCTGTAAGATACAGATAATACTTGCTTTGCATTATCCTTTATGGGTCTTTTGAAGCCAATTTATATTTTAGGTCTACTTGCAACTTTCCTTAATAGTTATAATAGCTAGCTTTTATATAGTGATTTAAAATTCACAAGAGCACTTTACAAATATTGTATTTTATTCTCACAACAACCCTGGGAGGTAGGTGCTATTATGATCCCCATTTTATAGTTGAGGAAACCGAGGTGGAGAGGAGGTTAAGTGACTTTTCCCAGGGTCATAAAGCTAGTAATTATCAGATGCTGGACTCAGGACTTCTGACTTCAGAATCAGTGCTCTATGCACTATGCTGTCACCTTGAGGCATCATTTTTCAAAGGTGGACTGTTATTCTCCTTGTCCCACTGGCTTTCCCTCACACACAAGTCTCCTTCTGCTGCCTCTCTAGGAGAGATTCTAGATGTCTGAGATGGACTCCCTCCCACTTCCTTCAAAGCACAGAGCAGGTGTGACACCTTTTCCACTAAGCCTTTCCTGATTCTCTTAGTTATTGTTTCTGAAATTATCATCAAACCCTAAGTCTAGAGCTGGAGGGGACCTTAGGAAGTCATCTTGCCCAACCTTCTCATTTTACAAATGAGGAAAAAGACCTGCTCATGGTTACCCAGGTAGAAAGTGTCAGAGCTGACATTTAAACCAATAACCTCTGATTCCCAATCCATTACTTTTTCCCCTCTATGGCAATTTCATTCTATTGACAGGTGTTGAGAGACTTATAAAGATAATTAATATTTGGGCCCTAACCTCATGAAGTTAAATGGGGGAAATATGGCACATATATACATAACTCATAATTATATAAGTATTATAATTATATTAGAATGTACTCAATTCAATAAACATTTACTGTGACAGGTACTGTGCTAATTTCAGGGGATCCAAATAAGAATGCTGCCCTCAAGGGGCTTACAGTCTGCTGGGGGAAGACAACATACAAAGTGGGGTGAGGATGGAGAATACACCAGGGGTCATCTTGTTCTGTGGAGTTGAAGCCAGAAAGAGCTGCAATTCAGTCTTCCATTCTCTACTCAGAGAGGAGAGGAGACTGAGGAGGTGGTATACCAAGGCAGTTAGGAGCATGCTAATGAGATTAGAAGTGATGAGATCAGAAGCATTCTAATATAAACATAATTATTATTCTCCCAAAGCATCAAAGCATGAGTTTTGAAGGGAGTTTTTTTAAGTTTTAAAACAAGACAAAAAATTAATTTGAACAATTTAATTAAAATTTAATTTAATTTTTATATAATAGATCGAGTCTATAAATTCCAAAGATAATCAGATTCTTTCTAAAAGACTTATTGTGAAATTCTCATTGCTTATATGCATACTAAGTAACAGAATGTTTCTTTAAAAATCTTAACATATAAAATAATATTAAAATAACTTATCTACTTATTTTACAGCACATACTGGGAATCCAGAATGAATGATCTTAACTAATAATTGAGTTCATTTGCTTCAGTTGGAGCAATAGAGATTTCTCCAGTCATTGAGCCAGATTGGTCAGATGTTCTGTAGGAATGGGATGTTTCTTTAAATTGCTTTATCAGGCAGTCGAATATTGCCTCTTCACTCCCTACAAAACCCTTTGGTATTTTCATGAATACTGTCATCAGGACACCTACAAAAGGACTAATTTGCATCAATTAACAAAAAGCATAAAAGCAACTAGATTTCTCCACACAGCCCACCAAGCCTCAGAGCAAACTGACAAAGAAGTCCTAATTGTATCTAGCAACATAAACCCCTGAGGGGGGACACAAAAGATATGATCTCCACTGCAAAGTGACCCTTGCCACTTGACCAAAGCAACGTCCACCTTTGTTACTATTAGCAGGTACAGAATTGAGAAACATTTCAACTCTTTCATGCAGTTCACTATCTTCTTCACAGAAGGACAGTGTTAGGGGGCATCTCAAGGCCCATTTGGTCCAAAGGATAGCAAAAAACTACCCACAAAGTTGATGCCTCTTGATTAGGAAAGTAAAATGGAACGTTATTTCCTCTAAGAAATGATGAAAACAAAGAACTTGGGGAAGTCTGGTAAAAACTGACATCAATTGATGCAAAGTGAAGGAAGCAGAACTGAGAAAACAGTATAACAATGAAAGCAACAATGTAAACTGCAGGGTTGAGGGGGGGGAAGATTAAAAGATCAAATGCTGTGTAATTAAGACTAAGTTTGCTTTAGGAGATAAGAGAATGTATCTCCCTTGTTAACAGAGGTGTGAAACTATGGATGTGGAACTTTTAATACATTGTCAACTCATTTGACGCATTGTATAGTGTTTTTGTTGAAATGTTTTTTTTCCATTTTTTTTTTTTTTTAGCACTTTGTTATAAGGAATGGTGCTCTAGTGGGTAGAAATAGAGGGATATGTTTAATATATATTTTAATTCACATATTCTATCTTATATTATCGACGTTTTCCCAGGAATCAAGTAGCATTAAAATGCCAACTAAATTAGGGGTATTTGGACCCAGCCAAATACATGCATAGTTTCAAATAGCCATGACAAGTTTGAATCATACAGAGAATTAGCAAGTGGACTGTCTCTCAAAGTATACCAAGCCATGTTTTTCATGAAATAAAAATGGGGACATTAAACTATACATAAAGATCCCTGCAGTCCATACATTAGCTTAGTTTTAAAACATAATATTATCTGTGTTTTATTATATTTTTTCATTTTGTTAAATATTTCCCAATTATATTTTAATCTGGTTCTGGAGTGTTATGGGCCACATGTTGTCCATTTGAGACTTCAGTCTTAGAGAAAGAAGGGAGCAAGGGGACAGACACTACACCTTTGCTTTCCAGTCCTTCAACTGGTATAGAGAATGGAACAGCTCCTAGGACCTTCTATCCACAGCTGGTCACCCTCCAGGAAACAGGAGGGAAAATCCTTTGTCAAACTAAAATACATATACATACATGCATGTATATATGTATGTATGTGACAATTTCAAACTGCTCGCTGCTTTTATAGACACCTTTTCATAATAAGAGCAAGACAATCCTGACAGGTACATATTTCTAAAAGGGGCTGCTAGTGTAGTCTTGGAGGGATCAAAGCATCTTCCACTGCCCTTTCCTATGCTTTCTCAGTTTGGCACACACTATGACCGGATCCAGTTTCTACATTCAGATTGGCACATACTACAGTTCCCCCTTACAAGAGGGCTGGCATGTATAACTAGGAAAGGGGTTCACTACTTGGCAGCAGCGGCTAAATTCTGTACAGCAGTGGTGGCTAGATTATGTACGATAATCCCTCCATTTGGTGCTAAGCATACTTATGGTGCAGTACCACAATTGTACTTACATTACCCCTCTATTCTCAATTGCGTTATCCTAACCTCTGCTACTTGTAATTTGGGAATTAGCTTGGGAATCAATTCTTTCCACCAAAGGAGGCACCATAAACACAAATAGCAACAAACCCTGTGAAGATACAATAGAAACCCCACAAACAGATACTTCAGCTGTGAAAGACTTGGGAACCAAGTACTTAGCCATTCCCATGGGGACCAGGGCTCCACCACTTCCTGGACCTTGTTCCAGGCATTTAGAACAGATTCCATATGGTTATACATGTGGTTGAAGTTATCTGGAACCACGTGTAGCACTCCTGACCTACAAGAGTGCAGGAAGAAGTCCAGAGTTAACCTGTTTTGTAAGGCTACAGTCCTAAGTGCATGGACTTCAGTATTTAGGTCTTCCATAATGCCTATGGTTTCATTAAAAAATTCTTATAAAAATTGTTCATTTTATTCAGGAGCACCAGGTGAGGGCAACAGTCACCCGCCCCAACCCATACTCACCTGTCTACTTTAAGGGGAGCCAGTAATATGCTTTCTTGTTACACAGGAAATAAAACCCCTGTGAGGCTACCCTGAAAAACCCATTCTTGGGTGCTTGGCCCCCTGGCTTAAGCACAATTCTCAGAAGGGTCTTTTCTTCCTGAAAAGAATATTCTGTTTCAGGGATTGAGTGTGATTATATCCCATTGGCCACTCCACTATTTGATCTAGTGTAACATTTTGCTCATAACCCAAATCTGGTGGCCTGACAACACATTGAAAGATTAATGGAGGCAAGAATTATGAAAAGTTGGTACTCTTATGTTGGGGGACAGCTCTGGACCGGGGTCCCCCGTGAGGACCGTGAGACACCTGAGGGTCCGAACCTGCCCCCTTGTGGGGTACTGGGATGGCCCTGGTAACAGGCTGGCTCCACCCACGGGGAGGCACTTGGGAGGAGCTCGCCCGCCCATGGGAGGTACGGGGGAGGAGACAGGGAATAATAAAAGGGGATGACCACGAGAGCTGGAGAAGAAGAAACGCAATAAAGCTTGCTGACTGCAACTCCTTTCGGGTGCTCTGCCTGTTTATTGCCCTCCCCCAACCGGGAGGGGGACCGGAGACGTCCCAAGACCGAGGCTAGGTAAGTAGAAGGCGAAGGCCCGGAAGTCGCCCCGGGCATCTGGCACCCTGAACAGGGACCGCCGTAGGGAGAGGAGAATCCGCCTTGCCCCGCAGTAGTAGCCTTGCTCCGCTACTGCGGGAAGATTCAGGCAGCCTCAGTATTGAGAAGTGGCCAGGATGGGTCAGGGAAATAGTTTTCCCAGTTTAAAGCCCGAAGATAAAGGAGTACTTGCTTGTCAGCTGTATAAGCTTTGTAAGATCCATGGGCTTAAGCCCCACATTCGGGACTGTAGAGCATTTGTGGAAAAGATCTGGGATGTCTCCCCTTGGCTAGAGCATTGTGGGTTACGCCCAGCTAAATGGGGCATAGTGGGACAACAGATGGTTGCCTATGAGAGGGTGAACCCGAGTGTATTAACAGAGGAGGACTTTACGTTCTTTCAAGTGGTCGCCGCACTTTTGTGCTCGAATCCCCGTCCCCCCTGGCGATCAAACGGTGAGACCCAGACAGGGCAGTCCCTTCAAGGGACAACAGAAGAAGAAGAGGAATCCGATGAGGATGATCCCAACCCCAAGCCTTTATATCCATGGGGTATGTTAAGAGAATGTGCAGGCAGGGACCAGGACTGCGCCCTTCCAGATGGCATGGCTGAGCAAGGGGCGGGACTCTAGAGCCCCGAGGGGAAGAACAAAGGGAAAGTTTGATGAGGAGGGAACCCCCAAGAGGGAGTGGAAAGCCCCCGAGACAAAGGGAAAGTCTGATGAGGAGGGAACGCCCAAGAAGGAGTGGAAAGTTCCCAAGACAAAGGGAAAGTCCGATGAGGGAGGAACACTCAAGAAGGAATGGGAAGTCCCTGAAACAGCAAGAGAGGGCTGGGGAACTCGCAGGAAGAAGTTTCAATGGAATTTGGGAACTCCCAGTCCTCCCGAGGTCGGGCTGAATGCCCTCTCCTTCTCCCCAGCCGCCACGTCCTTGTCACAATCATCACAAGGAGCGCGGTCATTTACCTACGGGCAGTCCGGGCCCTCGGAGCCTCTGAGTGTACTCACTCAGAGCCTATCCGCAGCTTTGGCGGAGGGACAGGAGATAGATTTAGAGGAGTGGGAGGGGGCCGGCGCTTACCCTGTCATTGTGGAGAGGGATCCGATGGGAAACGAGAACCGTTTCCATCGACCGGTGCCCTTCAAATTATTGAAAGAACTGAAGGAGGCCGTCTCCAAATACGGCCCTTCGTCACCTTATGTGAAACATCTCCTTGCGAATACCACAGCCACTTGGCCATGGGCCCCAGCTGATTGGAAGGAAGTGTCGGGGGCTATTCTTACACCAGGTCAGGTAGTGGCTTATGGCGCCGCCGTTAGACAAGAGGTGCTCAGATATGTCAAGGAACACAATATTGCAGAGACAGAGGACGCTGTGAATATGATAACAGGGGCAGGGCCATACTCGCAGCTTATTGACCAGCTCCAGTTCAATCCTCGGGTGATGGCTGCAGTTCAGTATTGTCATATTAGGGGTTTTGCCAAGATTGACGCCCCGGGGACTATGAGGGACAAGTTGGTAGGGCTAAAGCAGAGGGTTAGCGAGTCCCCCACTGATTTTGTGAGTCGGGTCCAGCTTGCGGTCCGGCGGTCTCTTGGCTCGGGACCAGGAACGGATTCCCTGATAATTCAGCTGGTCCGAGATGGCCTGCGTCCTGAATGCTCCCAAGCCCTAGCGGGCTTGGGGCCTCTCGCCTCCCTTGAGGAGATAGTAGAGAGGCTGTTAGACATTCCACCTAAAGACACCCACCAGGCCATGGTGATGGCGGTGGCCCAAGGGGTGACTCAGGCCCTTCAAGGTACCAAGGCCCAGAAACAATGTTATCGCTGTGGCCAAATGGGGCACTTTAAGAGCCAGTGCCCTGTCGCTAAAATGGGAGCATTGCCCACCTGTTTTCGCTGTGGGAAACCGGGCCATATTGCCAAACATTGCCGTCTAAAGCAGCAGCCTCAACCACCTCGGTCAGGAAATGGGAAAGGGGGCCTCTCTCGGGGGGGCCCCCGACCCCAGAAACAGATCTTCCCAGTGGAGGCTGTAGGCCCTGTCCCTGCCCCCCAGCCCGGGAATTCTGTACCCCTATCGTTCCCGCAGCAGTATCAACAGGCTCTCCAAAAATTGCAACCCTAATATGCACATCTGCCATGGATCCCTCAGACACTGATTTAGTTATAAGGCCTTGGCATACTGAAGGGATTGATGTGCCCCCCGCTCCCTTTCCCCGCTTGGTGGTGGGACCCTCCGGCTATGTGCCATTCATAGTCCATACTCAATTGTTGTCCAGCGGGTCCTCCATGATTTATTTGAACAATCCTCATTGTTATCCCATAAACATTGCCCCAGGAACTCCCGTTGGGAGGGGTATCTCTCTGCCTTGGGTTGAAGAGTCCGGGCAGGAAACCCATCAAGTTAATTGGTGCTCTCCCATTGTGGGCGATCGCCCCATGATACAGATTTTGGTTGAAGGACGCCCAATCATGGGTCTGCTCGACACCGGAGCAGATATTTCAGTCATCAATGCATCCCAGTGGCACCCCAGTTGGGCAGTGAACGATGGTGCTGGCCAGGTTGCTGGAGTAGGGGGTGCCAGTTTGGCACTACGGGCTGCTAAACATTTGAATTGGACCTTTGAGAATCATCAGGGGTATTTTAGGCCTTTGAAATTGACAGGCCTTGCCTACGCCCTTTGGGGGCGTGACCTTCTTCAGCAACTTTGGTTACACCTTACCACCCCAGAACACCTTCAATTAAACATTCCGGGGCCACTGTGACCGTGAGCAGCCCACCTATAACATGGAAAACCGAGACCCCTGTGTGGGTTGAGCAGTGGCCCCTAACCCCTCAAAAGCTCACCGCCTTACGCTTTATAGTTGCTTCCCTTTTGGAGCAGGGCCGCATTGAGCCCACTACAAGCCCTTACAATTCTCCTGTTTTTGTTATAAAAAAGAAAAATGGATCTTGGCGCATGCTCATAGACCTTAGAGAGATTAATAAATGCATGCTGCCTATGGGGGCGCTACAACCTGGTCTCCCTAGCCCTGCTGCGATCCCCCGAGATTTTAGTATGACAATTATTGACATCAAAGATTGTTTCTATAGCATTCCCTTACATCCACAAGATAGAGTCAAATTTGCCTTTTCCATTCCCTCGGAAAATCGCCAGCAGCCATATGAAAGGTATCATTTTACCGTGCTCCCTCAAGGGATGGCAAATAGTCCTACTATGTGCCAAATGTATGTCCACGCCATCCTCTCCCCACTCAGACAGTGCTTCCCCAAGGCCATTATCATTCATTATATGGATGACATTCTTATTGCCACACCTAGTCAGGATTCCACGATGGCGCTTACTCAACTTATGGTCGATACCTTAGCTGCCCACGGACTAACTCTGGCTCCAGACAAGGTACAGACTACACCCCCTTTTCAGTATCTTGGCCATGAATTGAAACAAGGACGGATTGCTCGCCGTCCTCCGAGCATTGATCTTTCTCAGCTCACCACTCTCAACGATTTTCAAAAGCTGATTGGCGCTATACAGTGGATGCGGGCAGTTACCCCTATCCCTGATGGTGAATTATACCCGTTGTATGATTTGCTGCGAGGGGATCCCGCTCTGCTTTCACCCAGACATTGGACATCCGAGGCCTTAATGGCAGCCAAGAGCATCCTCAACAGATGCTCCACAGTTGTTGTGCGGCAGGAACCCAACCAACCCATTTATGCCACTATATTAAAAGCCAGTACTTTCATTGGGTGCCTCTATCAATCACATGGCATTTTGGAGTGGCTGTACCCCCCTCGCAACAAAAAGGCCCTTCCACATAAATGGCCAATGGTCTCCCAATTTTTTCTTTTAGGTGCCGAGCGCTGCCTATTGGCTTTTGGCAGATTTCCCATTTTGAATTTAGAGGCATCAGAGGAAGCCTTAAGGTGCTTCTCCGATGAGATTCCAGAATGGGCCTCTCTTTTATGTATGTGTAATACCATAAAGCTTCCGCTCCCCCCAGCGCTTAGAGGATGGGAAGTCCTTCCTATCCATATGCCTTTTACTATTGTATCTCTACAGCCAGTTACGGGACCCACTGTTTTTACGGATGCTACTAAAAACCATAGGGCTGCGGTTTATATCCCTTCCAGGCAATTCCTTAAGGTGTACACCACCGAGCATTCCTCAGCCCAGAAAAATGAATTGCTGGCAATACAATATGCTCTCTCCATATTACCTAATGAGAGCTTTAATCTTGTTACTGATAGCTTGTATTGTGCAAATGCTATTGCTGCTTTACCTTTTGCCCTCATTAATCCCCGTGCTTCAACTATAGCTCAAATCCTATATGATATTCAAGAGTCCATGTTACAACGCTCTACTCCTCTTTATGTATTGCATATTCGCTCACATATGTCCACCATAGGACCCATTTATCAGGGTAATGATATTGTAGATAAAGCCCTTATATTCCCTCTGCATTTAGAAGCACAGGCAGCCCATGATAAGTATCACCTATCTGCCCGATCTTTGCGACGCCTTTATGGATTGTCCAGAGAAAACGCTCGCCAAATAGTCAAACAGTGTATCAATTGTGCCCCATTTCGCCCTCTTGCCCGAGACACCGCAATTAACCCCCGTGGTGATCTCCCTAACGATCTTTGGCAAATGGATGTAACACATTTTGGCAAAGTTCTTATACATGTTTGTATTGATACGGCCTCCAATTTTATTATGGCCTCTATACAGCCTAAGGAAACAGCCCGTGCAGTGATCAACCACCTCTATGGTTGCTTTGCCATGGTTGGGGTGCCTCGAGCCATAAAGACAGACAATGGGCCAGCTTATATTTCCTCTGCCTTTGCCGCCTTTTGTAGAGAATTTTCTATTATTCATATTACTGGCATCCCATATAATCCCACAGGTCAGGCCATTGTTGAGCGTGCTAACCACACTATAAAAACTCTTCTGTTAAAACAAAAAGGGGGAGTAAGGGTGGCGGGGCGCCTCTCCCGAGGTGATCTGGCACAAGCCGTCTTCACTCACAATTTTTTGCAAATCTGAGATGATGGCACATGCCCCGCACAAAGATTTTATCTCCACGAGATGGGAGGCAGAAGGGAAAGGCCGTTAAAGGCCCCTACTGCCTGCCTCACCGGAGCTCGAATCTGGTGGAGGGACCAAGAAGGCAAATGGCATGGCCCTGGAGTAGTTATAGTGAGAGGTCAGGGGTATTTTTGTGTCCAACCAGATGGAGCCGAGCCAGGGACGGAGATCTGGATCCCCACACGGTGGGCAGTTGAGCTGCAAGAAGCCAAAAACAAGGAGGAGACGAGGGCAGAGAGGAAGGCACCGTCCAAAGCGGGTGTGCAAACAGCGTGAGATAACCATGCTCACACTTCTGATGGCCTTACAACAGTTCCTTCCTGGGTCCGAGGCTGTCCAGTCCAAATGGTACAACGCCACCCCCGCAGAGCAGCGAGCCGCGGATCAAAGGGGCAACACCTACTGGGCATTAGCACAGGGACTCCCCGCCTTATGAAGAGTTTCAGATTCAACAACTAATAGAGGAAGGACAATTATTAGCTTCCACTCTCCAATCTTTCATGAAATCAGAGGTAGCGGCGTGGCACCATCAGGACCACATAGACCATCTCCTCCAAAGCCAAATCACCGCCCTGCAAGACACGGTATTTTGTCTAGGAGACCAAATGGCGTTACATCAACGCTATGAGATGTTACAATGCCATTATAAATATCGCCCGCTTTGCGTGCTTAACCTCCCAATTGATTCCTCAACCTTCCCCAATCAATGGCCGGCGGTCCGCAAAGCCCTCCAGGGGGCTATACTGGCTTACAACGCCACAGATGACATCCATCAGTTGGACTTGCTTATTGATCAGCTGAATAACCTTTCCAGAACGTTTGAGGAAAAGCGTGAACAAGAAGAGCGTTCCATCTTCGATTGGTTACAACGAATCCTGGACTTGCATTGGCTGCCAGGGGTGCTCTCCTCCATTGCAGTTCTTGTCCTTATGTGTCTCATCCTGCCGTGCCTCCTGAAGTGCCTCCTGCAATTATTGACACGGGCACTGGAGAGTCTTAAAGGCGATGTCTTGTCTCTGAGACACCGCGAGGGCAGGTCCCCATGGGGGGAATTGCCCAACCTACCCGTGTAAAACAAAAAGGGGGAAATGTTGGGGGACAGCTCTGGACCGGGGTCCCCCGTGAGGACCATGAGACGCCTGAGGGTCCGAACCTGCCCCCTTTTGGGGTACTGGGATGGCCCTGGTAACAGGCTGGCTCCACCCACGGGGAGGCACTTGGGAGGAGCTCACCCGCCCATGGGAGGTACGGGGGAGGAGACAGGGGATAATAAAAGGGGATGACCACGAGAGCTGGAGAAGAAGAAACGCAATAAAGCTTGCTGACTGCAACTCCTTTGGGGTGCTCTGCCTGTTTATTGCCCTCCCCCAACCGGGAGGGGGATCGGAGACGTCCGAAGACCGGGGATAGGTAAGTAGAAGGCGAAGGCCCGGGAGTCGCCCCGGGCACTCTTATCCCAATAAAAAATGAATGAGTAGGTAACAGGTCCATAATACTACACAGGAGTAATATAACAAGCAAATTTACAAATGAATAAAGAAATTCAATACAGCAGTACCTTTAGGGGTGTCAAGTCTTTCTGCAGTGTCTGTGATCTTCAGGGCTCTGGCAAGTACTTCCTGTGCATCTCTCAGACAGTTACATATGGATCAGGGAAGACCTGTGGAGGCATTCCCTTCACTATAGCCAAGAACCAGGTCACTTGCAGAGATTCTCTAGATAATGCTACCAAGTCCTGCTGATGATAAGATTTTGCATAATTTAGTAAAACATAACAAAATCTAATCATATTGGTCTTTCAGTAATTAGTCCATGTACTGAAAACCTGTTCAGACCTTAAGGATCTAACCTTGTTCTTGAAAGGGATTCACAAGGTCTTGACTTGGAAAATGAAACATTTTTGTCTCAATATTATCACACAGCTACTTCAAAATAGGGGAGAAGAGACATGAATTTAAGAGTTCTTTCAATTATTAATGCAATTTTACATGTAAAACCTTTGATTCAAATATTTTGAGAGTTTATTTCTAAAGATACTCAAAACTAGTATGTTCCATTTTGAAAGCTGTTGATACATTTTAGTCCTTAGAATTCTAATGGCTTAATCTTGTTGCTTTATCTCAGTTTACCACTCCAGTGAATTTTTAAAACTTTTACATCTTTAGTCTATTTCTCTTTTGAAGATGTGTGTGCATGTGTGCGTGCGTGTGTGTGTGTGTGTGTGTGTGTGTGTGTGTGTGTGCTCCTCATATCCACCTGAATGAATGAGATATGTCAAGGGCTTAATCATATACATGAACAAGACAGCTATCAGCAAGATGATAGCAACCTAAGAGTTCATTTACTTAGTTGCTTAGGATATGAAGTTGACCACAAGTGCAGATTAAAGTAGTTAAAATCTTTCTTAATTGCATCTCATTATAGTAACTCACACTAAAGTGGAGAGAGAGTTGGTGCATGGCTTTTTGTTTGCTGATAATTGTGTGCCCAATATAGTCTCTGAAGCTAAGATGCCCAAAAGTATGGATCAATTGATTCTCTGTCACTTGTGCTAATTTTGGCCTAATGATTAAAACCAAGAAAATAGAGGTTGTCCACCAATCAGCACCACACCATCCATACATGGAACCATCGGTTACAGCAAATGGAAAAATTTTGAATGCTGTAGATTAGATGATGAAGTTGACACACGCATTGCCAGAGCTAGCTCAGGGATTGAGAGGCACCAAAGAAAAGTGTGGAAGAGAAGAGGTATTCAACTGCCTATCAAACTGAAGATCTACAGAGCTGTTGTGCTGACCTTATTGTTACATGCCTGTGAAACCTGGACAGTATATCAGAGCCATGCCAGGAAACTGAATCGCTTCCATTTGAATTATCTTTGGAAGATTCTCAAGATCACCTAATAACATAAGGTACCAGGTACTGAGGTTTTTTCTCAAGCTGAACTACCAAGCATTCAAACTCTACTACAGAGGATGCGACTTCAATGGGATAGCTATGTTGTTTGAATGTCAAAAGGATGTTTGCCTAGAAGATTATTTTACAGAGAATTCACACAAGGCAAATGCTCACTTGGAGGTTAGAAGTGGTACATGGACACTCTTAAGATCTCTCTGAAAAACTTTGGCATCAGTTGTGAGACATGGGAGACACAGGCACAGGACCACCTAGCATGGTGTGCCCACATCAAAGAAGGTGCTGCGCGCTAAGATGTTAAAACAGAATTGTGGTAGCTCAAAAAGACGTGAGATGCACAAATTTAGATACATCTCCTTCCCATATGGTAGTACACATTATTTGTGCCCAGCCTGTTGTAGAGTCTTTTAAGCTCATATTGATCTGATCAACCACAGCAGGACACACTGTACATTGACTCTGACATTGTGATGTTATTTTAGACCTCTTCAAGCACAAAGGACAAACAAGTAGCTCAATATTTTAGTATTAATCTGTTAGTAGATTTAGTATTGCAACAACAAAACTTCCATTGTTCATCTGCCCTGGTTATAAAAGTTTACTATGCAAGAAAAAGGGAGGGATGTGGTTATAATATCAAGACTATCCTTTCAAGGGCCCAGACTGATCTGTAATAAGCCATAATAAGGGAAAACTCTATTTGAGTCCAGGTACAAGTCATATTTAATAGCCAATCATGTAGCAAAGTCCAACATTTATTCACAAAGTATCAAAAGCCGGGCTTGGAACTGACCAGATGGGAAAATTTCTTATTCAGAAAGGAAATAGCACAATGGGAAACTGAGTCAAAAGAGTCTTACCTTTGCCCCACAAAGTCATCCCCTCAACATTTCCCAACACACATTCACCTGTAACAGTTCTCAGGTTACACTCTCTTTGGACAGCATGTGGCTTTTCTCATGAATGGCTTAAGAGAAATTCAGACAATTATGCATGAAATCGACCTCAGGACAATGTCAAACTACAATCCCTCAAGAGGTTGCCTCAAAAGGCAGTGGAGGGTGGAGGTATTATCATTTTTTTTCATGTTGTAAGAATGGTTAACAGTGAGCACATATAAGGATATCTCATTTACCTTTCATTTATAATATAAGAATAACTACATTTTGGAGTTTCACACGTACAGTGAATACACTATTATTGCCCCATTTTACACATGAGAAAAATGAGACAAACAGGTGAAGTAACTTGCTAAAGATCATACAGCTAATAAATTTCTGAAACCATATTTGAACTCAGGTTTTCTGATACATGTCATTTCTGAGCATGTCTCCATACTGGCAAATATCAAATGTCTTTTGCATTAAGTTCTAATTTGCCACAATTTTCCAAGTAGCAGAACACATCTCACTGTAAATGAGGCCACACAATTTAGCTTCAGGATAAAACTTCAATCACATCAAATCCAGGTTTACAATAGCAAACAGTAATATTCAGAACTTCAATTTTCCTCCCAGGGCTATAAACTTCCTGGGCCTCAAATTTTAGAGCTTTTAGTTAATCAAAGTTATAACTTGATAGGATACTGTCCATCTGAAATTGCTACCAGGCAATTTCTTTGTAAGTTTCTTCAAGTCTCTCTAATCTCAATATAATCAAACTGTCCCTAACCTCTCTCCAAACTCCAAATCCTTTCCCCCCCAAAATTTCCAGTTGCACAGACAGTGAACAAAACTGACTTCAACTTTCTTTAGCTTTCTACTAATTTCTTCTTAGCCTTACTTACTTAAGCTTTCTCTCTTTCTTTGTTTTTATAACCCTTCAGGAGACTTAAGTTAAAGCCTTCTAATTTACGGAAACAATTAATTCTGCTGAAACCTTTCCAACTGGTTTCTACAAACTAGGAGAAAAAGAAAGAAAAAGGGGAAAAAAGTTCCTTCTTTTTCTTATCTGTCTTTATTTCTGCAGTCTCCAGCCTAGTGAAGGTTGTGAATGAGTGATGAGGTGTACTACTTCAGCCTTCCCAAAAGACACCCCTAGTTCCTATCCACCTCCATCTTCCCATTATTGTGAATGTTTACCCCTATCAGCCACAAAAGGGTCCAGAACCAGGTGAGGTTGGGGTTGGCAGTTCCATTTGGGAAACCCCAAATGGGGTCATGAAGAATCAAATATGACTGAAAAACAACTGAACAACAACAATGGCTAATTCTGTACAATATTATGTTCATTAATTTCATTCACCATTCAATAGCTGCTTATCTGCTACACAAGATAGAACTATTTAGCCAAAAGAGCATCAGAAAAGAGCTTGGGATAGATGCATGCTTCCTTTCCAGAGTGCTTCTTGGAAAAGAGGGAAAAAACCCAAAAGACAAAGGCAATGTGAAGTGTAAGTCTTAGCCCAGGATTTAAGCCTTTCCTATGGGCCCTTCTGACAGTCTAAGTAAGAGCCTGCAGATTTAGGATGCCAGTTCTCTCACTTCCATCTTGAGGTTTCAGAACCTTCTTCCACTTTCCCACAGCAAGTGATTATCTGTGAATATCAAGACAGTGGTCATTCCAAGTTTCCCCAATATGTATTCAAATTCAGTGGCTCCAGCGTTTCCAGGCAGTTACCAAAGCTAAGCTTGAGTTCTCTTGATTTGACAAGGTAGAAGAGACATCACTTGGATGCTATTAAAAAATCTTTGTTGGCATTCAGATTTGAAAGGTTTTGAATTATGTGTTGTCATTTTCATATTTATGTTTCCATCGATTTACTTGTTCAGGGAGGAAAAAAATAACATATTTTGTTCACATCCTTTCCCTGAGGATCCTCTACATCAACCCTCAGTAGCATGAAAGAAAGCAAACAGATTGCCAGTGTGCTATTGGCAGATTGAGTGGGGAGGGGGAAGGCATTGAGGGAAAGGACTGGGTTTAATAGAAAGCACTGGCTTTGGAGTCAGAGAATTTGGGCCCAAATCCTGTGTCTGACACATATTATCTGTGATATATTGGGCAAGTCCTTTTATCTCTCTGGGCCTCAGTTTCCTCACTTGCAAAATGAAAGGGTTAACTTATCAATGTTCTGGGCTGTGTACTCCCCAAAGAGGGGGAGTATCTAGTGCCTATGGAAATAAATAGGGGGAAACCCTAGGGAATGTATTACATGGTGCCAAAGAGGGAAAAATAATTCAAAATAAATTACTCTGTAAATTAGGCTCAAGTCTGCCAGAAACAATTTTATTGAATTTAGCGTTAACCTATATGCAAGTCATTTCCAGGTTGGAGAGAGAGGTATCCAAACTGGCATCATTCTTCATGGCCTCTGACGTGACTTTTTGCTCCAAGAAGACTTCAGGTGATATTTATAGGAATCTTGAACTAGGAAAATATCATAGTGTATTAAACTACAGTTTGGGCTTAATATTCCAGTGATCAATATCTTACTCTTGAATTTCAAAGAGAAGACCTGATCCCCAGGTGGGTGTTGGTACCACTCACATCACCTTTACACCATTTGAAAGTAAGATGTTCTTTCCACTTAAAGAGAAAAGTCTAGAAAAGGTGTAGAGAAGTATTATTATTTTTAATATTTCTAGAGAAACCAAAAAAGAAGGTGTTTTAATATGTTTACCACAATAAGAAAACCCTTGTAGAACTTAGAAATTCACATTTGATCTGAGAAGCAGACTCTCAGTCTTCTTTAGAAGATACCAAGTTTCATCAAGGCATTCCAAATCAATACTTAACTGCAAGAGAAATCAAAGTTTGAACTCATTCCCAACACTTTGGGCTCTTGGCTGGGTGACTATAGTCTCTATGAGCCTAGTGGTACATGAATACAATAATGCCCTTTGTACCTGACTCACAGGGTTAGGAGGAAAATCAAAAGAGATAATAATAAGTGTAAAGAACTTTTAGAAGCCCCATAAAAGTGTCAGCAACTAGAATATATTTTCCTTCCTTACCCCAGTCACCCCTGAGCTACCAGGCTGCTAAGCATCCATACCCATTTTTGCATTTATGTCACCCAAGTATCAAAACATATGTTCACTTAACTTGGCAGCTACATGGCATAGAATGCAAGGCCTGGAGTCAAGAAGACCTGAGTACCAGTCCAGAATCAGATACTACTTACTACCTGTGTGACCCTGGGCAAGTCCCTTAACTCTTGTTTTCCTCAATTTCCTCAGCTGTAAAATGAGCATGAAAATAGTTCCTACCTCCCAGGGTTGTTGAGGATCAAATGAGATATTTATAAAGTTCTTAGCGCAGTGTCTGGTACATTATTGGTGCTACATAAATGCTAACTCTGGTTAATGTTACCCTGCCAGGATCTTTCTGAGAATTCCCCATCTGCCCGCTCTTCTGTGTCTGATAGGTTACCAAGTTCTCTACTGTGGAAGCAATTCTTTCAAAGGGAAGCCAGCCAAGCTAGAGGGGGCAGTCACATGAATCTGTCCCCTGATTCTCCTCATCCAGAGATAAAAGTTTAGGAAAAGCAATTAAAAAAAAAAAGGAAAGATAGTAGCAAAGGGAGATTTTCCATGACTGCTTTGCTCCATTAGTGATAAAATAATCCAGTTTAGGACCAAAAGAGAGGGATAAGCGAAGCCTTCCTTATGGAGGAAAGGTATGGATACCTTTTTTATCTTATTATTGCTATGATATTCTTTATTGTGGTATAGAGATGACCCTGGGTTCTTGATCTGGCCAATTCTGTCCATTTCTTCCAAAGTTATTTGTAGGGGCCAAGAGAAAGACTTCATGCAGAAGGTCTAACCCCACTAAGTTCGGAGGCTTAACACCAGGTCAGACACAGGGTTTTTATTTTTATTTTTTTACTTTTATTTTTTTACTTTATTTTTTTTCCCACTGTAACTCTGAAAGACTGTCTACCAACTTGTAGAGAAATTACAAGATGTTGACAGAAGGAATACTTGGATCCCTAAAGTACTGAAATGCCACAATTAGAGGCACCAAGGTGGGGCAATGGATAGAGTCCTAGAGTTAGGAAGACCTGAGTTCAATTCTAACCCAAACGCTTACTAGCTTTGAGACTCTGGATCAGGGATTTAACCTCTCTCAGCCTCAGTTTCCTTACCTGTAAAACAGTCATAATAATGTCAACTACCTCAAAAGTGAAGATCAAATAAAAACACATAAGGTGCTTTGCAACTTCAAGTGCTGAATATGAGCTCTAGCTATTATTATTAGTCATAAAAATAATAGCTCACATTTAAATAGTTCCTTTCAACAGTGCTTTCTTCACAATAGTCCTGCAAGGTAGGTTTAGGGTGAACGTTTTGATCCTCAGTTTTGTAGATTAGGAAACTGAGGTTCAGAGAGGGTTAATAATTTACCCACAAGCAAGGAGCTTGGTGGGAGCAATCAAAATTCGACTCAGTTCTCCTGATTCCAAATCTAGTGCTGAACTTTGGAGGTGGTCTACCCTGAACGCAGGGGGACTCCCTCAGCCTATGACAGATTTGGTAACCCATTAGAGGAAGACATCTTCAATAGTAGCAATAGAGGTGTCAAAGATTGGGAGGAGATGAGAGGAACAAGGTCAAGAAGGGATATTGGGGACACCAACATTTGCCTGAAAGGTGCCCAGAAGGACACAGGTGGGATAGGTAATCTCATTAAGGTCTTAAAAGGAAACTCCCACCAACCTACCATGGGTGCAGGAGCTGATGGGAAAAGGAAGTTAGAAGGTTGCAATTACTAACAGAGAAAAAAGGTCAGGCTCATGGCAGTGAGGTAAGGATTATTCCTTATAGAACCAACCTTTGAAAAAAATCATCAGGTAGAACTTTTTATTTTCATAAGATGTTGAAGCCCAAGGAGACAGCTCAGAGATTACCTAGTGTAATCTTCTCATTTTATACGTATGAAAATGGATGTTTGACTTGTCTAAGGTTCTACAGTGAGTTAATGGCTAGTGTACTATTGTAAGACAAATAAACACAGCGTACAGTAGGGCTGCTAGCACAAGTTCACTCTTGATTTGGTCAGACAGGAAAGACACTAAATCTTATTTTATTCTAGTCTAGTGTTCTCAGAAGAGGATTGCTGATAACAGGAACACCAACTCCTACAGCATTCCCTAATCACCCTTCTTACATGGGTTGGTGAGAAGGGTGGAGGCCAGCTACCCCTACATCTCCATGCGGTCAATTGAGACAGGCACAACTTGTTCTTCCCCTAAATCCCCTCAAACCTCAATGGGGGCCAGTTGAGGCAAACACAGATTCCCCCCAAGACTAGATGGGGGTCAATCAAGACACATACAGCATTTCAGCTTGTGCATTCAACCCTAAGGTTCCCCCCAAGCCTCAGTGGGGGCCAGTTGAGGCAACACAGCATTTGTGCATTCAACCCTAAGGGTTCCCCATTCACCACCTAGTGACCACCTGTTTTATAGACCAACAGACAAAGAAGGCATATTGCCAGCAATAGCCTCACAAGTTTACATCACCTCATCCCTGTATCTCACTGCGCAGCCTCGGTGGATATTTATATTACTTACCATTACATAACTCTGTGCAAGCGTGGTGGAGATGTTTTGAACCATAATTGTGGAAACTCATATGTAGTACCTGGGAACAGGAGATTGTTATGGCCATGGATGCTGGGAACTCTGAGAAATAATAACAAAAATTCACTTTACACACACTAAAACCACCTTACGCTAAAATTCACCTTACATACAACTACCTATATGACTTGATAGATATGTCCCTTAAGAACTCTGAACCTTACTCTCCTCATCTGTAAAATGGGAACACTGATAGTACTGAAAACAGCAAAGTATGACATAAATACATGCTATTGTTATTATGTCGGATTAATCAGTTTGCCTGCGGTATCTAACTGGTCGGTGGAAAGTCCACCCACTTGATCACTGCTGCTTTCTACATTGGCATTTGCCTCAGTAGGTACTGGATACTTCTTGG
This sequence comes from Notamacropus eugenii, assembly GCF_028372415.1. Taxonomy (NCBI): domain Eukaryota; kingdom Metazoa; phylum Chordata; class Mammalia; order Diprotodontia; family Macropodidae; genus Notamacropus; species Notamacropus eugenii. The sequence continues at coordinate 479,705,023 of NC_092873.1, read as the reverse complement.
ACGGTACTCCGTCATGACCCTACACCAAAACCTTCTTCTCCCCCTGCTATCTACCCCCACACTTTTAAGTTTTCTTTTGCATGCTGCTTCTCCATTAGATTCCTTGATAGATAGATAGTTCCTTGAGGGTAGGAACTGTCTCTCTTTTTCTTATTTGTATCCCTAGCACTTAGCACAATGTAGGTGCTTAATAAATATTAAGTGGTGCCCTGTCTCCTTTCCTACAAACAGAACTAATTTCCAAGATGACTACCCCTCCAAAAAGACAATTGACCAGGAGCACCAAAAAGCCAAGGAAGAAAAGGTCTTGGAAGACTCCGCAGAAGGTAAATGAGAGTACAAGCTCCTTGAAGGCAGGGGCCATTTTACTTCTATCCTTGTACTCCAGCATGCCCTCTTGCCAACACTTTCTCTGCCCCATTCCTCCACTCTGGTTTCCTTTTGCGTGTTGTCTTCCATTACATTGTAAGTTCCTTGAGGGCAGGAGCTTTCATTGTTTGTATCCCCAGAACTTAGCACAATGTAGGTACTTAATAAATATTAAATGATGCCCTGTCTTCTTTCCTACAAACAGAACTAAAGTCTATCATGGCTACTCCTCCAAAAGAAGATCCAAAACCAAATGACCAGGAACACCAAAAAGCCAAGGAAGATTCCACAATAGGTAAATGAGAATGTAAACTCCTTGAAGGAAGAAACTTCCTAGCTGAGTGCTAGCCTATAGCAGGCACTTAATAAATGCTTCTTAATTGATTGAGTAGTGTAGGGATTGTACTCAGTTACCAGAGATTTGAATTCTTCCTTAACAATAGTGGCCTGCTTAGGGCTTCCTCATGATCATGAGATGACTCTCCTTAATCCAGTTTCCTCCTTTTAAAATCTAGGGCCATGTACTTGAGAGAGAATCTGGAAAGTTTAAGGAGCTCCTGTGTGAGAACCTTTAGGAAAGGGGCAATGTGGACTGTGAGCATCTGGGATATCTACAATTATTCTGAGGGACAACGCCTGCCCCAGGTGTCCTCCAGCTCCTTTTCCTTACTCTCTCTTCTGGATTTAAAGTGAAAGGGAAGATAAAAGAGACTCACCTGGTAATCCTAATGTTCATGTGGAGATGATTAGACCACTGATATGCAGCAGGGTTAATGGGATGACTTCATCTCAGCAGTGTCTGGGTTAATGCACATGGGTTATCTCAGAAATGGGCTAGGAAATCAGAACATAAGCAAAAGTTAGAAGAGACACCTGCTTTTCTTTCTCACTGCCTCATTCTTTCATGAAGAGCTTGGGTCCCCAGCTGACTTGGACTTCCTGTCTGTCTTTTCTAGAAGCCAACTGACTGAACGATAACATCTGGGCACAGAAGGATACTCAAAAACTCAAATCTATACAGTTTCTTCTATTTTAAATCCTAATATTTGGAGTAGGGGACAGCTACAAGATTTTAATTCACCTGTTGAGGCTTCTAAATGTGGATGGAATTATTCTTTTTGTCTTATCCTTCCCCTCTCCTTCCTATAACTTTCTGATGATGTAATCTTCCAGGTTCTGTTTCCCAGCTTTGCAATAGACTAACAGCTCCCCTCAATCAGTCATTCCAAGAAATGTCAGGTCATTTGTAATGGTTCCAGTTCCCTCTTGGATGTTGACTTATCCCAATTAGTATATAAGAAAATATACTTCTCTCTAAGGATTCAGCATCCTTAGTACTTTGGGGGGGGCCGGGGGGGAAGCTGTCTCTGCCTCTCTTTGTCTCTTCTTCCTTTCCTCCTCTTCTCTCTCTGCCCTCCCCCAATTTGCGGAGACATGGAGAACTCTGTCAAGTCACAATCACTTCATCCATCTCATCTACATTTCAGAAATCAAGCTTTCACCTCCCAGGCCTGAAGGCTCCTCCCAGGTGTCCCATGATCCTGTGTCACAAGAGGTAGATGTACCAACCTCCCAGGAGGTTCAACCAGTTGTTTCAGCTGCTCTACCTCAAGAACCTGGTACAATGCATTCATTCACTTTGAAATATTCCCTTTTAGGGACTGGTCTCTGTGGTGGGCTGGTGTTTTGACGATTGAAGCTGCTTTTCAAAGTAGGTTCCTCAGAAGGAGTGGACTAATTGTCCTACTGTAGGTGGCCCTAGGGACTTGAGGTAGAAAAAAAACCAATTGATTGCAGCATGTGTAACAGCTCTTAAATTATTCTATGAATATATAACATAAAATCATGAAAGCCTAGAACATCAGAGCACAAAGAAATCTTATACTTCATCTTAGTCCAAATCGTTTGCTTTTCAGATCAGAAAGCTAAAGCCTAGAGAAGTGAAGGCTAGCTAGCTAAGATGAGGTCTAGAGTTCCAGTTTCCTGGCCCTACTTTGACTTTGATTTCTGTCAAAATTATGCAATGCTGCATTAAAAGAATGAATTGTGAACATTTAGAAAAGGAAGCAGTGATCCTCAAGAGCCAGCATGGCTTCACGTAAGGAGTAGGATTAATTCCCACTTCCTTCCTGTTTTTTTGTTTGTTTTGCTTATTAGGAGGATGGAACAAGTTTACTGGAGTAATAGGTGAAGGGAAATGCTGTAGAGATAATTGATGTAGATTTTATTAAAGAATTTATAAAATGTTGGAGATGTGGACTAAGCAGCAGTACAATTGAAGAGATTCATTACTGGTTGAATAAAGCCAACTATTGTTTTTCTTGTTCTGCTTAAAAGTATCTGGACTAGATTTCCTAAGAGAGAACATATTTAGGATGGAGAACAGCTCAGTAATTAAATGCCTATTAGATATGAGAGAGTAAGCTAAGATACCCCAGGTATATGAAGCTAAGAGACTGGGTCACTGCCCTCAAAGAGATTTTAATCTAATAGGGTAGAAGATGATACAAAAAAGAATGTGGTTTTGAGCTAAAAGAAGTCTTGGAACTTGCCTAGTGAGAGCCCTTTATTTTCTAGGCAAAGAAACTGAGGCCTAGAAAGATGGAGAGACTTGTCCAAACTTACACAAGCAATAAGTTATCAGAACCAGAACTTGAATCCAGGACATCTGACTTTATACTACCCTTCCCTCAGACGAGTACAAATGGAACAGCATAAGCTTGAAGGACAAAGGGATCATGGGTGACCCAGGGCAAAACTTGTGGACCAAACGAGAGCTTTCAGTGGACTCATTTGACTTTTCCTACCCTGAAAGAAATTTGGAAGGAGAGAGTAGCATTCTCTAGTACAGGGGGATGGTCTCAAGCCAGGGCCCTTAGGAGTGCTGAGGTTTCTGAACAGTCATCTAAGAGATTACAGCATCCTCTTGCCCAGAAGTATAATATAATGGAATTAACATGTTTCTTGGAAAAAAAAAGACTTGTAGATAAACTTGAAACTAACTCTTAATTTGAGTTTGAGACCATTGGAGTAAAGAATTCCCCAGGTACCTTCTAGGTATACAACTTTTCAGAAGTAAAAGACTTTAGGATGACCAGCTTTGTTTTCTTTTTCTTTTCTTTTCTTTTTTTAGTTCCAGAAGGTGACAAACTTGAACATGCTAAAAAGAGTCTTCCTCAAGATGATCCATGGGCAGCCTCTTCTATTAGAATTTATCTACCCCTACCCAAGAAATTGAGAAGGTTCCTCTCTATGCAGATCCAGAAGAGAGCCCACCCAACTGCCAGAAACAAGAGGCAAGAGTCCCCTACTTTACGTCACACTCCACCAGCACAGGAGCTCAGTGAGAGAGGAAGGTTTCACACAACGAGGAAGCCCCAAGTCATTTTCAATCATCAGAGGATGATGCCATATGCTTGTCTTTACTGTGGAAGGGTTTTAAGGCCATACTCGTGCATCCTTACAAGGATGATGTCCCATCTAAAGATCTTAGAGAAGCTAAGAAACCATGTTCTTCGATACCATTTGAACAGAAACTTCCAGAACCATCCTGGTGAATGTAACCAGAAAAAAAGGGGTACCTTGACTGGAACCCAAGCTCAGATGAAATCCTCCTCTTTGACTAATCCCCTAGAATGGAGTACAAGTTTAAACAGAAATTACTGGAATACTAGCAATGAGGAAGAAAAAGGCTTTACTTTAATGTATGAATCCAATGGCTCAAAGGGTCCTTTCCACTGTCCCTGTTGTTCAGAAACCTACAATGAGGCAGCAGACTTCATTGCCCACCTGAAAATACATTCTGGTATCAAAGTTATTGTTGTGGTTAAGCCCACTTTTCATCTATGCCCTTATTGTAAGTGGGCCTTCCATACTTCAAAAGCTATACTGGCACATTGGTGCCCCAGCCAGTGAGGTTTGGAGGGGTGCTATACTTGCAATTTATAGACTTCATTGCTGTGAAGCTACCATTTGCCTATAGAGTGAAATGGACCAAGGGCCTTTGTTGATAATGTAACCTATTAAGTAAAGGGGGCCTGGGGGTGAGGTGTGAAAGGCTAGTAGGAATAAGAAAAGGAGATGTGATATACAATGGGAAACATCAGGAGGAAGGAAACAAACTTGCCTTTGGGAAAAGTAGACTCCCATCTTGATCCCAGTATCTAGCTTGTCTCTCTGAAATTTAGTAATACACAAAAGTCGTATTGTCAATCTGTACAAGGCAAATTACATGAAAGACTACCTTTAAGTTGGCTTTTGCCAGTCTCTAAGAAGGTTCCTAATGTTTGTGAACATCAGCTCACAGAGGCCTAGTTCTCAGTCATTCTGTGTCAGGGTTTGGATGGATGCACAGAACTTTATGTGCCCTATAGTCAGAAATGTTTTTATCTAAATAAATTATTTTTCTAAAATCATGTTTGAAGAGTACCATCTAAATGACTTCTTTCCTGTGCTTCCAAATTATTTTAAATGATCATTTATTTATACTGGATGACCTTAACTTGCAACAATATGGCCCCCTTGGACATCAGCAAGGGAAGCTTATGATTTTGTTGTGCTCTTGTAAGTCTTTGATTACTAATGTCAAACACCCTCCAAATGAGTGCAAAAGCTTATGGATGTTGGGGTACTGAAGGGGAGTGGGATGGATATTTCCATAAGCTAGGATAGGAAAGCATAACTTGCAGTAAGTGATCTTCATAAGTGATCTTCACAGAACACGTAAGTGGTCACACCCCTTCCCAGCAGACCTTCTTGCTCTTCCTTGGATCCCCTAAGTTCATCTCCCATCTTCACATGGGCCATTGCCCATGGAATACCTGGCATATACTCCCCTCCTCTCCTCTGCCTCATGGAATCCTTTATTTCTTTCTTAGTTTTCCAGATGAAACTAAGACCCAGAGGTCTTAAATAGCTTGGATAAGTCTCTCTGCTATTAAATAATAAAGCTAGAATTTGATAGTTAAGGAGTCATCACTAACATGTCCTTCACAAAGGGGTTGAACCAGATGACCTTTAATGTCCATTCTGGCTCTAAATTTATTATCTTTTGGTGAGCACATTTTCTCCATGTTTTTTAATGCTTCATGACAACAACACCCTCAACAATAATAATAGTGGAGGGATGTAGAAAACTGAGAAAGAACTTTTACAGCTAATGTCAGTGATAAAGGCCTCATTTCTAGAATATATAGAGAACTGAGTCAAATGTACAAAAATACAAGTCATTCCCCAATTGATAAATGTTCAAAGGATATGAACAGGCAATCTTCAGAGCAACAAATTAAAGATATCTATAGTTATATGAAAAAATGCTCTAAATCACTTGATTAGAGAGATGCAAATCAAAACAACTCTGAGGTATCACATCACACCTATCAGATCAGCAAACATGACAGAACAGGAAAATGATAAATGTTGGAGAGGATGTGGGAGAGTTGGAACACTAATTCATTGTTGGTGGAACTGTGAGCTCATCCAACCATTCTGGAGAGCAGTTTGGAACTATGTCCAAAGGGCTACAAAAATGTGCATACCCTTTGACCCAGCAATACTGCTTCAAGGACTGTATCCCAAAGAGATAATAAAAATGGGAAAGGGTCCCACATGTACAAAAATATTTATAGTAGCACTATTTGTGGTGGCCAAAAGCTGGAAATCAAGGGGATGCCCATCAATTGGGGAATGACTGAATAAATTATGGTATATGAATGTAATGGAATACTATTATGCTATAAGAAATGATGAACAGGAAGACTTCAGAGAGGCCTGGAAATATTTATATGATCTGATGCTGAGTGCAAGGAGCAAAACCAGGAGAACTTTGTGCACAGCAACAACCACAGCGTGCGAGAGCTTTTTCTGGTAGACCTGAACTTCATTGCAATGCAAGGACTTAAAAAAAATTTCCAATGATCTTCTAAGGCAAAATGCCTTCCACATCCAGATAAAAAACTATGGAATTCAATCACAGAATGTAGCAGATTATTTTTGTGTGTGTATTACGTTTTGGTTTGTTATATGATTTCTCCCATTCAATTTAATTCTTCTACACAGTGTGACTATAGTGAAAATGTATTTAATAAGAATGTTTGAAAAGAACTTACATAAAATTGTATGCCATCTCGGGGAGGGAGAGAAAAGGGAGGGGAAAAAATATAATTTATATGGTAGTGATTGTAGAACACTGAAAATAAATAAAATTAATTTAAAAATAATAATAGCTAACATATAGCACTTGGACATTTACAAATTACTTTATACATTTTATTTTATTTGCTTCTCACAACAACTCTGGGAGCTAGGTGCTATTGTTATCCCGATTTTACAGATGAGGAAACTGTGCCAGAGAGGCATTAAGTGACTTGTCTAGGCTCACATAACCTAGATCTCTCTAAAAATATGAAAAGTGGAAATTAAACAAATCACCCTAAGGCAAGGACTCTTAACCTGGAATCCGTAGACCTTCAAGGGATCCATGAACTTGGATGAGAAACAAAAAGATAGTTACATCTTTATTTTCATTAACCTCAATCTGAAAGTTATCTTTGCCTTCAGTGATTTAAAAACATTATTCCAAGAAAAAGTCCATAGGCTTCATCCAATGTGGAAATGGTTCATGCCCCCCCCCCCCAAAAAAGGTAAAAAATCCCACAAATCCTCCTGCTCTAAAGCTAGTGGAGTGACCTAATGTGGGAAAGGGCTTTTTGAGCCAGGAAAAAGTGTCAAGTGACAAAGAACCCTTTCTCAAGGGGAATGGGTTGTCTAGAGTTGGGGGAATCACTCTTACTTGAACTCTTCATATCAAAATCTGAATGATCACTTATTGGGGACATTGTCGAAAGGATTATCACGCAGGTGTAAGTAAGACTATCTGGCTTTATGGGTCACTTCTTTGTATTCACCCTCATTGATTCTTAGGGCAAGAGAAAGCCTCAAAACCATCATCAGTTGTGTCCAACTCTTCCTGACCTCATTTGGGGTTTTCTTGGCAAAGATACCTGAGTGGTTTGCCATTTCCTACTACAGCTCACTTTATAGATGGGGTAACTGAGGTTCATAGAGTTAAGTGACTTGCCCAAGGTCACACAACTCAGAAGTATCTAAGGCCAGATTTTGAACGCAAGAAGAGTCTTCCTCACTCCAGACCCAGGATTCTACCCACAGTGTCACCTAACTGCCCTAGGGAGAAAGATGACAAGTTCTATTTTAGACATATTGGGTTTGAGATATCCACAGGATGTTCACTTAGAAATGTCCACCAGGCACTTGGTGATGAGCAACCCTAGCTCAATAGAGAGACTAAGGCTGACTATAATAGATCTGGGAATCATCTCTATAGAGATAATTAAATCCATTGAAGATGATGAGGTCACCAACAGAAAGAACTTACAGAGAGAGAACTGTCATATTTTGAGATTCCCTTTTCTATTTCCCCTTTCTTTGTGCTCCTATCCCTTGAGAGAAAAAAAATGGATAGTTGGGCACAGTGGTTAGTATAAGAAGGTAATTGGAAAGTTACAAGTGCCATACAGAGGTAAGCTATTAATATCCTGGCCACCTTAGAGCTCTGAGACCTCATGCTTCATGATCTTTCATTGCCTTCCTATCTAAAAGGAGGATTTGAACTAGGTGATCCCTAAAGTCTCTTCTAGCTCCAAGATCCTGTGATTCTAGAAAATAATACTTTCCCAAATTTATAATTTCATTGGTGTTTACTTCTGTCATCTAGACAGATAGCAACCTTTCTGCTACATGAGGTTCCAAGATGGAAAACTGATCAGTTGATGTTCCACCTTCTGCTGATTACCCTCTCCCACCTTAGGTAGGCTGGTGGCATCAGGTGGCAGACACATCATCCCCCCTGTCCAGAGACCCTACCTGAGTTAGCACTTCATTGCCATAGCCTCTGAGAACCCTGGGCCTCCACAGACCTCCAACCAATCAATCAATATTTATTAAGTGTTGGAGAAACACAAAGAGGTAAATGAAACACACCATAGAGTGGAGAATTTAGAGGAGGCTTGTTATTGACTTATTTTATTTCCAACCCTTATAGTTGAGGGGCTTTCATATATATGTTGTCACCTTTGATCCTTACGACAATCCTAAAGAGCAGGTGGAAAAAATAGAAAGTAGTATCTTCATGTTACACAGGGGGAACCTGAGGCTGAGAAAGAGAGAGATAGTGCCTTGCTTAAATGCACACAAGTCAGTGAGGGGACCAAGGCTAGAACCCAGGCCTCCTGGTTCTTTATAGGTCTTTCCCACCACACAATGGTGACTTTACCTTGTGACTATGCAAAAGGTCTATGATTTCAACAATGGAGGGAGCTTCCAGTGTGAGAACTTCTTTCACCAAAATGGGTCATACAACCCATTTATGACTTAGTAGATGAGAAGTTGCTTAAGGCAATGATTTGCCCAGGATGACAAAAATCATTAAGTGTCAGAGGAAAGATTTCATTCCAGCTCTTCTAAACTCCAAGCGTCAATGATGTTTCTAGTCCAGGGATTCTTAACCTGGGGTCCATAAACCTTCAAAGAATTCATGGATAGATTTTGAGGAGGTGGGGGTGGGGGAGGGGAGTCTGTAAACTTCAACAGGTTAAAAAATATCATATTTATATAATATAGAACATACAATATTTGAACTATATACATATGTATATATGTATATATTATGTACATGTGTGCAATATATAATTTATATAATTGATCTCCTTTGGAATCATATCTACTTCATTCTATACACTTAAAAACATTATTCTGAGAAGCATAACCTTCACCAGGCTGCCCACCAGATCTTTGGGGTTAAGGACCTTTAAGAGTCCGTGTCATTGTAAAACAATCCTTTCCACATTTGAATTCTTTGCCTTGCTTTTTTTCTTTAAGGGTGACGTGGAGGTAGGAGAAAATAATTTTTTTTCATAGGTTCCTTCCTATAGAGAAATGATTTTAATATCACCCTCTATTTGTGAGTTCAGGCTACAATGATGTCAGAAACCAAGCATGTTGCTAAAACTAAAATTGCAGGTGAAGAATCTTAGATATTATATATTTAAGACAGACAAAAGAGTGGTACCTTTGGCCCAAAAAAAGGAGGAAAAAACTGCTGTCAATATCAGCCCTAGACACATCTGCCCTTTGGGGAGAAGATACTATGGGAGAACACAGTTTCTCTGGGATGGTATTTATCTTACTTGACATTCTGTAAATAAGAAACCTATTCTGAAGCCACTCATTAAATGGAAAATTCAGGTAGTGTCTGGAAGAATGATGGGCTTTTACTCATCCCTATGTGGCAACTGTGGCCTGCCTGTTGAGTGCCTGTAGACAAGTCTGAGCCATCCATCTTCTCCCTTAGGGAAGGAGAACTGATATGCATCCTATCCATTTGATGCTCTGGCTCAGAGCCATAGTGGGCAAGGAGGACTCGCATGCTGCTAAGAAGGCCTTTTAGGGGCACAAGGTTTGAACAGGGCTGCATCTCTGGGCAATCAGTTCTGATTGCTGATGTTGGAAGGCAGCCAGATGGAGCAAAGTAATGCTGTCACTCACAAATGTCCAGTTCTTCTTTCTGTACTCATTCTGGGAACATTCATCTCCCTTCCCGCTAATCATTCCTTTTTTTCTTTTTTCCTTCTGGCATTGCTTGGCCAGAATTCTCAACATCCCCAGTGATGGTGACCTGTGTTTGGAAGGAAGGGGAGGTGGGAGTACAGAGCTGAGTGAGATTATGGAAAACCTAGAAGAAAGCCTTCTGTTTTAATACAGAAAATGGCTGAAAAAGGAGGAGGGAAGGGGCAAGGAGGTGGTAGGAGAAGAGCAGGGATAGGGCTGCATGGGGTCTACTTGTAGCCTTCATTATACTGAGAAACAGTATGATATAGTGGGAAAAAATGCTAGCTTTGAAGTCAGAAGCCCTGGATTCGTATCTCAGTGCTGCTACTTACTAGTTAGGGGGCTCTGAACATGCTATCCCATGTCTCTTAGCCTCAGTTTTCCGATCAATAAAATTTGGACGTGGTTAGAGATAAGGTCTAATATCCCTTTCATTCTTTGATGCTCTGCTCTGTCTCACACCAAGACTCCAGATGGCTCACCTCATCACCACTCAGTAACCTTTGACATACAACTGAAATTTTCCCTCTCACAGCCTTCATGAGAAACATGGGGTTCTTAATGTAGCATAATAATAATAGCTACATTTAAATAGAAGTCTGCAAAGTGCTTTTTATAAACATTTCATTCTATCCTCACAATAACCTTTGGAGGCAGATGCTATTATTATCCTTATTTTACAGATGAAGAAACTGAGATGGAGAAAGGTCAGACAACTTGCCCAGGATCACATAGCTAATTGTCTGAGGCAGCATTTGAATTCAGACCTTCCTGATACCAGGTCTAACACTCTTTCCACTGTGCCACCTAGCTGGCATCTTAGCTAAAGGAGAAGTAAATTTAAAAAATTAAAAGATAGGTAAATAAAGGTCATGAAATAAGGACAAATAATATTGATTCAGGACCTTCCATAAGGTTGGCCCGAGTCTTGTTTTTCACTGTGAGATGATAAGCTGCTTGAGGGCAGGAACTTCAGTTTTCCTTTTTTTTTTGTATTCCCTCCCTCCCATCCATAGCCCTCAAGCCTATAAATGTTTAATAAATGCTTCCTGAACTGGACTGTGTCAATAAGTCCAGTTTGTCTTCAACGACTCCATCTCATAAGACCCTCTTTTCTTTTGCCTTTGTATTTCTTTGTGCCCAAACCCTCAGGGGACCATGAACTTACATGTTGTTATAGAGCCTACTGCCTAAACATGCCTGCTTGTTACTGCCACCCATGGATCCTAGTTCTTTCTGTGACCATCTTTCAAATACTTGAAGAACACAGTCATAGCATAACAATGTAACTGAGCTGCCAAAGGCCTCAGTATCAATCTCTTCATTTTACAGATGAGTAAACCAAGACGCAGAGAAGTAAGTGGTATGCTGAAAGAAATACTGGTAGCAGGTGGCACCATTGGCCTTCAAACCAAGATTTTTTATTCTAAATTCAGAATTTTTCCCATCTCCCTTCCCTCATGTCTTCTCCAGATAAAAGGTTCCCTGTTCTTTATATAACATTCTTTTCTATTGCCTTACCTTTGGTCAACCTCTTTTGGAGATCTTTCCCTTCCTTATTCCCTTCTCCAAACAGGAAGGCTCTAGGACACTAGGACGTACAACATGTGAGTATATTGAAGGAGGCTGAAAATTGATCCAGGTTTACAAGGCTTCCTCAACAATATGCAAGATCAGTCTATTTTTAAGAGTTTCACAGAGTGTCTCCACAGGGTACCCTTTTCCCTTATGCAGTAAATTCTAAGCTTTAACTACATGCATAGCTGTTCTATCTATAACGATCCTTTGTGCAAACAGCAAACTTCTTTATGCGGAAAAGGCACAAAACAGTGTTTGTAAGTAGTGCAAGGGGGATTGTTGATCATGGGAATCCTTGCTCAGTTTGATGAGTTCCCTGGTCAACTTCTGGTGATTATAGGGTACAGGCCTTTGTCTGAAGCCTTTGAGAGGCAATTCCTCTTGTAATATTGGCACATTCACAGGGAAAAGAGAATATCGTTTGTCTTATCAAAATAGCTGGCAGGTTAAGAATTAGGAGGATAGATTCTTGTTGGAGGAAACATCTGTCTTCGATCTAGCTGTTGCTCATTTCAGTAAGAATATAGTGGCATAGGCTATGTCATGAGAGACCCAGATTAAACACAAGGAAAGGCTCCTGACTGCAAGGATGCGTTTGGGAGAGTTTTACTGTACAGGATATGGAATCTCCTCTACCTTTGTACTCTTTAAGAGTAGGCGTGATTCTTGTGTGATTGCTGGATAGTGGGATGGAATGATTATCTCTCAAATCTTCTTGAACACCAGGATTTTGTGAAAGAATGTATGCCTATTGATGGGGACTACTGGCTCACTTTCATATAGGCAAATTTTGACTTGATGGAAGGAAAAACTCTAATAATTAGTTATCTAATAGCAGAATGAGCTACCTGGTCAGGTAGTAAATTCACCCTCACTAGATATCACTAGATAAAGTTAGTCAATCAGCAAACATTTTTTAAAATGCCTACTATGGGCCAAGTCATGTGCTAAGGATATAAAGACAGACAAAAAAAAGATAGTTCTTGCTTTCATAGGGCTCATATTCTAAGGGGGTTGACAATATAGAAATGACTAGGTACATACAAGAAGCATACTAAGCCATCTGAAAGGGGAGGGCATTAACAACTGGGTGAACTAGGAAATGCCTCTATCAGAAGGTGGGCTTTGAATTGGATCTTATAGGAAGCCATTGGAACTCAGGGATGGAGGTGAGGGGACAGAGTTTTCCAGGGATGGGAGACAAAAGATGGAGTTAGAGAAATGGCTAGTAGGTCAGTGTCACCAAATTGTAGAGTTTGTGGAGTAAAGTGTGAAAAGACTAGAAAGACTGGTAAATTTCTAAATATCTGTAAATGTCAAAAAGAGGAATTTCTATTTGATCCCAGAATTAATAGGGAGTCACTGAAACTCATTGAGCAGGAGGTGATATGGTCATACCAACACTTTGGAAAATCACTTTAGCAGTGTTGAGGACTTGGGTTGTGTGAGTGGAGAGAAGAGGACATTTAGGAGAGGTAGTAATGACAGGATTGGGTCACAGACTGGAAATTAGCATTTTTAGGATATGTTATCAAAAGTATTCCTCTTCAGGCATAGGTTGGACTAGAATCTTTATTTTAAAACTACAGAAACCATTCTTAATGGGTGGGCCTTTCTAAAGCAGACCTTTGGCCAGATTTGGATGTGCACCATAGTTTGCTAACCCCGAGGCTAGATAATGACAATGACAATAATTGATTTTTCCATAGCATTTTGATGCTTCCAAAGTGCTTTATTATCTCCCTTGAGCCTCACAACAATTCTGTGAGGTAGGAACCACAGTTATTACATAGGGGAGGAAACTGAGGCTCGGCGGACCTGTATGGTCTCTGAGATCACTCTCAGCTCTAAAATTCGGTAAAAAGCAGCTTCTTCACAATGGCCCAGCCAAATGAATATTATTGTTCCCTTCATATTACAAAGAAATTGAAACTTAGAGAAGTTAACTTACTTTCCAAAGGTTATAGGGTTTCTGAATGTTGTCCAGCACTCTTCTGCTGTATTATGTCAGACTCCCTTGTGTTTCAGCAGAATAATAGGCCGGATCTAACTTCAGAAAGTTCGTAAAAACTGGCATTATTTAAAATACATACTGGTCTTTTTATAGTTTCAAATCAAAGGGTATGTTTGATTCACACCTTCACAGAAAATATAAAGTTTACCCTATCTGATATCTTACAGATTTGTGCTGAAAATCTTTTATGTGAAAATCTGAATTTATAAAACACGAATATTGTTGGGTACTTCTTTCTTTTATAGTTTTTTTCCACTTTAGAAATAGGGATTTCAGTTATTACACTTAAAATCTGATATGATTCACCAAAATAAATGGAATTCATGCACTTTTTAGGTATGCTGTGACTACACAAAATGAGGAACATCAGCCACTACATAAAAAAAAACAACCCCCAAAAACCAGTATTTCTAACCACAGGAGATTTCGCAAGGTCCACTAGATGGCACTTCAGGCAAACACATCTTTCCCATGTGGTTCTGGCAGACCTCCATATCCCATGACTTTTCTCAATCTGAAGGAATTCAGATAAACTTTTCTATAAAACTCTGTTTGGATGAAAAAAAATAAAGGCACATTTTCTTCTAAACGTCGCCCACATGGTGGTTGAAGCTTTCCTTGGTATATAGCTACAATTGTGTGTTAAACCTGTCTGTGTGGGTATCATATTCTTTTACTAGGCTATAAACTACCTGAAAGCAGTTATCATCTACTCTTGGTATTTCCCCCAGATTTCATTATTTTACACATAGTAAGTAGAACAACGTGTTTTGGTTTTTTGTTTTTTATCATTAATTACAGAATTAAGCTCATGGAAAAGAACTATGTTTTCACTCTTCCTTCTCACCCATATCCAAACAAGCGTCAAGCGCTAATCGTTGCTGTTCTCTCTGTTCTGGTTGACTCCTCCTTTCTACTGTTACTGCCACCACTCTAGTCCAGGGTTTCATTATTATAATAGCTTTTTAGCTGCCTGTAGTCAGAGGACTTGGGTTCAAATTCCTGCTATAATACTGAGAGAGTGAGTGTAATGTACAGCAGTGATGTCAGATTAAAATAGAAAGGGAGCCACTAATCCCCTCCCTAAGGATCCCTGAGGGTAGCATACTGACTTAGAAAAGCACCTATTAATATTTTCTATGTTCTATTGTATTTTTATTGATTTTGTTAAATGTTTCCTAATTACATCATCATCAGTAGTGTTGTGGCTCCCCAGGCAGTATGTTTGATGCCTCTGGGATGCCGTGCTAGACTTCAAGATAGGAAGACCTAGTTTGGAATAATCACTCATTTACTTACTAGCTGTGTAATCCTAATTACAGGATTTCTCTGAGTCATATAACCTCTCTGAGACTCAGTTTTTCCATCTGTAAAATGGGAGTCATAAGTGTACCTACCTCACAAAGTTATTGTAAGGCTCAAATGGGAAGAGATATGTACAATGGTATGGTTCATCTACTCCAATCAATCAATGAATCAATCAACAGGCAAGATGATGTTTTAAATATGAGAGCATTTTGAAAATCTTAAATCACTACAGAAATGAAAGATCTTGTTCCTCCTCCTCCTCTTCTTCCCGTTCCTCCTCCTGTTCCTCTCCTCCTCTTCCTCTTCCTCCTCCTCTTTTTTCTTCTCCTCCTCCTCCTCCTCCTCCTCCTTCTTCTCCTTCTTCTTCTCCTCCTTCTTCTTGTTCTTCTTGTTCTTCTTCTTCTTCTTGTTCTTCTTCTTCTTCTTGTTCTTCTTCTTCTTCTCCTTCCTCTTCCCCTCCCCCTTCCTCTCCTCCTCCCCTTCCCCTTTCCCTCCATTTCCTCTACCTCTTCCCCTCCCCCTTCCTCTCCTCCTCCCCCTTCCCCTTTCCCTCCCTTTCCTCTTCCTCTTCCCCTTCCCCTTCCCTCTCCCCGCTTCCTCTTCCTCCTTCTTACGTTTTGGCCTCAGACACCTGATCCATAAAATAAGATGGTTCAGCCTGAAGATCTCTAAAATCCGTTCTAGTTCTACGCTCACCCAGTATTCAATCTCTTTCCAATCTGTCCTTCCTACTGTTACCAAAGTAATTTTCTTCCAGCACAGGACTGATCATGCCAGTCCCCTGCTCAAAACCTCATTCAATTTTCACTGCCTACAGGAAAAGATGAAAACTCCATAGCCAGGATCTCCAGCATCAAGCAACCCCAGTCTATACATTTCCAGCCAGATTGCACCTTTATACAGGCTTTCTCCTATGCATAGAATGAACTAGCCTCATGTCTTTGGATGCTGAAATTCTTCTCTTCCTTCAAAACTCACCTCATCAATGACATCTCTTATACCCCTCACTAGGGGTGATCTCTCTCTGAATCTCGTGTTATTTTGTATTTCTCCTTAGCATGTAATTATATCACATTTTCATTGTAGCTATCTGTGTACCTCTTAAAGCTACCTGAAAGTAAGGAATGCCATTTTTCTTCATCTTTCTATCCTCAATACCTAGAATGTCTAGTTCCTTTCACAAAAGAGTCACTTAAAAACAAGAAATAGTATGCTGGAGGGGAAAATATTCTGGAGCTGGATCACAAGAGTTCTGAGTTTGAATCCTGGCACTGATACTGACCCTGGACAAGTCACTTAATTTCTGTAAACCTTGGTTTCTTCATTTGTCAGATGGGGATAGTTGAAAATCTTTTAAAAGGGGAAAAAAGACTTTCATTTCATAGTTAAAGGAAAAAGTTTAATAGCCAAACGCTCTAGGAGGTGATCACTGACTTAAATACCTCACTGATGTATTTCATTTTACCTTTTACAAATCTCATTTCTTCACAAGATTGCTGGGAGGAGCAAATTTACATAATTTACATAAGTGCTTTGCAAATGGCTATGTAAAATGTCTGTTCACAGTATTGAATTGAACTAGTAGAATTATGAGGTACCACAATTTAAAAGGAGCTAAAATTCCCATTGACTTAAAACTAGAGAGACTTCTCTGGTGCTGGCCTTTTCCCGGATACATTCAGTATTTTTTGGCCTTGATGAAGTTGAAGTTTCCATAAGGAGTCCTTCCTTGAGGTGCCTAAGGTTATTTTTGCTCTCAGTTCTAACATAAACCTGAAAGGGCAGCATCAGCAGGGAAAAGGCAGATTTGGCAGGGAGCCGGAAGGATGTCTGGAATTCTGGAAGAGTCCAGGCTTATGCTTGAGTTCAGTCACTTCTTGTTCTCAGAATGAATATAGTTTCAATCTGAGAGACAAGGAAGTGGGCTGGGGTGGAGCCCCCCTAATAAGGAGGGGACTTCCTGGCCATGTGTGATGCCAGCTCTGCTCCACAATGTGTGTGTTTGGACCCATCTCGATAAAATAAAGCTGAAAAAATCTCTACATTTGGCCTTTTAAAACTGCCCTTTCTGGTGTTAATTCTCTGATGAACCCAAGAGTACTCCAAAGCATTTGTTTTCTAATAATATTCAGGTTACATAATCCATAAGAGAACAGGGGCTGCCCCTAATATCTTAGTCTACAACTCCAGATATACTGGAAGTCTCAACTGACAAATCTTGGAAACACAGAAACATGTTTCTCTTTTGTTTTTCTCCATATCTTCTCGAGATTTGGGCTGGTTTCCTTGTTTACGTAGGGTGTTCGGAAAGTCTCAGGGCAGTTAGCTGGCACATAGCAGTAACAACAATGATAGTTAGCATTTTATATAGCTCTTTAGGGTTTGCAAAGTGCTTTTCAAATATTATTTCATTTGATTTTCAGGACAGCCCCAGGTGGTGAGTGCGATTATTATCTCCATTTTACAATTGAAGAAACTAGGGCAGACAGAATTTAAGTGACTTGCCCAGGGTAACACAACTACTAAGTGTCTGAAGCAGGATCTGAACTCAATCCATTCAATTGACTGAATCTGATACCTCTCAGCTAATGAATATAGATCAAATTATACTTTATTCAGAGATTTTAAGACAATACAACCAAATTCACTGCAAATGTCTCATAACAATCTTCACATTGTTTCATGAGCAACATTGATACAACACTTTGGTATTTTTACACCAAGGACAGCAAAAAGAGCAAACGGAATGGCTAGATGCATTACTGGAATAGTCAAGCAACTGAACCTCCCCTTCCCCCAGCTTTGTTACATTTTCCCCCAGATTCCATTTTCCATAGAATTCAACCATTTGGAAAATTCCAAAAATCTGGGGTCTAGAACCTTTGTTATTGTTAAAGTAATTTCTTAAAGCTAAGGTTAAGTATCTGGAAGAAAAAGCTATTACATTCCCACCAAAAACAGATTCCCCCACAGAGTCTATCTCCCTAGTCTTTGTCCCCAAACTCCCAGAATACCTTTTGTTTTTGTTGTTTTTGAGCTAAGATTCTAACAGCATTTTCCTTCTCTGTCTCTTTCTTCTCTCTTCTTTCATTTCCATATCCTTTACCTCCCTCCCCAGATCTTTAAATGTAGCCAGTGAAATGAGGTGCTGGAAATTTCACCCAAGCCCTTTCCCAGATTTCCTGACTTGTTGAAATTTGAGGTTTGCACAGAATGTTTTTCAAGATGGAATTCTAAAGTTTGTGGAGTGAGCTGCTTCGGAACCTCTGCCAAATGTGCCATGGAACAGCTTACTTGAAAATACAACTTTTTGAAGTAAAATTATTTCTCATATCTTATACCAGAGCATTTCACGAATATGTTTGATTTAATGCATGACAAAGTAACAGTCTGATTCAGAGCCGCAGAATGGTCCTAAGAGATAACTTATCTCATTATTTCAATTATAATATTATTAACAATAATTAATAACAATAATAGCAGATAGCATTTATAGATATCATCTTTTTGATCCTCACAATAACCCTGGGAGGTAGGTGCTATTATATGCTTACTTTACAGATGAGGAAACTGAGGCAGACAGAAGTTAAATGACTTACCCAGGGGTATACAGCTAGCGTCAGAGGCTGAATTTGAACTCAGATCTGCCTGACTCCAGGCCCAGAGCTCTCTATATTTATTATCCCACCTGGAACTAAAACCCTAAGTGGTTAGTGGCTTTTCCAGAACCACCTGAAATACCCTATTTTCATATCTTCTATAGAAGAGTGTGTGCCAAGATGCATGACTGATCCTGGAACATTGGCAAAGGTTTGGTTCTTGGGAAAGTAAACTGAATGTTCAGTTCCATTGGCTCCTCTTCTTCATCTTCCTCCAGAAGTTGCACCTACCTGCAGCCAATGTGTGTGGTAACATCTTCACTCAGCAATGTCTGGCCTGTTGTTGGGGATTGCTATACAGCCTCTGTCTAACTAAACTATAATTCATCTATCTTGAGGTGTGGTGCTCTCAAGATTGATGAGATCATCAGACTTCATGCAACCTGTGTGAACTAGGGCCTTTGACAGCAGAAAAAAACATACCCCTGTGTTAGGGGATCATTGTCTTTCTCCCAGGCCATACATGCTCTGAGTGTCAGCTCTTAATGGATTTGGATTTTACATTGACTTCCAGAGCTTATTAAAATGTCACCAGTTCCTCAAGGTTTCAGTTTCTTGCAATTTTAATTTTTGATAAGATGTATGATATAAATTTCTCCTGACCACTTTCACTTTGGGCCTTGAAGTGTTGATGAGGCAAAGGTTTTCTTGAATGCTTGGGTGAAAAAAGTCTTTTTTTTTTTTTTTTTTGCGATGTCCTTAGCCCAAGGCCCATTCTCTGTCTGTCCCTGGTGTGACTAAGTTCTGCCCAGAATAGCATGCAGAAGATGAGAAAATTACCTGTAATTTTTGTTCTTCGATTTGACACAGTCACAACAGATCATTGGTCTGTGAACTGAAGAATATAGGTTCCTGGGGACTGATGCTAACTTGCCCTCCCCTCTTCTTCAGAAAATTCTCCAGCCAAGTATGAGACAGACAGCACTGTCGTGGCCAGATTGTCTTGAAGTTTTCAGCTGGCAGGTAACCAGAAAGTCCCCTCCCCAAATGACGAGGAAACCTCTTTGGCTTTCAACACCAATCATTTGGAAACAAAATTCTGAAGCCTGATAAGTGTACTATTTTAACTCTTACTGCAACCTAGAGGAAGTAATGTGTAGAGTGGTCCAGACTCTTTGTCTTCACTGGAGTTTAGCCAGGTCATTTAGTTTCTTTATACCTCAGTTTTCCCATTTACAAAATGACTGTAAGATTACCAATTATTCCTACCTCCTTTACATATTAGCAACTGGACGATGAATTAGATTGCTTCAAATTATTTGGAAGGTATTAGAGGCAGCATGATGTAATGTCAAGGGCACTGGACTTAAAAGCAAATCTGCATCCAAATCTTGACTGCCATACTTACTGCCATACTAATAAATAATGACCTTGGACAATTCAGCTCTGTAAGCCTCAATTTCTCATCTGTAAAATGGGGGTAATAATATTTGAATTACCTCCCTCAAGTTTTTTCAGAGGAAAGTGCTTTTTATAGAAAAGCACAATATAAATGTGAGTTATTATTATTAGATAAGAGGAGGACAGCAGTGGTAAAATCTATTTTAAACTCTGCCTAATGTTGTCTTATCTACTTTGAGCAAGTTGCCCTGCCTTGGGCACAACCTTTTCTGCATGTGTGACTAAATAATCTAATGATAGAATTTATACAGCACTTTAAGGTTTATAGAGCACTAATAAATATATAATTTTATCCTCACAAGAACCCTGGGAAGGAAGTGCTATTATTATTCCCATTTTACAGAGAAGGAAACTGGGGCAAACAAGTGAAGTAACTTCTCAAGGTCACACAGCTAGTCCATGTCTGAGAGTCATCTTTAATTTGAACTTATTTTCCCTACTCCTAGCACTCTATCCATTCTACCATCTAGCTGGCTATAATCCAGTACTGAGTATAATTAATTCAGCACAACTTAACTACGAGCCAGGGAGAAATTTTCATCCACTCTATGCAGATCCCCCTACCAGGTTCAGTTCTAGTCTCAGAAAGCAAAACATTACCCCCAAGGAGTCAAGAATAAGTTGTGCATTCTCCCACTAGGATGTAAGCTATTTGAGGGTAGGGATTGATTTGCTTAATTACATCTATATCCCCAGCACGTAGTACAGTACCTGTCACATATCTGTCTATCTATCCATCCATCTATCTATGTATGTATGTATCCATCCATCCTTCCATCCATCCATCCATGTATATGTGTATCTATCTATCTCACTTCCTCTGTTAGTGAAGTGTAGCATCTGGCCTGTGGGTTAGCTAGAACATCAGAGCAGTAGCCTTAGAGGACAATTTCAGAGAGGTAGAATTCAGATTTCTACCCTGAGCTGGAAGAATATAACTGACTGGTACTACTAAGTCCTTGGAAAATGCCACTGCCTCCCTAATAAGCCTCTAACATTTTGGTCCTGGGATGTGTGGGCACCTCTTGAGGCACAGACCTGGTCCTCCTATCCCCCTTTCACTGACTCAGCCATGATTCACTCGAGGACGCAGAATCTTATGAATCATACCTGTGTAGCTAAGCCTATGTCTCTCCCCCAGACTCTGAGAAGCTAAGCCCTCCTTAGGCTATGTAAAGATCAAGATAAGCCTTTTAGGTGAGAGAGTCAATGGCTATTTGGTGACCAACACTTCTCACAACTCCCTTCTGACCCAGTCTTACAATGGAAAGATTGAACCCTGGAAAATCTAAACCTGGCTTACTAAAAACCTTGGAACAGCCAGCAGTATGACAGCATATACAGAGCCTCAGGGGCCACCCACAAGCAATCTAATGTAATTTCAGGCATCCTGGGAAGTGTCTGCTCAACCTTCCCCATTTAAATTTGAAACTCCTTTAACAGAGGAAAAAGTTAGAAAAAAGACATAAAAATTTTAAAAAAATATTGGCAGGTGACCATTGATTTAAAAATCTTGTGGTATAACTTCTTACCATTTTTAAAGCCCATTTTCTCATTTGATCCTCACAAAAACTCATGAAGCAGGGCAAGTGTTGTCATCTATGTTTTATGGATGATGAAACTAGCCAACCTCAGAAAAGTTAGCAGATTACCCAAGGTGAAAATCTAATTAGTGGTTCTGTATCCACCTTCTTTACCTGATTCAAACTCTCAAATTCACACTGGTGCATCAATGACTGACATCAGATCCTTTCACGTGGGTTTTGACAGGTATAGAAAGAGATGTTTTGGGGGTAAGAAAATTGTAGAGGAGAAGGAGAAAGGGATGATGACATTAAGCAGAGAAAAGAAGTTGGAAATTTCACAATTTTCTCCTGGGTCAGTTCTGGAGCTCTTTCCCTGTGAAAGACTTTCAGGTGATAAGACTCTCAATCTACTTTCTACTGGCTTACATGTCAGGTTATGGGCCAAATAGATATAGATCAAATATATTCTGTTAGGGAACATATGGGATGACTCTCTGTAGTTCATAAAGTTCCTAAATCAAAGAGATAAAAGGTCTAAAGAAATGTTATAGGATTCTCAGCCAATATACTAAGAAAAGGAATGGTAACACATCTTGTTCCTGCTGTGTGGGTGTATTTCATTTTGTACGATAGCTGCATTCGTAGAACCTTAGAAGGTTAGAGATGGAAAAAATTTTAATGATCCCATAATTTAACCTCATCACTTTATGCATGAGGAAATTCAAGCCCAGAGATGTTCAGTGACTTTCATAAGGTCACAGAGTTAGTGGCAAAGACTAGTTGCCTGCCTTCTCCCAAGTTAATGGTTGTTTCACTACATTGTGAAAAAGTTACATGCAAAATAAATCCTATTTGATATGTCATTTATCAGAGTGGCATTATATTAAACAAGACTGCAATTTATTCTTCTGTAAGATGAAAGTTCTTCCAGGATATAATCATCCCCTTTTTACCTATTTTCTAAATTCAGATTTTATTCAACAGGTGCTATTGTTTTGTTTTTAAGGAGGACATATCTGGGCAAAGGAAGCATACACCTAAGATGATTTAAAAACTCTTTTAGCTTAAAAACATTTAAGGTTCTTTGACACCTTATAAACTTACTTGGAAACTGATCTTATGCTATTTCATATATTATCATCTTACAATTATTTCATATACGTGTGCCTTGTTAATCTCGTTGGACTGTTAGACGCTTGTGAGCAGAGGCAGACATATTGCTTCTTTATAGAGCATTGCTATACAGCCAGAAGGCACTCAATGAATATCCAATTGATTGACCAGGCCACAATGAAGCAAATACCCTAGGTGTTTTTGAGGTCATTAGGAAGGGGGAAAATGTCTCCATAAATGGAGGTGGAATTTGATAATTAACAATTAATTTATTTGAGCTGTTTATCTTGAAATCATCTTTTTAAGTGGAATGATTCCTGGACAGGGACATATATTCAGTTTCTAATAACTTGGTTGGCTTTCCTTTGAGTTAGGGGAGGCCAGGGTTGCACTAGGGCACTGGGTGCTTGAAAATGAAGGCATGGAAGGTAGTAGGAAGGGTCAGAGGAGTCCAGTGTATTTAACGTTGACTGGCCAACCTTGGTTTTAGCCTCATTATTCAGCGAAACTCTCCTACAAATCTGGAGCACAAGTGTATTCAAGGAAAAACATTTTTCTATCATGGTCGCAGTGGAAAGGTTAGATGGCTATTGTGCCCCTATAAGATGGCAGTCTTTCTTCCCCAGGTTATTTCATAAACCTGAGGTTATCTTGTCATTAGAAAGGATTTTTTCTTCTTAGAGTGATGATTGTTTCATTCTTTGTATTTTTATCTCTGGGGATGACAAGCCTGACCCATGTATAGTGTAGGTGTTCAAAAATGCTTGTTTGGGATATCAGTTTCTCTTTTTATTGTTTATATATAGTTTACAGTCTTTTGAAACAGAGGTTTCCAATTATAATGGTTCTCTCTTCCTTGTTCCTTGCTGCCTTTATAAGAGTTATACATATCATCCTCTAGTAAAAACAATCATTTTTTTTTTGGTCTCTGTAGCTGGTGCTATGTTTCTCTTTGATTTGAATGAAGCCTGACAGTGCTCAGTTTAAAGAGCTAATAAATAGCCCTTGTAATTCCCAAACTTCATCTGTATCAGGGCTCAAGCTAGCTAGCTAGAACATGAAGCTGTGGTTGGCTAGGAATAAACTACAGAGAAGACGACACACAAATAGTTCTTCATCTTTTTCATCTACATGGAGTCAAAGGTCAATGATGAGAACGAGTCAGACTGTGAGGAAGAGGAGTAGGCAAGCACCAGCATTATGATTTGATCATGTTATTGAAGAAGTCCACCCATCTCTGAGGAATGGCAGTAATCGGAGTTGTTGCAAGCACCCCGCCCTGTTCCACTGTGAGGGTCTGGGCTACTTCTGGTCCTTTGGAAAGCCAACCCTGCTAATGGACATGGTCCAAATCTGGGTGAAATAAATCCTCATTTCACCGATAAGATGTGGCATGCAGGATGTATGTTCCCTACTCTCCAAAATGGACCTGGTTGTGTTTCAATGCCTACAACACCCAATTTCAAGAACATTGTTATGAAATACATTGGAGACCAATGGAACATTATCCTCAGTCTTTCCTGTATATGCCCTTAGGGCAGGTGCCCAAGGAGATTCTGAAGAAGGGACCCAGCAGTAGCAGGACCCATAGCTCCTGAGGTTAGAAAGCAGAGGGATTTCAAGGTCAAATATGACTGTCCCTTTCAAGAGATTCCAACCCAAACGTGGGCCAACCTACCAATGTGGCAGGGTTGATGGGTGATCCAAACAATCATTCAAATACTTTGTCTAACTGCCTGGTGGTTAGCCCAATGCTAAAAAGAGGCATGAGATGTATGATCATAGGGCTAGGCAACCAGACAAAATATTCTCCTGTATGGAAAAGGAAGTTTTAGGAGTTAGCTGCCTTCCCATGCCTCAAATGAGAATCTCTCTCAAAAATCACATGGCTCAGGTTATATAGAGGCCAGCCCATCCTACATGACCAAAGGATGGAGGAGTGAACATGAAGTTGGCTGGTAGAACCTCAAGCTGCTATGTTAGGATCAGTTTCCATAGTAAGAAACCAATGGCCTTTACCATTGCCACTCCACTGTAAACTCCACAGGTAGGATCCTGGTCAGAGAAATAAAAAAGGAACTCTTGTATCAGAAGATACACAAGGTTGAGACTTGTGAAAACTTGATCATTCAGGAATAGGAGGAGGGGATCCTCTCTTGCTAAGAAAGCAGTATTCATTCATTTATTCAATATTTACTGAGTGCCTACTAATCACAGAGCACTAAGAAGTTTCTTATTCAGAATATTAGCTTACTTAGCCTGCAAGGGACTATTCTTCACCATCCCATACTGACTTAGAGTTAGCTGAAATGGGATGGCAAAAGAATTCATGGCCAAGAAGGTACAAAAATTATCAATGATTCTGTTATTTTTTGGGGGAAATGGTAAGCATGTTGAACTGTCACCTGTTTTCCCCTGGTTTTTATATTCTCTCTCTTTCTCCTTTCCTCCTCCTCTTTCATTTATGTATTTCAAAAAGTTATCTCAGGGTTCCCAAGAACACCAAAATCCTCTCACTGCTAGAGGCACGGTTCTCTTAGGTTATGCCACCCAGCTAAGGGAAGTGGGGGTGAAAGCCCTTTATTAATCCAAGTCAGGCAGACTTGTATGTTCAAGTGAGCAGCATAAAGGAAAAAAACAGTTTGTATTGTTAAATGTCACGTGTCCCAAAGGAAAAGTTCCCGGACCTGTAATTTCACTGGCATGGGGGTGAAGAAACTCCCCCTACCAATGCAGGCCATCCTTATCTCTGTAATATATAGGCTTAGAGAGCTGCCTGGAAAACTGAGAAGCTAAGGGACTTGCCCAGAGTTTACAAAGTCAGTATGCACAGGAGGCAGGGCTTGAACCCAGGTCTTGCGAAGTCAGCTCTCTGACCACTATGCGATACTGCCTGCCCCATGTCTCATAAACTTGTCTAGCTTTTCAGGAAGGTATGTTGCCCTCATATGTTTTGCTTGAGTCACTAAAGAATTTATCCCTCAGAACAGCAAACCAAAGTCCCATTGCCCAGCATGGCCCCATTTCTAAGACTTGCAGCAAATACATCAAATAGTCTCCAAAGGCCTTCAAATTTTGTCATCACATTAGATGGATGGTACAAGGATGGTCACGAGAGCAGGGGTATTTTTTTTTCCTTTAGGGCCATGTTCAAATGCTAGCAGAAGACCTCCCCTTAGAGTTAGGAAAGAATCACCATTTTTGTCCTTGTCCAAATGAGTCAAAAGGAATTCTAAGGAGGGTGGCAGAGACGTGGAAAATGTACCATAGACAGAGGCAATATCAGGTGATAAAGAGGTCAAGAGCTAACTGTTTCATAGTAGAAAATGGTGTTCTGGTTTTGGTTCTGGTTCTGCAAAGCAGAGCAATAAGGTTGATGAAACACTTAAGGTGAAAAATATTGGAACAATTCCATTTCTAGCTGTTTTTCTGATCAGTTTCTTGAAGAGCTAATTCAAAGGACACTGGTTTGGGAGGAGTCTCCTCAAGACAAAGTTGGTAACTGGCAAGTCTTCCATATGTGATGGGCTGCTGGGTCTTGGGTCAGATTCTTGTTCCTATAGTCACTCCTGGTTCCTAGTCATCCAAAGAGATGCCTTGAAAACAAGTATCAGACCACAAGGGACATCCTGGTTGGAAAGTCATTCTGGGAAGAGAAGGAAGAGAGGGCAAAGTTAGACTACAGATGGGTTAAAAAAATTAATGAACCCTTAAATAAAACCTACAAAACAGGTTATCTCAGCAAGGCCTGTTCTTCAAACAAGACACTCCATCTCTGGACTTGAGGTATTTTCTTTGGCTGTCTCCCATGCCTGGAATGGTCTCTCTGCTCCTCTCCAACTCCTGGTTTCCCTGAGTTCCTTCAAGTCTCAGCTAAAATCCCACCTTCTACAAGATGCCTTTCTAATTCCCCTTATTTTTAGTCTCTTCCCTCTCTTGATTTTTTCTAGTTTATCCTACATATAGCTTGTTTGTATATAGTTGTCACCCTCATTAAAGTGTGAGCATCTTGAAAACAGAGAGGTTTTTTTTAGTATTCCCAGCTCTTAGCACATAGTAGGTGCTTGACACATAGTATGGGGTTTAATAAATGTTTAAGGCAACTAAGTGGAGCACTGGATAGAGTGCTGGATGTAAAGTCAGGAGAACTTATCTCCATGAGTTCAACTCTAATCTCAGACATTTACTAGATGTATGACCCTTGAGCAAGTCACTTAACTCTGTTTGCCTTAGTTTCTTCACCTGTAAAATGAACTAGAGAAGAAAATGGCAAACCATTTCAACATTTTTTCCAAGAAAAGCCCAAATAAGATCATGAAGAGTTGAATATGACTGAAATGACTAAACAACAACACAATACATGTTTACTGATGGATTGACCCAAGGACTAGGGTTTTGTTTTTGTTTTTCCTACATACTAAAAAGCACTCAGAACACAGCTAACAATGCAATTCTTCTTAAAAAGATTGTTAATCATATCCTAGTCCAGTTAGCTCAGTTGCTGGATCCAGGACTGTTCTTCTTAAAGAAGCCTCTTAGTTTCCTAAAGAGAAGAGTTTTGTTCCTTAGCTATAAACTAACCTATGTAGCTTCCACCTCTTTTCTGCCCCATCTTGCCACTGGTTATAAGAAGTACCAACTGAGAAAGTGAGTGTGGAAACTACTACTGAAAAATTAATCCAAAGCACCTACAATAATACACTACTGATAGTTGAACAGGAACTTTAGAGCAGAATTTTTAAATTTGAGATCCAAAAACTTGAAAAAATTAGTGGGCAATATTTTAATATAATCCATTTCCTTGTATATTTTATTTTGTGCCTTTAAAGACAATATTCTTAGAAGTCCATAGATTTCACTAAACTCTCAAAAGGTTCCATGATACAACAAAGATTAAGAACTCTGCTCTAGATGAAAACACAACAACTACATTTTTTATTTTGTTGTTGGTGGTGATAATGGTAGCAGCTTTTCCCTTCATCTGCTTGTGGCTTACACTAATCGAGTTGCAAAGGTTGCAAAGAAGCAATGGCTTCTAAAGTCCAGGGATCATTTTCACTATCAGGTCTTAGACTGCCACATCCTATGATATTCATTAGCATTTTCTAGGGTATTTGATGAAATAGTAATAGTGTATTATTCTTCCTAATTGATGATTTCAAAATTTGGTTTTGAATTAACTTATACCCTCTGTAATAACCACCCAGACTTGCTTCTCATCACTCTCTGCTTTCCTTTAACTTTTCTACCCATCACCAAGAATCCTAATTATATTTTATCCTATTCTTGCACAGTAATCCTTAAAAAAAATATGATATCCCACCACTAATTCCACCAACTCAGATGACTTGTACCCTTTAATCCAGGAACCCACCCCCTAAAAAGCTCTTTCCATTTCACTATGAGCTTTGTGCCAGGCCCCTGCCCTTCAGACATAATGTCTCCTGCCTCATGGTTCCCTTTTCATCCCACTTGGATCAGGACCACCAGACACGGCCTCACAGTTTTCTTGGGTAGATCCTTTTTCCTCTTCTTTTCTGAGTTGCTATGGTACAAGGACTCCCGGCCCCTGTAGGAGGGACCCCGGGTCAGCTCCAGTTCACTGTAGGGTGGTAAGGTATCCTCCAGCTCATCCTCTTCATCTGGCTGTGATGATGGTTGCTGTCCACTCCCGGCTTTGTATGTTGTTGGTGGGGACCAGGCATAATAGCTCCCACTCCGTTGGAGTGGCTGGGAACTCAGCTTTGATGGGGTCTCAAGGCTCCCACCACCACTGCTGCCCTCACCCCGGGATTTCCTCTCTAGTACACTGCTCAAATAGGTATGGTCATACTTCTGTCCAACACCTGGGGTCCGGCTCACCAGCCGAGGCAAGTGTTTATCTTCATTAGCCCGTCTTCGGGGTGGGCTATAGGACCAGCCCCGGTCTGAGTCTGTCAGAGGCTCTCGGCTCCGGCTCCTTTTGCTATAATACTCCTCTAGGGAACTATCATTATAAAGCCCACCATGTGCCCGTGACTCTGATCTCTCAAAGCGGCTCCCCCCACGAGGCTCTTGGCTGTTGCCCTCGCCTCGGTGGGATCGCTGATTGTAGGAATCTGCAAAGGCTGCCAACTCATCCATGGAGACAGCTGGCATCCCCATGGCAAAATTCTTCCGTGATAACATCTCTGACTTTGACCGCTGCTGGCTGCAAGCAAAAAAGTCATCAGTCAAATTTAACCAATCAAGAAACATTTACTGAGCACCTACTATGTATGAGATATTATAGCTGGCCTGCATGATGAGCATGGCTTGATACCTACCAGTTTTTCCCTTCCAATCCCATAATCTACACTCTTGGCTGGGATATATGATAAGGAGTAACACCTCACATCAATAGTGATAACACAATACTAGATTAGATTCATAGAGAGTTTTGAGGTTCTCATTCAATCATATACCCAATTACCACTCCAGCAGCCTCTGTGCAATATTTCTTCCCTTTCTTCCCCAGGGTATGGAGAAAAGGGGGGCTTATAAAACAGCGGGTGGAACAGTTTCTTTGCAAAGTCTAATTAGCAGAGGATGGAAATACGTACTGCTCTTCTTGCACAGTAAGAAGGCAGGTGTGGAGAAAGTGTTAATATGTAGTATGGTTGGGGTGCTTTTAGGGGTTATGTGATAAAATAAATGAGACTGATGAGAAAACATGTGCCTGAAGTTTCATAAGGACTTGGCATAGTTCAAAGAAAAAAAAGGGAACTGATGAATGTTTTGATTATAGTCTAACAAAATAATTCATACATATGGCATTTAACAAAATGATCCCTTACTTAAAGGTATCTATGGAATAGAGAAGCCCAAGCACTATTTTTTATATTCATCAAAAAAGTATAGAATGCCAAGAATTCAACAAGTATTTATTCAATTCTGACTGCATACATGACACTAAGCTAAGTGCTGAGTCTGGAAAGAAGAAACTAAAACAAAGGATTTGTTCTCAAAGAGGTTACAGTTGAGGGGGAGATAAGGCATGCACATAAATAACTATACTAAAAGAAAATAATGAGGGGAATTGGGGTGATCAGAGTAGCTTGAGAAATTCAAAGATGGACGAATCTCTATGATCTCTATGAGATTTAGAAATGTCATAGATTTCAAGATAGAAATCCACCCACATTTCCAGACAGTATGTAGGAGAGTTGAGACTTGAACTCTGTTCTCCTGACTTTCCATTATGCCAATGGAAATTGAATGGTTTATTAAAAGACATTGATGCATAAAAGATAACAGGAGGAGAGAGTAAAGCTCAGCCATACTCAAGTAGCCTGGGGAAACCATGAGTGGCAGCTATCAGATCCACTTTTCCTTACATTTTGCACCAGGCCTATTCATCCCTCCCCTTTGCCTAAACTCCACTTTCCTTTTGAACAAAATATTTTTGATACCTGTGCCTGAAGCTGTCTCGATCTTCTTTGTTATAATTGGAGGATGAGGGCCCATGTCCTGACCCACCACTGTTTCCCATTACGCCTGTCCAATAGTCTGTATCACTCTCCATGTTCCCCAAAGAAGGGAGAGGTTTCCTCCGCATCTGGCGGTAAGACTGACAGAAATTTCCATTCTCTTCATGCAAGGAGCTGAGTTCAGAAATGGTGTTGTTATCTGAAGGAAAAAAAATCACCAAAGCATCATTCCACTCTCAAAGGCAAAGGCATTGGGCAAACAACTAGCTGAGGGGTCCCATCCAAAGTTACTTCTGGTTATGACGCAGTAGCAGGAGTTTGGGGGCCACTTAAGACTCACAGAAAATGATGCTTGCTCTCTGTGCCTTTCTCTTAGGTAGGAGAATACTTGGTATTTTTCAACACTGATGAATAAGACTAATGATACAAATGGTGCTGAGTAAGAGGCAGGCACATAGAGAGAAATGTTATGCTACATACAGACACTAAGGGCCCTGACATCTCTCTTGTTTCTTATCCAGTCTCAGTAACCGTAGGTCAGAAGTACTGCGTCTCATGAGACACCTCTCTGAGAGGCAGTGTGACATGATGGATAGAGAGCTGGCTTCCCAGCCACCTGGACCAGGTGGATCCCAGTCTTCTTTCTGTCATAAACTGATTGTGTGACCCTGGGTAAGTGACATCTTCTTGTACTCTAAATAACTCCCTAAGACTGTATATAGCAGAGAAGGTGCTAGCCTGCATTGGTAGAATGGTCTCTCCTTACTTGAGAGACCTTTAACAATAAAATGACAGCTTTCCCTGTATAGAGCTAATAACACCTCTCCCTATAGGATGTGAAAGAGCAAAGCTGCCTTATAAATCTGGCATCCAGAGAACCACATCATCCTAAACATTCAAGCACTGGAGGATTCGAGGGGCTGAGGAAGGCTCTTTCCCTCAGTTCCAAAGCAGACCTGCACCTGGAGACTAGAGTGAACTATCTTATTTTGCTTAAACCTGAACTGCACTGAACCAAACCTGAGCATTCACTTTAAAACATTTCATTCTAATAAGCCATCTGCTAGATCTGCAAAAACTGGAACAAATCCTAAACATTTCCAATTTCTGATAATCAGGATGGACGCTGGGGGCCTTTGGCTTCTCTCTTTCCCCCTTTTTTGCCTGCCTCTCACCCAGCATCCTTTGGGTTCTGCTAATCTTGTTCATCAGTGTTAAATGTGGAAAAAGAAAACATTTTTTTAAAAGGATGATGCTGTACAAGGAAGGTAGGGCTTGACACCTCAGAAGGTGACACTAAATTGTAAAATATCTAGTTTTTTGTTGTTAGTGTGCTGTTCATCCTTGGTTCTCACAGGGAGCTGATGGCATCATGAGCATGATGTCTTGACTAGCATGTGAGTTGGGTCTGAGTGAAGCAGGGCTGTGCAAAGCAGTCAGTCTCACTCTCTCCTCCGGGGTCGTGGCAAGTTCTTTATTTACTTAAAGGAACCATCATTTCCTTGGTGTAGTTATGCTACCCAGGAACATCGTAACCCATCTACATTTTAATAAGAGTTGCTATAGTAAAAATTATAATGATGATCTGCTAGTAATTAGTCCTGTGGTAATAAAACTCTTCAGCTTCATCCAGAGCCACAGTACATCTTTGAGCCTGTGTCCCTAGAACTTCCCATAGTGCCTAGCACAAAGGCATTTAATAAGTAACTTAATAAATGTGTGTTGACTGACTATAAGCATTTTGTCAGTATCTGAAATTCCTTCTTCTTCAGCAGTACCTGTGTCCCATTACCAATCCCCTTCCCCAGCCCTTCTCCTTCACCCAGGTCTTTCCGTGTGCCCTAATGCAGACCCATCATCACAGCACATACACTGAGCCCATCAGATGCAGTGACATCTGCATTTCTGACATTACAATCTGGAGACGGTCTTTTTATAGTAGGTGCGGTGGGAGGATACAGCAGTGAATACTCCTCAGACAGGATAGTTTTAGAATGGAGAACTATGTGCAATGTGTTGGCTCCTCCTAATCTGAACAGAACCCCCTAATTATGACAAATTCCCCACCAAGTCTGCTATCAACTTGGGGAAGGGAGAAGGAACAAGAGCCTCATAGGTAACTCTAACAGAACTTTGGTAACTAGTCCTCACATGTCAGAACTGCTACATGCAGACACTAATGATATATGGTTACTAAGGATCCAGCCCAAGAATCATCATCGTCAGCTAGACAGGCCACAGGTCTGTGAACGAGCTCAGGGCTGAGGCCCTGACACCAAGAGACTCTTTAATTAAAAAGTCCTTCCAACAACAGTGGCAGCCCTCTGTCTTTCTCCCTGCCCCTCCCTCAATCCCTTGAACCTCCCAGTACTTGGCTGCTTAGGATGATGTAGGCCTCTGGCTGCCAGATTCATTAGGTACTTTCAGTCTTTCTCTCAAATACCTCCTATAGGGAGAACTGCTGCTTGGTCTACAGAGTTGAATGTCAAGGTCTTCTGAGTCAGTGAATAACAGGATTCATTCTCTATATCTTCAAGCGCTCTTTTAAAAACACTTTAAAGGGTGGGGTGTTTTTGACAAATTAACTTTTTTTTCTGTCTTTTCAAACATTTTGATAGCTCCAACAAGGCTCAGGATCCTGATATATAGATACAGTATCATGGGGCAACAAAAGATTCCTTTACCCACCAAATCAGAAGCCTCCTGCTCCTGTTTTCTCCCTGTGCCCACTCAAGGTGAAGTTTTTCCAAGGCTGTGGCACCAGCTGCTGCCATCCTTGACAGTTCTTATCTTGGCAAGCCCTTGTGCAGCCTGGACCTAGTAGGCTACCTCTCAGAGCTCCCAGCATAGAACAAATCAGAGAAGACTTATTACTCACATCTCTCTCTCATCCTTCTGGCTGGATCAAACTGAGCCAGTTCCTTCTCCACATAATAAAGGACTTTCATGGAGTCTCGTTCTTTGTCAGCTTGGATCCGGTAACCTTTGCGAACTGCCAAGAGAAGAACCAGAATAATACAATTGGATTCCATTGAACAAGTATTATTAACCACCTACTCTGTGGCAAGATACAGTGCTGGGTGCTGGCAGCACCAAGATAGAAAGGAAGAAGAGTCCCTGGCCTCAAGGAGCTTACATCCTATTTCAAGGGAAGAGAAGAAGGGGGAAGAAAATACAATAGATAGGAAGCTGCCTCAGAGGCTATCCATTCCAACCTGTACCTTCACCAAGAATCTCTCCTACCAATCAAGCAATCAATAAACATTTATGAAGTATCTTCTATGTACCAGGCCCTATGCTAAGCACTGAGGACACAAAGGTAAAAGTCAGTTCCTGGTCTTGAACAGATGATCTTATGATTCTTCTTTTATGCAAAGGAGCAAGAAAGATTAGGTAACTTGCCCAGGTCACACAGAGGGTCAGGGATGAAGAAATCAGGACTGAGGATTAGAGGACCCACTAGCATAGAGGGCAATCACCTCTGGTCACTAGTGGGCCTGAGCCATGCTCCCTAGAAAGCCTGAAACATAAGCAGTGGGTAAAAGGAGAGGAAAAGTAGGGGAGGAAAGAATGTAAAAAGAGTGAGGGTGAGAAAAGGAGGAAAAGGAGAGAAAGTGAAGAATTCTTTATAGTTGGGAGTGATTGATACCAAACCAACGCCATGGGTTGTCTACTCCTTCACTGGAGCATGTTCCAGAATACAGGATTTAACACTGAGAAGGGACCCTTGAGGTGATTTAGAACAGCCCATCCCTGAGGCAGAATCCCCACTGCAACACAGATGGACAGTGACAACTTCCAGGGACGATGAATTATCCATTTCTCAAGACAGCCTATTCCACTTCTAGAGGCCTTGTTTTGTAGGGAAGATTTTCCTTACATCAAACCTAAATCTTCCTTTCGACAACTTCAATCCACATTGCACCATGGACCCCTGGGCCAAACAGCGTAAGTCTACTCATCTTCTACACAGATACCCTTCAGATACTTAAAGACAGCGCTGATGATATTCATGGGATCGAAGGTTGGATAAAGCAGAATAGGAAGGGATCGCAGAGTCATCTAATCCATTCCCTGCCCCTCTTCCATTTTACAGACAGACTAAGGCCCTGGGAGATAAAATTACATGACAAAGACACAACATCAGAGAAGAGATTTGAACTCTGAACTTAGAGGGGCAGCTAGGGAGTACAGTAGATAGAGCGTTGGACCTGGAGTCAGGAAGACCTGAGTTCAGATTTGACCTCAGATACTTAGTAGTTCTGGGCAAGTTATGAAACCATTGTTTGCCTCAGTTTCCTCAATTGTAACATGAGGATAACAATGGCACCTACTTCTCAGGGTTGGTGTGATTATCAAATGAGATAATAATTATAAAGTGCTTAGCACAGTGCCTGGCACATGGTAAGTGCTATATAAATGTTAGATATTATTATCATCATCATCCACAGTCAGTGCCCTTTCCATTGCCTGGGTGAAGGTTGCCACCTCATCCTTTTAAGACTGGAGAGAAAGTTAATGGAAGTGATTCACAAAGTGTGGCAAATAGTAATGAAGGGCATTGTGTGTGCTTCTAGAGAAAGGCCTACTTTCTATTTTGTGGTCTAATTTTCTAAAATTTATGAGGAGGCAGGTCATAGTGCCCTGAATGTAGGCAACCCTCCGCCCCTCCTCCACAAGCTCTATTTACATCACAGATGAGAATTTTACATTTTGCAGCACTCTAATCACAGAACAGGCACCAAAGACAGTGAAAGACACCCACACACACATTTGCAGGTGCACTGATTATATGAGAACCTGCTGGGCATCTCTTGCACATTTACTTCAAATTGTAGGATTAATTTTAAAAAAAAATTAATGATTCTCAGTACACATTTTTTAAGTGACATCTTCTCTTGGAGGTTAACTTTAAAATCCTTACATGGAGGAAATTATTAGCAATAATGATTTTATTTATCAAGCACTCATTCTCCCATCTCTGCAGAGGCGTTAGTAGAGTAGTACAGACAGTTCAATTAAAATGCAATTATCCTACAAAAATGCTGTGTCTCTTCTGAGGCAGCTTGGTCTACTGGATAAAGCATAGGGCTGGGAATCAGGAGAACAGTCATCCATTTTCCATTCTACCAATGAGTCACTGGGTGACTATGAACAGATAATGACATCTCTGAACCCCAATTTCTAATTCTACAAAATGGAAAGAATTTTACCCTCTTTTCAGTGTGGCTTATGGAAATGCTGAGAGGAGAAGTGAGACTATCAGATCTGAGCTCTCTGTAACCCAAAATATACAAGAAATAACACACATGTATATGTATGTGTGTATATGTGTATATATGTGTGTGGTATATGTATATGTATGTGTATGTGTATGTGTATGTATATGTATATGTATATGTATATGTATATGTATATGTACATGTATATGTATATGTATATGTATATGTTAGGGTGAGTTCCAGTGCTACCTCTTTTATGAAGACCTTTTCTGATTTCTCCACCTGGCAGCAACTTTCCTCTCCTGTGAATTCTAGTAGAACTTTGTTCATATCTATTTTATGGAACTTAATCACGTTCTATTTTGCATTACAATTTGTATGTCTTACTCTCCCAACTAAATTGTCAATCCCTGAGGACTGAGACTGGGCTAAAATCATCTCTGTTATCCTATAAACCATATAACACAATGTCCTGAATATAGCAGATGTTCAACAAATGTTTAGTGAATGAATTCATATCATCTTAATAGTGTTTTAAATAATGGCTCTTGACTAAAGTAGTTAGTTTCTATAAGAACTTACAGAAGAAGTGATAAGGGACCTCAGATATCATGAAGTCCAGGAGAAATCCTTTTTTCAAGATCTCTGACATGTTGTTTTACAATCTTTACTTGGACACTTCCATTGAAGACCCCATAGAAGGTTAGACTACCTTGTAAAGTTGGCCATTTGAATTTGGGGCACTTCTAATTGTTTACAGAATCACAAAATCCCAAGAGTTGGGACTTCAGAGGCCATCCACTCTAATCAACACCTGACTCCCCTAACAAGTGATCAGTCTCTGCTGGAAGACCTCAAGTGAGAGTGGAATTCATTAGCTCTCAAGGTAGCTCATTCTCCTTTGGGATAGAGCTAATTTTCAGGGATAATATCAATAGTAATGACTAGCATTATATAGCACTTGCCATGTTACAGGCACTGTGCTGAGTGCTTTATAAATATCATCTCATTAGATCCTCACAACAAGCCTGAGAGGTAGGTGTTATTATTGCTTTTACAGTTGAGGAAACTGAGGCAAACAGGTTAAGTGACTTGATCTCCAGGCTTACACAGCTAGTAAGTGTCTGAGGCTGAACTGGAACTCAGTTCTTCTTGACTCCAGGGCCAGAGTTCCATCCACTGTGAAATCTTCCTTTTATCTTGTTTTAGCCTCATCCTTAGTTCTGTCCTCTGGACCCAAACAAAACAAGACTAATGATAGCCCTGTGTCTACTTGAAGATAGCTGTCATGTTCACCCCTCCATTTCCTCATCTATGAAATAAGGGGGTTAAACTTGACTTCTGCAAGAAACCTTTCTTGATGTCCCTCAATGCCACCTGGATTGGTTATCTACAATTTACCCGTGTAAATTGCCTTCTTTGTACACAGTTGTTTGCATGCTGTATCCCCCATTGGACTATGAGCTACTTGAGGGCAAGGACTGTCACCTTTTTTTTTTTTTATATCCCCAGCACTAAATACAGTGCCTATCATATAGTGGGTCAGGTAGGTGGTGTCATAGTGCATGGAGTGCCAGGTCTAGAGTCAGGAAGCCTCATCTTCCTGAATTCAAATATGACATCAGATACTTCCTAGATGTGTGACCCTGGGTAAGTCACTTTACCCTATTTGCCTGAGTTTCCTCATCTATAAAATGAGCTGGAGAAGAAAATGACACATCACTCCAATATCTTTGCCAAGCAAACCCCAAATGGGGTCACAAAGAGTTGGACATGACTGAAAAACAACAACAATATAATGTGTAGTAAACACTAAATAAACATTTATTGACACTCTGACTAGACAACCTCTGAAGCCCCTTATAGCTCCAGGTGTATGATTCTCTGATTCTTTTTGCTAATTAATACTGTCCTCTAGATCTGCTCCAGTTTGTCAGTAACTTTCCTTAAATGTCATAAAAATGTCATTTCCTTAAATGTTGTGAAAAACTAACTATATTTCCCTCCATCTTATCCCCCCATTTATACTATTCTCTCCTTTGACCCTGTCCTTTCTCAAAAGTGTTTGCTTCTGATTAACCCTTCTTCCAATCTGCCCTCCATTCTATCATCCCCCCTTCTCTTATCCCTTTCTCCCCTCTACTTTCCTGTAGGGTAAGATAAACTTCCATATCCAATTGAGTGTGTATGTTATTCCCTTCAGGAGGATTATCAATCTCTTTTGTTCTGGACACTATTTCTCTCTTAATACAGTCTAAAATTGGATTATAAATGAGATCTCAACCAGATGGAGCTCCTAGTCTAGTAAGGGAGATGAAATATATGCATAAATAGTATAATGAGACAGACTGCAAGAGTGCCACAGGAGAGGTAAAAAGTGCTATGAGAATCTGGAGAAGAGCCTATTGTCAGCTGGGAAGAGAGCAGAAGATGTCATGGAAGAGATGGCATTTTTTGAGGATCCTAAAAGATGGATAGGAAATGAGCTTGGGAGGAGGGTTGTTCTAGTCAGAAGGAACTGTGTAAGTAAAGCTACATAATAGCAATGGCTGATATCTTTACATATTAATATAGATATGCAGACATATCTATTTGGTACTTGAAGATTTATAAAGGGTTCGTAGAAACCTGAGAAAACTTGTATCAACTAATGTAGAGTTCAACAAGCAGAACCAAGAGAACAGTCTATACAGTAACAACCATCTTGTTAAGACAAACAACTTTGACAGCCTCAAGGACTTTGAGGAATTCCATGACCAGTCATATTTGAAAGGTGATGGGCTCAAGATGCAGAATTAAAATATATATTTTTGGACATGGGCAATGAGGGGATGTGTTTTGCTTAACATTGCATGTGTGTTCCAAGGGTTTAATTTGTCCGTTTTTTTTTTTTTTGTAATGAGGAGAGATAAAATAAATACTTGTTAAATGAAAATAAAATAAAAAGATATATAAAGTGCTCTACATCTATTATTTCATTCGATCTACTCCCTATGTCATCTTGCGTTAGTCACTTAACTTGGGCCTCAGTTTCCTTAACTGAAAAATGAGAAGACTGAGTTAGGCAACCTCTGAGATCCCTTGCAGCACTAGGTTTGTGCCCTATAATCCTAAGGTATGCGTATTCAGAGACGGAAAGCAACTTGCCCAAGGTCAAAGAGGTGGTGATCAGTAGAGATGTGTCATATCCAAGTGCAGTCCTCCTGCTACTGATGTTTATATCATGGATTCTGTCCAGCCTTTCTTTTGGCAAGCAGACCAATGTCATCAGTCAGAATGCAGAGTAATCTAAATTCTCGGCTCGGGACAGCCAGATGGCAACAGGCTAAGTAAGGATCCTCTGGCCAGGACACCAAGTGGTCCAGTCCTCTCCCTATGTTTCTCTCTTGATCTCAAGGTTACTGAATGTCCCATCCTTTTCTTCTTGCCTTTATCTTGCTGTTCCTGATATTTTAGTATAACAGATCTTCAAGAATAGTAAGACCAGGTAGAAGGAGGAAGCAGTGGCATGTGGGACATGACTTCCTACTGATGAGGCAGTGCAAATTGAATCAGGGAATCTTAGATTTTAATTTTAAGAGACTTTGAAAGTCATCTAACCCACCTTTCACCCTATATGGAATGCCTCCTATGACAACCATGACAAATGTTTAATCGATATTCCCTTTAGCAATCTCCAGTGATCAGGCAGGCACAAGACAACCTATTCCATTTTTCAGACAGCCTTAATTGTTAAGGAGGCTAATGATAACAAACTGAAATTTGTTTTCCTGTACTTTCCCTCTCCTGGGCCTTGTCCTTTTAGAACTGAGTCAAAACAAGTCAATTCCTCTTCCTTTTTTATTTTTTCCCTGCTCTTTAGATACAGATTTAGATGTCCTAAATTCCTTAAACTAATCCCAGTTTGAGTTACTTATAATCTGGACCACATACATATTTTAGATATCTCTCTGATTCTCACAAAATTCATGACTGTACATATTATGATATCATATAGGTCGTCATGTTCTCTGAAACCTAATGATAATCTGTACACTTCATGGTCTATGAGGAGAGTACTAGTCCAGTTACTTGGTATTACATTATATCCAGGGTCCACTGTTCCACAAAAAAAAAAAAAAAAAATTTTTTTTAAATCTAAAGTTGGTTTCCTTGTCATGCCAGCTGGGACTTGAGTGATTTCGACTGCTCTTCAAATGAACTTTGGAAGCCATTGAGGGAAGATGGTGCCTAGTTCTCTTTATGCCTGAAGGAAGTCATGAGTTTGGGTTTCAGTAGCTAAAAAATGTGGCAATGCCTCCTTAAGATGTCAGAAGTTAGAAATCTTCTATTGGTCAACCACACTGGCTTAGCTATTTTTACCACAGAATTAACCGTTTTATTGTTGACTACGTTAGAATTTTACAAGTTATAGTGATTTAAGCAGTTCTGTTTTTAAAGTAACTTACAAAAACACAGAGATGTTTGCATATTATGCATCCAAAGAGACATCTGCTTATGGGTTATTAGTATCATTGGGATACTAACTCTATCAGCAGCTAGCCTGATTGAGAAGGCATAGTTTTGTTTTGATCAGATGATAATTTATTGATCTTTAGCACACTTTCTCACATAATTCATGTAAATGTACAAAGATAACACATTTCAAAAATGTATTCCTTTCAAAATTCATAAGATAAAAATTCAGATTCACCACATTAGCAAATCAAAATGTGTTATCTCTACCTCACCTCCTAACTTTCTTCCTCTTCCTTCCTTTTGCTCTGGAACAGCAATCAAATCAGGACTCCCAGTGCTTTTGAAAAGACTGTGCCAATCAACTCTCCCATCACTCCATTCACCTTCTGGGTGATTCAGATCAAAACTTTCTCTGCCAGACTTTCCTTGACCCAAATAAGAGCCAGAGAATCTCTCTCTTTTAAATATAAATTTCTTGAGGGTAAGGAAGTTCCTTATTTTCTCCATTCTTGTCCTCAGTAATTAGTACAGCACATAATAAGCACTTAAATACTATGCATTCATTCATTCACTGCATTCATTCATTTATTTATTCCTATTAGGTAATTTCACTGATCAGGCTAATTAATAATGAAATAGTTATTCATCCCAATCTGATCTGTGTCATAACTCACTGACATAGCAAAAGTCAATAGTACCTGGAATATTTTTATGTTATTATGTTTATTTACATAATAGAGAATGATCCAAAGCCCTGGGAATTCTAAGATGGTGGTGATATTTTAATGAGAAATATGCAATACTCCTGGCTAGAGACATCTTTGGAAAATTTTTTTTAAGAAATGTGTTTCAGTTTAGGGTCAATAAATGATTTATCTTTGCAATAATAGTAACAACAAACACAACAGCCAGCTCCTTAATGTTTTATAAAGTGCTTTACAAATATTATTAGGATATTTACATCTCAGGCTCTCCAGCTCATTAGCTTAGCCAGTTTTTATTTTAGTGGAAAGGAGAAAATTCAGAAAATTCAAACTGATGCCACACTTTAGTTCCAGTTAGTGTACTTGTAAAGAAATTTTATCTTAATCTTTCACCTTAATTAAAATTCATGTTATTTGCTTGACAACTAACTCTTACAACCAAATTTCAATTTATGGAATTGCTATCTTGGTAAAGAACAGCCCAGGACACTTCAAAGGGAATAAAGCTTAACTCTTCTATTCTGTCCTAAAGGGCCAAGCAATGTTCTTTATATGTGGTTGAATGGGTACCATATTCCATCTCCAGGGCAATATCAGCTCAGGAGGGAGGATAATAATGCTTTCATTTTGCATGTCATATGTGTATGTCTGTTACAATTAAGCATATTCAGACACATACACACACATTATCAATCTTGTAAACATGATTCCAGAAACCTACCCATAGATACACTAGCCCACTCATTTCTCCCAGAGGAAAAGCAAGCAGGGGCCAGGATGAAAGGAGTGAGGAAGAGGTAATCAATAATCTGTCAAGAAATGAGCATTTATTACAAGCCTACTATGCACCAAGCACCATAAAAATGAGGAGGCCAGAGACACTAGGTCATAAAGTACGTGGAGGGAAGTAAGAGGTAAGAGAACTGACAGGAAAAGGAGGAGGGGGCCAGGTTATGAAATGCTTTAAAAGCCAAACAGAGGATTAGTATTAACGCATACACATTTGGGGACAGAGGGGCTATCAGAGCAATGAGAAAGTACTTCTATTTCTCATGCCAAGCTCTCAGTGCTGTAATAATCAACAAGATAGGCAGGCAGGTGTCCTTAGGCGACATAAGCCATTCATTAGTGGAGACTTCAACCAAAGTTCATTCAACTTGGATGAGGAGGCTGGTTTTGTTTTCTTTGATGTTAGGAGGCTGGTATGTTCTTTTAAGTGCTTCTGGAGCTTTTTGGTTTCAAGGCGCTAAACAAATAAACATCAACAGAGGCTGTGATGTCTCAAAATTATTGCAGAGATGCCTGGAATTCTTAATAAAAGTCCAGGAAATTTCTAGGCTTGTAGGCAACAGAAGAAGCAAAGAAAGAGAGAGGCTCTCCTTTCTGGTGAAGAGCCCTGAGCACTTGTTTCATTCAGAAACTGGGGGCTGGAAAGACCTTGCTTATATAGCAAGCTACATGTGCTCCCACAAGCAGGCACTGATTTCAATATGCTTCAGAAAGAAGCCGGGTTAAGATGTGAAGAATAATAATACTAATACCTACCATCTGCAAAGTACAACCCTATACAGGTAGGTACTATTACTATCCCCATTTTACAGATGAGGAAACTGAGGTAGACAGAGCTTAAGTGACCTGCCCAGGTCATTTAAGTGAGGCCACATTTGAACTCAGTTCTTCCTGACTCCAAGTCTAAAATTCTACCCACTCTATCACTTACTTGTCTCTCTTAAAGGCTTATTGACCAGATTTTAACTCTCAGGCCTCTCAAGTTCTAATTTTACTCAAGTATTTGTAGTGCCCTGACCATGGCTATTTAAGGTCTAAAAATTATTTTCTTTAGTTCCAACAAAATATAGCTCTTTCTTTGTAAATAGCAAATGCAACCCTTTATTCAGCCTGCTTGTCTCCAGGAAGCATTTTTACCTAGGCAGGTGGAGTATAAATCCTAACCAGCATGCCCAAAGGATCCTCTCTGCTTCCTTCTTCAAGAGCAGGCTGCTTAACCACTTGAAACTGTACACATGCTGAAGCAATCCAGTGTGCCAACTTACACAGCATGCATCTCACTCCTTGCTAGAGTCAGTTGGGGATTTTTGTATATCTGAATCACGTCTGGATATTTTCTGTAGTGTAGTTAAAACTCTACAGTGTTCTCCCTGGCTCACTCAGAGGGGCCATTCACAATCTAGTGGTTAGAATGACACTACAAACTTATGTAAGCAGCTCTTTCTCGGCAAAATCTCTAACCATCATGCAAAAATTAGGCCTTTAATCTCCTCTATGGAAGATGATAAGGATTATCTTTTGTGTGGATACAGAAGGACAGGATATGAGGCACAGAGGAGCAGGAATACAAGCATACTAGTTTCAAGGTCCCAGATAAAGTGTTAGCACAACAGGTGCCCATTGATTGGGAAGTGGCTACACAAGCTGTATGTATATGAATGTGAGGGAATATTTTAAGTTGTTGGGTTGATTAGTCATGTCCAACTCTTTGTGACCCTTTTTGGGCTTTTCTTGGCAATGACATTGGAGTGGTTTGCCATTTCCTTCTCCAGGTCATTTTACAGATCAGGAAACTGAGGTTAAATAGGATTAAGTGATTTGCCCAGGGTCATATGGCTAGTATTTGAGGCCAGATTTGAACTCAAGGCCTACTGACTCCATCACTGGCACTCTATTCACTGTGCCACCTAGATGCCCCTGATAGAATATTGCCATATCTTAAAAAAAAGAAAAATATGGAGAATTCTATGAACTGGTCCATAGTGAAAAGTAAGCAGTGTCAGAAAAACCATATATAATGATGACTGTGATAATGCAAATGAAAGGAGCAAAAATCTGAAAATGAATGTTGTGTAATTATGACCAAATTCGGACCCTGAGAAGAACTAAGAAAATATACTTCCTTCCTTTCTTCACTCGAGAAGAGGGTTCTAGGCATGCGGAATATTACATGTAATGTCAAGGGGAGTATTTTGCCGAATCTCTCTGTTTTGAAATATTCATTATAAGACATAGCTTTCTAGGTGGGGAAAAAGAAAGCTACATATTCAGAAATGCATATGACAGGATATAAAAAGAAAAGGCATTCATAAAAATAAGAATTAAAAAACATACAAAGTGTTTTGCTACATTTGCTTTCAAATACACAATAGTCAGGTTTGTTTAAAGATGCTCAAATCAGAGCAATAGCTACTTGATTAAGTATGATTGTGTAATATATCATAAAATCTCCATATGGATTTCATAGGATTTTGAGGTAGAAAATCAAATACCTCACCATTTACCAATGAAAAAAATGGAGCCCAGGGAGGTTTAGAGACTTGCCCAGAGTTTCACAAGTAGTAAGTGCCTCAAATCCAGGTTCTCGGCCACAGAAATCTGGTATCTTTTCTACTACACAACCCAGATTCCCACTATACCACCTATGTGAGTTTGATAAATAGTTTTCGATGATTACAATCTTCCTAACATAAGAATAGCATAAAAATTATAAAATAAGCTGAGTTCTATTTCTCTGAAAGAAAAAAAATCCCTCGAAGAATATTTCACCTAATCCAACTTTTTTCCAAGCTAGCAGTAGTTAAAGAACACCTACAAGATGGCACAAACACCAGCATTGATGGGACTTGAGGTTTGTTGTGTAGGTGAGGACTTGGAGACCCAGAAAATCTGAGAGATCTGCTCAAGGTTATGTTGGAAGCAAATATCTCACCAACTGCTAGTGACCTCCCTCCCAAATTACCTTGTTTTTCTTTAACCATTTGGCATCTA
This sequence comes from Notamacropus eugenii, assembly GCF_028372415.1. Taxonomy (NCBI): domain Eukaryota; kingdom Metazoa; phylum Chordata; class Mammalia; order Diprotodontia; family Macropodidae; genus Notamacropus; species Notamacropus eugenii. Next base: position 479,660,819 of record NC_092873.1, on the reverse strand, counting down.
TTTGCATTTATTATCTTTATGTTTATTCTGTAAATGCATATATGTGTGGACATACACACATATATACATATATATGTATACACGCAGTCTCTCAATTAAGATGGAAGCTCTTTCTTTCTTTTTACATCCCCAGCAACTAGCACAGTGTCTGGCACACAGTAGGTATGTAATAAATTTATTGATCAACTGACCAAAGTAGCACAGCTGCGCACTGAACCGAACCCAAAACTCTTTCCACAATACCACATAGCTCATCACCTTAGGTTGCCTCTACTTAACACTATTAATGTCAAGAAGTCATTAGCAATTCATTGGAGAGCTCCATCATGAAGAGTTGATAAGGATAAGAATGTCCACATGCCTGAGCAAAGTTTGATAAAATGGTAGGTTGTGCCCAACACAACTGGATTGAAAGAAATATGAAAGAAGAGGAGTTTTCATCAATAAAGGAAAATCAGAACAAGAGGCTACATCCAGAAATGGTGGGGGTAGAGGAGGAAGGAGAATGATAGGAAAGATAGAGACTTTTCCTCTATTTCATCTCTCAGGAGACTGGAACCTGTTATTACTCCCCTTTACACACTCTATGATCTAGCTACAACTGGCCTCCTTACTGTTTCTGACATTTCATCTCTTGCCTCCATGTTTCTTCATTGACTGTCCCCCATGCCTGGAATGCTCTCCCTCCTTACTTCCATCCGTTGGCTTCCCTGGTTTCCTTCAAGACTCAACTTAGATCCCACATTCTGCAGGAAACCTGAAGTTTTTTGAATGGTTGTCTCCCAAATTAGAAAGTGAGCCCCTTGAGGTCAGGGACTACATCTTTGTCTTTCTTCACCTCCTCAGCACTTGGCACCATGCCTAGCACATATTAAGTGTTTGATAAATGCTTGTTGATTAATCATGTAGTGATCACTCTATTTTGTCCTCAGGAATGGGAATTTCTACCAATAGTTACAGGAATAGGGAAGCTCTCCCTCTCAGAGTCTACTTCCCTCTCATCTGAACTAATGCAGTAGACTCTGAGTTGGCTTTCCTGCCACAAACCTCTTCTTTCTCCAGGTCATCTTCCACACATCTGCCAAAATGATCTTCCTAAAAATCAAGCTCTGACCATGCCTCTCCCTTATTCAATAAACTCTGATAGTTCCCTGTTGCCTCTAGAATAAAATGTAATTGCTTTTTGGCTTTTAAACCAAACATTTTGGCTTTTCTTCTCCACAAAACATTGATGATAAAACAACTCAAACGAAGCCTTCTGCCCAAGTTGCATAATAAAGCCTTCACAACTTGGTCCTAAGCCCCTTTAATAGGCAAACTAGAAAATGTCATCTATGCCCATTCTTTCCATGTCGTCTCCTCTTACTCACTTCTCAAGCCTTTGCAATCTCTGAATCCTTTGCTGGTTCATCATCCATATCATGCCACCTAACTATGACAATACCCCCAGGCTTTGTCCTGGGCCCTTTTCCCTTCTCTCGGTATAGTCTCTCATTTGGTGGTTTAATCAGTCCCATGGGTTTAATTATACCCTATGCAGACAACTCTCAAATGTATATATTCAGTCTTAGCATAGCTCCTCACCTTCACTTACAAATCTCCAACTGCCTATTAGGTATTTCAGATCAGATATTCTATAGGTTCAAACTTAACATGTCCAAAAGAGAACTTGTCTTTCCCCCAAAACCCATCCTCTTCTCACTTTCCTATTACTGCTAAGAGTACCACAATAGTGATTCCACTAATGGATTCACCCCTCATATCTATTCATCAAATCTTGTCATTTCTACCTCCAACACCTCTTCTTTCTGTCAATTTCACTCTACTCACATAGCCACCATCTTGCTTTAGTATCTTAATGCCTCTTGACCAGATTATTGTAATAGCCTCCTAACTTAACTCCCCACCAAGTCTTTCCTCTCTCCCAGCCATCAGCTGTCAAAATGATTTTCCTAGAGTACAGATCTAACCATGTCACTCTCTTACTCAATAAACTCTACTGGCTCCCTATTGTTTTGAAGATCAAGTATAAACTCCTGTTTGGTTTTTAAAGCCCATTGTAATCTGAACATAACTAACACATTCTTCCCTTTCCCATACTTTACAGTCCAGCCAAATGAATTTCTCTGCTGTTCCTTACACGTGATATTCCATCTTCTGTCTCTTCAGTTTTGCACTGCCTGTCATCTATGCCTGGAATGTACCTTACATCTGTCTTTTGGAATCCCTTGCTGCCTTCAGAACTTTCCTCAGGTACTACCTTCTACATGAAGCCTTTCCTGATCCTCCAGCTCCTAGTAGTGCCTCCTACTGCCTAAAAATTTTATGTTGCATTTATTCCATATTTATGCTGTATATACTTGTGGATGTACATGTGTTGGATAGAATATAATGTCATTGGGTGGAGCGTAAACTCTTTGAGGAAAGATAATATCTCATTTTGCCTTTGTATCCCTTAGCCCCTAGCAAAGTCTGGCACATAACTGGTTCTTGATAAGTGCTCACTGACTGGTTGATATTTGAGACCTGAAAATAATCATTGTCCCCAATAAGATCCACCTTTATCCAATATAATATACTTAGCTACAGAAGGTAGATATTATTACTCAAAGGCAGGGTTAATGAAGCAGAAAAAAATCAGGCTTTTATCCCTTACTAAGGTTTGATATACTCCTCAAGTTTTAACTGTCTTCTCTGTGCATATGAATTTGCAGGTGATCTCTCTAGCTTTGACTTCTCACATTCCAGACCCACTTTTATAAATGCCTGCAGGAAATTTTGACTTGTTATTGTATTTCAAAATGAAAAGAGAACTCAGAGATTATCTACTACAGTGATTCTCAAAAGAAAAAAAAAGGTCCCAGAGATTTTTTCAGAGTCTGCTTGGTTAAATCTATTTTCAAAATACTAAAATATTTGGATTCCCATATGGTAAATGTATAAGTAGGTATAACCTACTTAAAACAAAAACTCTTGGGGGAAGAGGCACTAGTAATTTTTAAGAGTTTAAAAGGGTATTTTTCTCTAACCCCTTTATATTACAAATGTGAGAAACTGAAGGTCAGAGTGACTTGCTGAAGGTCATAGAACTAATTAATGGCAGTTAATTAGAGTTTTTCACCATACCACACTGTGGGCTCAAACTCAACTTAGACCAAACTAGCGCATGTTTCCCTCATTGTCTTCCAGAAGTTGCTTATGGGTGCAGATACGAAGGCTGAGGGATTCCACCTGGGGAGCCTATAATCTGTGAAGACTTGTAATTAATGCCAGCTCCATACCAATTTCACCCGTGAAATTCCTTAGCCTGGTATCCAAAGCCTCTATAATCTAGTTCTAACCTACCCTTGCTGACTCAATATTTCTCAATAGTCTCCCTTCATGCACACATGTTCCAACCAAATTGGACAACCACCTGTTCTCATTACACCTTCTTCCACCTCTGAATATCAGTGTACACTGCTCCCCACCCCCATGCTTGAAACAGACTCTTTCTCCATTCCCAATTTAAAAAAAAATCTCCACTTCCTTCAAGGCCCAGCTTAAATATTTCCTTGTCCATGAAGGTGTCCTGATCCCCTTTGCTGAATAAAGATTCCTCCCTTCCTAAATCTCTCATCCTCTGTTTGACCTTTCCTATGTACTTACCACATTCTGGCTTGCGTTATACTTATCCTGTTCCCTCTCTGTTGGATTGTTAGCTCCCCAAGGCAGGAGATGGTGCCATTTTTTGTTCATACAGCACCCTGTATATAGTATATGCACTTAATAAATCTTTGTTTCACTGCACTGAAGAATATCTCTGATTCACCTTATCCTTTGTAATTTGATTTGTCTTATGGTTCAGCCCTCTCTACCTCACACTTAGCTCAATGGAACACAAAAATATTCTGGACCCTGTTAATTCCAGTTTTTATTCCTTGCGATCCATCCTACATACTGCCTCCATACTAGTCTTCCTAACGTAACATTTTTTTTAAGTTATTTTATTTTTAATTTTTGGAATAAAATAATCACTTCCTTGACAGTGTAATGAAAAAAAAGATAATTGCACTTGAAACTGCAATCCTATCATGTCAATCCCCTACTCAATACTCTACAATGGCTCCTCTACGTGATTTTCAAAACCCTCCATAGTCTGGTGCCACCTACGCTGTCAACTTATTTACCAAGCCTCAGGAAGGCCTTCCCTACCAGTCCTTTCTCTGTGTTTTTCCCTGTTAGTGTCTCCTACCTGCAATGCAATCTTTCTTGTCCTTTGCTGTCTTAACCCTCTTCAACATTCAATTCTTACCTCTTCCATGAAGCCTTTCCAGCTAACTTTAATCCATGGTAAGCTCTCCTTTTTCTGAATTCCTTTTGCACAAAATAGTCCCATATAATTTAGCACTAGATTACATACTTTTTGAGGATGGGGCCTAAATATTATACTTAAAAAAATGATGTCTAGCACAATCCTGGATGATAGCAGACAACTTGTCAGTTAATTGACCAATTAGAGGTCTGAAAAGTAGCTTGAATTTTTTACTTTGAATTTTTTACTTTACTGTTGTAGAGGGGCCTGAAGGAAGATAAAAACAATGCTCTCTTGCCTTTGGAAATTTTGGTACCATGGATGGGCATTGGGTTGGAATTGTTTTCTAAAATAGTCTAGGCCTGACTCCACTCATGGAATTAATAGCTCCACTGAGCTGGCTATGCCAAGGAAGGAACAGAAATGAGATTCCAGATAAAAAATGGGGTAGGGTTGGGAAAATATATGCTGCTATTACCACTCTGGCTTCCTCCAATGGAGTCACTTGATGCCAGTGGAGGTGGGTGTGGCTTATCCATCAGCATGGCAGAAGAGGAGACCCCTCCAACAGGAACAGAGGGAATGTAGTAAGGACCAGGAACACTGGAGACAGAGGGAGGATAGCCAGCCTTTGCAGCTTTCCCTGCTTCATATACTGTGAAGAGACATAAAAAAAGTAAAAATTATATCCCTACGTAACTCCCCACAACCCTCACTTCAAACACACACACACACACACACACACACACACACACACACACACACACCCCTTAGAATTTTTAGCCAACAGAACCACCTAAGGAAATTCCTTGTTTAAAATTATTTTAATTTCCCACCCCTGAACTGACTCATCATGCTCATTTTCCCCACCCTCTTACATTCCTCCAGCTATGTGGAAAGACAGTTATATGAGGAATTATAGTGTTTAGTACCTGACAAAACTGGGTAATTAAATGGCACTAGGTACCATCCTAGCATCCCCTGGCACTTAAGAAAGCATTCTCCATAAAATAAAAACAAAACCTGGCAGCTCAGTCTAAACCATACTATAAGAATTCTGCCTTAGCCCTTAAAGAGAGACTGCAAGTAGGAATGCCCTTAATTGGATCTTATCCCACTACTAGGAGTGAAGAACAAATTACATTGATTTCTCCCAGGAGTTGCCTTAATTCAAAGCATGAAAGATTTCCTTTAATGGTTTCCAGGATTTGAGAAGTCTATAGGAATGAGTGCCATTTTTCTAATAGCCTCTGTGTTAGTGCAAGTGGGAGGAAAAAGGAGCGAGATGGTTTTTTATAGCCTTGAGGTCATTGATGAAAGGGTTGGAGGGCCTGCATGAGCTTTCCCTCTCCAACATTTCCATCTTCAACATTATAAACCTACCCTCTTACCTTCAAATCTGTCCTTTGTTGAAATCAATGGAGATTCCACATGAAGGAGAAATATTTATGGGTTAAAAAAGGCTGGGGAAGGGAGGATTGGGGTGAGATTGTTGGCAAGGCCAAGACAGGCAATGATGCAATGGTTCCTTACTGTTCTCCAATAAGGATGAAGTTCTGGAAGGATCGGCCCATTCGGTGAGAAGAAAGTTTTAGGTAAGGGGAAGAGAAACTGGGCACAATTCTTAATGTTAACTCAAAATATTCACTTTCACTCACATGCCCGAGGACAGCAACAGGAGTCTGGGCAACACGGGCACCTGACGTAGCAACAACAGCTGTGAGGACAACACTGGCACCAACAGATTCCAATCAGGAGGAAGAAGAGGAAGACTCCTAGGACCACAAGGCCCACAAACACCCACTCTGGAAACAGAAGAGAAAATCTATACTAAAGCAAATTCTACTTCAGGAATTTAGGAACATGGGTTCATGATCACACTGTGAAACAACAGCTAGGACCTGAGGAAGGGAATATCTCCTAACATGGGAGAGAGCCCCCAAACGCAAAGAAAACTCTAGAAATGAGGGATACTGAGCCCTCCCAGTGTAGAGACAAGGAAAAGGTGACTGAACATGTACCGGGAGCAATAGAATGGCCAACAAACACGAAATTATGTTGGTAATGCACGTGAATTTCACAGTTATCTTTTAGGGGAAATGCTTCTCAAATTGAAGGTGGTGTGAGAATGATTATCAACAACTATGGAAAAACACTTGGGCTGTCTTTCAGATTTCACAACCATGAGGTCTGGGGATTCGGTGATCTGTGTGTTTCCTCAGCTCACATCACAGTTTGATCTTTATCTATTACCGTCATGTATATTTTCAGAGTATGTTTGTGTACCATGTATTCCTGTTTGTAAATCTGCTTTCCCCCATTACTAACATGGTCCCACTAATCCCTTTTCAGACTAATCAAAAGGATATGAGCCTCCTGAAGGTAAGGGAAGATTTTGTCTTTGAAACCTCAGTGACTAGCACAGTGCCCCAGCACACAGCAAGTGCTTAATAAGTGCTTGTTGAATGAATTGAATGACTTTTCAACATTAACCAATCAATAATCATTTAATAAGTATCTACTGTGTGCCAGGCACAGTGCTAGAAGATGAAGAAAGATAAAGACTGTAAATATTTCCCAATTTCAAGGAGCATTGATGCTAATTAGGGTCACTAAAATTAAAGTCCTTCTCCTAGGCCTTCCTTTGTAACAAAATAGGGCTGAAGAAGTCTATAATCTAGTAATCTTTCAAACTATAACGTAACTATATGATCTAATCCTCTCATTCTCCAGAGAAGGATACTGAGGCTTGGAGGACGAGTTAAGTGACTTGATTGAGGACACAAAGCAAATTAAAGCAGAATTGGGATTTGAATCCACATTTCTTGATATCTTATCTTAAGAGTGTAGACTGGATGTTACCACCATGTGAGGCAAGCATATCACATCATGGCAGCCAATACAGCTGAGGGATGGAGTTGATTAAAACTGAGTGAAGGGACATCTGCTGTAAGTGTACTTATATCTGGAATATACTGAAGTTTACTCATCAGTGGAACATGAATTACCCCTCCAGGAAGAACTGGGACAAATGGGTGGACATTACAAAGAGGTTTGCCATAAGGGGGGAAACAACCCACTTCATAACCATGTAGGCTCTTTCAATGTAGAAGAGGCTACCTTTAGAGGCAAAAGTTTCTCTTTATTGAAAGTCTTGGCAGAAAGCCTGTATGACCATTTGTCAGGTATGTTGGAGAGGAAGTTATTTGTTTGTTTTTCCCTTGGATTGGACCAGATGGTCACCACGGTCTTTTCCCAGCTCTAAAATGATAATGATTCTGTGTTTCTGATTTTTTTAAGTGACAGAATGCATGATCAGAGTTTCCTGAGTCATTATAACATTGCACCACAGAACACTGATGTAAACAATGTAAATGAGGCTTTTTATGTCCACTGGTATCACATACACATGCCAAAAAATGTATCACTTAAGACGAACAGAAGCGTGGAACTATAGATATAAGAAAGTCAAGATGTTACCAAGTCTCTAAGGACTTATCACTCAAATGTTTTTGTTTGGTCCTTCAGTCTCAAAGTAACATCACTCAGAAAAGCAAGGACAGAAGGATGGGAACTTGCTCCAGATAAACCAAACAATACTATCAGTAGGAAGGAAGGTTTAGACCTACAGGGCAAGATAAGCAAAATATAGTGATGCCTTCTTGGGAATACTGGATGTAACATCTCTTTGGAACAATGTATGCAAAACTTTCATCTGTGATTTAAGAGTTCCTGGTCATTTGATGGGACTCTGTGTGAAGATCATCCTAAAAAGACATTCATTTGGCATTAATTAGGGGAAATTCTACATTTAGATTGTCCAAGTAATGGAAAAAGGGCTCTCAGAACTTATTACAATAAGGAATGAATAGTCAATGCATAGCAACTTTTAGATTTTTCTTTCTTTTTGTCTTGCTTCTCTGCACCAAGAAGGTTCTGGAAGCCTTGACAAACTTGGAAGCAACAATTAAGAATGGGTTGACTCCAAGAGCTACCTCTAAACAAGAAGCAAGTCAGGGCTGAGGGCTGGCTCATGCCTAGTCTTCCTGGTCATAGTCTGTCTCCTCTCTCTGCTGTCCTTCATCCTGCTGTATTACCCTACTGTATTTTTGGAGCGCAATGTTCTGATCACATTACTTCTCTACTTTTGAAATACTTCATTGGTTCCCTTTTGAATAAAGCAGAAATTCCTTATTCTGGCATTCAAAACCTTCTGTAATCTGGCTTTAACCTATTTTTCAAACCAATCTCACACTAGTCTTCTTTACACATTCCACCCAAATTGAACTCAACACTGTTCCCATTTTTATCTTTTCTTGTCCCACTTTCATACCTTTGTTTATTATGTCCCACTTGCCTGGAATAGATTCCATCTACTCTACCAATGACCCCACCAATTGTGGAAGTCTACACCTTCTTTCAAGGCTCAACTCGGAAGCTATCTTTTCTGTGAGACCTTCCAAATGCAAGATCTCTTCATCTTAAAATTTCTCAACTGAGATAATGTGTGTAAAGTGCAAATGTCAAAGCCCATAAAAATGTCAGCCATTGTTATTCCGTCTGTTCATGTAGATACCATATTTTCCCCAATTTGGTGGTAAGATCCCTTAGGGAATGACAGGATCTTTTTGTTTGCACTTTTGTGCTCAAGCATTAAGAATACTGCCTTATTCATAAGTAGGTACTCAATAAATGTTTGCTGGATTTATTTTTAATTTTTGAGGCTCCCAGCTCAAACTCAGTCAGAACCACTGACTAGGAAGTATTAGGCAGCTCTTGGACTATTTGAAGATATCTTTGAAATTTGGCCTATAGAAGACCTACAAGAATGGATACAAAGTGAAATGAGCAGAACCAGGAGACACTCTACAGTAACAGTAATATTATACAATGAACAGCTCTGAGTGACTTAGCTCTTCTCAGCAATACAATGATCCAAAACAAGTCTGAAGAACTTATGATGATAAATGCTATCCACCTCTAGAGAAAGAACTGATGAAGTCTCAATGCAGATTGAACCATACTTTTTTAAAACTCTTTATTATCTTGGGTTTTTTGGTTTGCATTTTCTTTTGCATCATGGGTAATATAGAAATACTTTGCATGACTTCGCAGTATAATCTATATTAAATTACTTGCCTTGTCAAGCAGGGGGAAGGGGAGAGAAGGAGGGAGAGAATTTGGAACCAAAATTTAAATGTTGGGTTTACACAAAATTGAGAAAAAATAAAATAAAAATTAAATACACAAAAAAGAAAGCTGGCCGTAAGCTCAGGCCTTTCCTGGTCATTTATCTAGGAGATGTGCATATTCTGTAATTTAGAGCTGCCTTCATCTGCTACATCCAGACTGTACAATGTCAATAATAATAGCTCACATCCGTGTAGGCTTTAAGGTTTGTAAAATGATTGGCAAATATTATCTCATTTAATCCTCACAACCGCCTGAGGGGGCTCCTATTACTATTTCCATTTTACAAATGAGGAAACTGAGGCAGATAGCAGCTAAATGACTTGCCCAGGGTCATGTAGCTAGTAAGCATCTGATTCAGGACTTAAATTTGGGTCTTCCTGACACTCTACCCATTGCACTATTCTATCCATAACAGATGTACGTGTTTAGAGGAAAAGGAAAAAAATGATGAATGTACTGAATGAAACTTAAAAAAATATGTGTGTAAAGTGGCACAGAGAGTTCAAAAAGCAGTAGTTGTGTAGTAGAGAAAATAAACAGCGTGGTGATGGGTTTCACTAAAAGTTGCACTGGAGTATAAGTTGTTGTTTGACAGGCTTCTATAAGAATATAAGTTAATAATGAATACACCACAATATTCACTAGTTTTAGCTGAAACACTGGGCTGAATCCACAGACTTTGTTTAAGGGTCTTCATTCCTAACACTGAAGACGTTCCCATCTCCACTGTTTTTCTATTTTACTGTCCAGGGCTATCAATGGAATAGGGTCTGAAGGCTAATAAGCTCTTCTCAACAGAAACAGTCCATCCTGAAAAAGGTCATAAGCATCAACACACAAATCGTACAAAAATGAAAGGTAAAATTAGTATACAATGCAGAAGCTGGACAGACTCATAGAATAACAAGTAAATAAGGAGTTAAATGACTGAATACCTGACATAATCTTCACAGCAAAGCTTGGCAAGACGGCAGCAAGCCACCCTGTCCTGCCTAGAAGAGGCAGAAGGAAAAGAAGGAAAGAGGTTACTCCAGGGGAAAATGCTGCCAACAGCCTGGCCCCTTCCAGTCATGCACTCCCCCAGGCCATGATACTGACCCACAAGCACTTTTATGAATCACTGGCCCTTGGTCTTCTTTGCCCTCATCTAAACTGGGTAATGATCTCCATCTGATTCCATATTAGGGGGCAAGGGTGGAGGTAGGGAGAGATGGGAATGGAGCTTTTCTCTCTAACCCATTTCTAGTAGTTTTAGTACTACTGCTTTAGTACAGTTAGGGACAACTGCCTGAACAGACACACCATCTTTACTCACACACACAACACAGATTGTCCCCACTGATACATACATTCTTCCCCATAAATCACAAAAATCTAACTCATTCACACTCAAACTTCCAATCCGTATTTTCATGCCTTTGCTCATTCATACAGACATGTACACACTCATAATTCTATGTCCACTAAAAGCAGATGCATTTACACATTCATTTTAATCTTGAGTTATCATATCACTAGATGATGCTATTTATGCCATAAAGACTGGATTCAGTGATTAAAATATTCAAATGCAGAGGGAGGTGAGAAGTAGATGAGTTGTAGACTTTTCCACCCTCCCTCTGCCTTCAGAAATATCTGCTACACACATGTATAGGAGACCACTTTTCCATATGGCACGCCCAAGTGAAACTCTATGAACACAAGAGCTTTTGGTACAGTATGGCATGATGGATGAAAAAATACAGTATGCTATGGCATCCTTAACCACCCCCCCTCCCCAGGTCTTTTGTGATACACTTATAGATAAGCAAAGCAAATACCATGGCAAAAAGATTTTGTCATTTCATATCTGGTCATGAAAACCAGAAGCTGCCTTAGGAATCTTTACTAGGTATGTCAAGCATGAGGTCATAATTTATTAACTATACTATCCTGTCATACATAGGTCAAAGATCACTATTACACAAAAATCCTACCCCAGACCCAAAAAGGTTCATCTCTGTACTTAAAGTGTCCCCACATTTTTGTACATAGGCTGTGGAATGTTGCTAATGTGCTCCACTCATTCAGAAAGCAAGTAGCAACAGAATGTTCAGACATAAATGTCTTTTTTTATAAAAGTTACCATAGTCGTGACTTTATGTATGAGTATACATTTTGGGATGAATGGATATCACTAGTTGATGATTAGTCAGCAACTAGGGAATCACTTAATTATAATAATAGTAATACACACTTGTAAAGGGCTTTAAGGTTTACAAAACATTTTCTTCACAACAACTCCACGAAGCTGGTAATGCAAATATTTATCGCTGTTTTACAGATCAGAGAACAAAGCCTCATAAAAATTCAGTGACTTACCCATATTCATCCAGCTATTAAGTTGCCAGAGTTGGGCCACATCCAGTAATCTTTTCACTATATCACCCCTGTCTACAAGCAACCTAAAGGTATCTCCTGTCATCATTAAAGGATCTTAGTACGTCAGCGTAGATGTTTACTGTTCGTGTGAAAGAAATAAGTTGTGCTTGTGTTTACTTTTTCGTGATCAAGTGATCAAGACAAAGTATTATTATTAATTATCATAGTTCACATTAATGCCCTCTTTGATGCATTGACACTCCAAGGAGAAGGGTCATATAAATAAGTCAGTATGTTTAGAAAAGAGAACACTAAACGTAATCTGCTAATTTTGTTAACTTGATAAGTATCAGCTGGTTTGTTAGATTGCCCAGTTAATTAACATTAGCTCTAGAATATAAAATGTAGAATCCTTTGGGACAGGGTCTCTCTTTTTACTTATACTGTATACCCAGCGCTTAGTGTACAGAACCTGGCACATAGTAGGCACTTAATAAATACTTGTTTCCTTCTTTCTTTCTTCTGATGTGGGAATACATGTGGGTTCCTTTTATATATATGTTGCATGTTTGTGTGCACGTGCGTATATATAATGGATAAGATGCATACTGGAAGCATCATGGTAAGGAAAGGAAGGAAACAAACATTTCTATATCACCTACTATGTGTCAGGCACTGTACTAAGCAAACATAACTTCATTTGATACTCACAACAATCCTGGGAGGTAGATGCTATTATGGTCCCCATTTTATAGTTGAGGAGACTAAGAAAAATGGAGGTTAAATGAGCGTCTGGGGCTAGATTTGAACTCAGCTCTTCCTGACTCCAGAAAGCCTAGTGTTCTATCTGCTATACCACCTTGCTGCTCTCCACATGGAAATAACTCTAGAGGGAGATTCAAGAATCCTGACTTTTATCTAGTCCAAGCTCTGACATCAACAAGGAGTACAAATCAAACAAATCAATGAACTTTTCTAAGTTTGTCCTCATCTGTAAAAGGAAGGTGGGGGAGGAGTCAAACAAAACAGTGAGTTTTTCAATTCTATGTATGTACATGGGTATAGACTTATCTCATGTACATAGGACAGCTCAGGACATAAATATTTTCCTACAGAATGAACCATGTTCATTGGTGATGCAATGACTTTTGCTGCTAAACACAGAATAATGCCAGACAGATGCTGTAGGCACCTGTGTTCAAGTTAAAATCTGAAAGCTAAAACATCAGGTAAATAATATAGCAGATTTATAAAAACATTTATATATATATATACATAATTATACATATACACACATGCAACACCTATATATGTATGTGTATTACATATGTATTAATTGTATGTGTCTAAATATAGACATATACACATGCAACTCCTATACATGTATACATATTATACATGTACATATTGTATGTATATATATACACACAGTGCAACACCTAAATATGTGTATGTACTATGCATGTAGTAATGGCATATGTATATCTACATATACAACTCCTATATATGTATAATATGGGTATATATTGTACGTGTATGTGTGTATATGCACACACATATACAGACAATTGTCAAATACTCCCCACTCTGTAGCTAGCTAGCTATCCCTAGTGGGGCAGTGGAGGAAGATGGGGGCAGGAAGAAGCTAGCCTGGGGTTTGTTAGGCCAGGTAAGTGATGGGGATAGGGAGCCTTCATCCCTCCTCCGGGCCACAGCCTATCAAAGATGCTTCAGAAGGACTCTCCCATCACGCCCCAAGGCAGTTTAGTGCCATCAGGCTCTGCAGGAAGGAGAAGCGGGGACTGGGTGGCTTCAGAATCCTGAACTGCACAGAACTGTGGGGAGGGCAGGCAGGTAATCACTGCCCTGATCCCACCCCACCCATCTACAGCAGGGACTGACTAGAGATAGAATAGAGAGGTAGACATAGAAAGATGAAATGTCTGTAGGGGTCTCTGTCTCTGTCTTGCTCTTTTATCTCTGTATCTAGACAGAGATACAGATACAAATGTATACCAGGATCCCGGGTATGTGTGTGCGCGTGTACATTAGCAGCATATTTGTATCATGCGGTCTTACATCATAATTTCTTGAAAGAATGAGGAAAAAATATAAATACAACATGTATGCTCTATACTGCATGCATATACATAATATGCAATGCATATATATCCTTTATATATATATATATGTATATATATAATGTATATCACTGATGGAGTACTCATAGCTAATATTTACATAGCACCTACTGTGTGCCTGGCTTAGACTGTGCTAAGCACGTTACAAATATTCCTTCATGTGATCCTCACAACCATCCTGGGAAGTAAGTGCTACGATTATCCCCATTTTACAGATGAGGAAGCAGAAGCAAACAGAGGTTAAGTGTGAGGCTGAATTTTAACTCAGGTCTTCCTGACTGCAGGCCTGGCTATCTATCCACTGCACCACCTACCTGCCTAGTACATGATAATAATCCCCTAGTATTAACTTAACATTTCAAGATCTGTAAATCACTTTACAAATATTATCTCATTTTATCCTCATAACAACACTGGGAGGTAGGCGTTATTATTGTCATCCCCATTTTATAGATGAGAAAACTGAGGTAGTCATTAAGTGACTTGCCAAGGGTCACATAACAGTATAGTATATTATATGCAGCAAATTATGTTGTACTATAATTGTGTAATAATAATAATATGAATCTGAGACTAGACTTGATAAGTTATCCTGAGTCCAGGTGCAGAGCTCTACCCACGGGGCCACCCAGCTACGCTGTGTGTACACATACCTAAGCATATATGTATATGTGCAGTAAACATGCATAAATGTATATATGTGCGTATGCACATACCATATATAGCAGTACATAGTATAGCTGCATATATCGATTTGTTATACAGAGGCACAATTAACGTTGCTGTATGATTATATCATTAATAAGTTTATGTTATATATGTCACATATAGACATATATGTATCTAGGTGGGTCAGTAGAGAGATCTTGACTCTAAATACAGTGCTTTTAATACTGCTCTCTCTCACCAGAAGTACACTATATATACACATATATATATACACACACACATTATTAGTTACATAGTCACAGTAGAAACATACATTGTATGTATAACAAGCATGGAGAATATGTCATATACATGTCATTCCTGAAAAGAATGAGTAATATGTATTACATATATTTTATTAATTATTTATTACATGTTGCCCATATAATTCCTTTTAAAATGAGTAATATGCTATACATGTTTTATATATAGCATATTAAAATATATTATATTATGTAATTGTAACATTTTACAATACAGTATATTACATACAGCATATAAGATACTATAATTGTAACATTGTAACATTATAGAATATGGCACGTTGCCATATACTCTATTATGTAATTATAACATTATATAATATTCTAGTATATGCCCTATTTTATAACATACTATAACATTATATAATGTAGTGTAGTATAATACTGAATATCTAATATTTTATTCATTCTTCTAAGAAATTATTATATAAAATAATTCATGACAAAAAATGCCACCATCATACGCATGTACACCTACAAAGGGTTCACAGCCTTAGAGCTCATGTGCTCCTTAAAGGTCATTAAGACCAACTCTCCCGCTTTATAAAAGGGGTAATGGAAACCCAGGGAAGTTAAGTGATTTGCCCAAGGTCATGCAAGTATTAAGGGGCAGAATTATTATTAGACTGGAATCCAAGTCTTTTGACACTAAACCCAGTTCTCTTCCTACAACACCCGGTTCTCTTCTCTCGTACCGGAAGCACACATGTTCGTACATTCTTAGTTGCACAGTCACTATAGAAACATATTTTGCATATAGAACAAGCACAAATTTATATATTCTCTACAATTCCATGTTTAGCTTTCTATCTTAGTTTCTTCCTGCTAATTTACATGCCGGCTTGGAGTTTTCCAAAGTTTCCCCAAATCTGACTGCTTTTACACATACATGAGGATCAGAATATTCAGGAACTTTCTCTAATTCATCATCTACTTCTCTACTCTACTTGTCTACAAGATTACACTCACTAACGTCAGCAAAGACTTTGCAAATCTCAAATCTCCTTTCCCATTCTTATCTTTCTCATTCCCATTTTTGACACTATGTACCACTATATTTCATACATATTGACATACAGAGGAAGACACACATTATTTGCAATCTATACCCAACCTGATTGCCTACATATAAGTACCATGGATTTGCAAAGCAAAAAATATATTTTGTTGTTTAGTTGTTCCAATTGTGTTCAACTCTCCATGACCCCATTTGGGGTTTTCTTGGCAGAGACACTGGAGTGGTTTGACATGTCCTTCTCCAGCTCATTTTACAGATGAGGAAACTGAGGCAAATGGGGTTAAGTGATTTGCCCGGAGTTACATAGCTAGGAAGTCTCTGAGACCTCATTTGAACTCAAGTGCTCCTGATTCCAGTCCTGGGATTCTATGCAGTGTCCCACCTAGCTGCCAAATATGATAGAGTAATAGCAACGTATAACCAAAACAATGCATATGCATTGGCTGTAATGTGTATACCACTAATTACTTTTTACCATGGAGTACCACGCACATCTTAGGAGATGGGTACCATGATGGTTATCTTCTAAATCTATCCCAGGTGTCACTAACACTGAGTTCTTATTAGCAAATCAACTGATCACCCAACAAGCATTTACTTAGCTCCTGTTTGTCAGGAACCATGCTAGGCTATGGGACGTAAAGGAAAGCCATGAAACAGCATCTGCCTTCAAAGAACTTGATATTCCACTGGCGCAGCCAACTGAGTTCTACTTTCCAACAGATGTGCAAATGGTCACTGTGATATTAACAGGTTTACGGTACCAGGCCCAAACAGGATGCTCCTCATTTCTCTACATAATAGAAGCCAACAAAAGCATAAGTTATTCACACTCAAGGAAAAATCCTTCCTATTGATAATTTACAATGACTTGTACCCCAAATATATAATGACCTCTTTCCCTTTCTTGCATATAATATGCGACATTTAGAATCTATTTACATATGCCATATTTTTACTGAGTTGTCTGCATAAGCAAATTACCCTCTATATTTGTGTTGCTTTAGATTGTGAGGTCTTGCAGAGGAATGGCCAGACCTAAATGTTTTTCATGTGGTTGTTCAGTTGTTTCAGTCACGTTCAACTCTTCATAAGCCCATCTGAGGTTTTCTTGGCAAAGATAACAAAATAATTTGTCATTTCTTTCTCCAGCTCATTTTACAGATGAGGAAACTGAGACAAACAGAATTAATGACTTGCTCAGGGTCACACAGCTAGTAAGTGTCTGAGGCTGGATTTTAATTCAGATCTTCCTGACTGCCGGCCTGATTCTCTATGCACTGTACCAAGTTTTTTTTTATACTTAACTATAACTGCTCTCTCCAAAGTTATCAATGATTGCCTATTTATCAAACTTCTAAAGCCTCACTCTTCCTGAGGTAGTATCTGACATTATTCATCACACCTTCCCTTTGATACACCTTCCTCACTGGGTTTTCAATCAATCAACAAGTAATCCTCAAGCACCTATGATGTTCCAGGTGCTGGGCCAAGTCCTGGAAATCAAAAGGCTCTACTCTCTCTTAGTTCTAACTACTCTTTTCCACTTTCTTTTGCTGCATCCACAGCATGCCTATTCAACACAGGAGTCTCCCAAGGCTCTGTATACAGGCTTCCTCTCCTAGCAACCTCTCAGGAGGTAACTCATCAGCTCCCATGGGTTCAGGTATTATCTCTATATAGATAACTCCTAGATCTATACATCCAATTCAAGCTCCAGTCTTGCATCACCAACAGGCTCTTAGATATTTCATACCGGATGTCCTAGCTGCACCTCAAGCTCAGTATGAACATAATAGAGCTCTTTATCTTTCCCTCCAGACCCACCTCCCTCCTCAGTTTTCTCTTTGTGGAAAGGATGCTGCTATTTTTCCAGTCATCCAGGTTCATAACCTGGGTATCATCTTTTATTCTTTATTTTCACTCACCCCACATACCAATTGGTTTTCAGCTCTCTGGTTGAGTTTAACATCACAACATCTTCTTCCTACAACCTCTTCTGTCTTCTCATATTGCCTCTACCCTAGTTCAGGCTCTCACCATCTTTTTCCTGGACTATTGTAATAGTCTCCTAATTTTGTTTCAATCCTCTCCCCTTTCCTATCCATTTTCCATATAGTCCACAAAGCACTTTTCTTAAAGCGTGGGTCTAACCCTGTCACTCCTTGATAAACTCCAGTGGCTCCTTATTTTCTCTAGGACCCTGGGTGTCCCAAAAGTCTGAGCACAATTTTAAGCTTCAGTAGCCCATAGTGACACTAAGACTTTTGGGACATTCTGTATAAACCACTTTTTTTTGTCACACAAAATTCTCTACAGTCTGGCCCTATCAGACTTTTCTAGCCTTCTTACACACTACTCCCTTCCACATACACTATGGTTTCACCATGCTGGCCTCTTTGCTATGCTTCACATGTGACATTCCATCTCCTGGCTCCATTCTTGGGATTAGCTCTTCCCCATTCCTGGAATGGTATCCCTCCCTTGTCACTTCCACTTTTTGGAATTCCTGGGTTTCCTCAAGATTCAGTTTCACCACCCCTTCTACATGAAGAGTTTCCTGGTCCCTCCAGCTGCTAGTGTCTTCCTTTTCAAGAATAACCTAGTGTGTGGCTTCATACAGGTTTTACATATGTCTATACATGTACATGTTATTTTTCCTAGTTAAAATGTAAGCATTTAGAGGGTGGGGGCTGCTTTACTGTTATCTCTGTATTCAAGCCTGACACATAATAGACACATAACAGGTGCTTTTGAAATGCTGCCTAGCTCGCTTAGTTAATTGCATTTAATAATAAAATTTGTATAATAATAAAACTCACATAGAATCATACAGCATTGTAGCTGGAAAGGATCATTTAACCCAAACCACAGAATCATGGATTTAAAGCTGAAAGGTACCTCAGGAATCCTCTTGTCCAAACCCTTCATATTCCAGAGGGGGAAATGTTGTTTCAGAGAGTTTAGGTGATCTGCCTGTGGTCACAGAGGCAGAATATTGAAAGTCTCAATTGGAGCCCAGGCTCTCTGATTCTATATGGGGGACAGTCTTCACTGCTATACTGCCCCTCTACTCCCCTCCCCATTTTACAGGTAAGAACACTAAGACCCAGGCCCAAGAACCCACAGCTAAAATATGAACCCAGTTCTCCTAACTCCTAACCAATCTAGGGTTCTTTATACCGTCTTGGAATAGGGGTTCTTAACCTAGGGGTCTCTGAACTTAAAAAAATACATATATATATTTACATAACAATATATAATATATTTTTATATATGTGTGTGTATGTGGCTGTATTTCAATATAACAATAGACTTCCTTTGTAATCCTGTATATTTTATTTTATATATTAAAAAACATTCTAAGAAGGGATCCACAGGCTTAATCTATTCCAAAGGGGTCCCTGTCTCTCTCTCTCTCTCTCTCATACACACACACACACACACACACACACTCACACATACACACATGCACACACATGCACACACATACACATACACACATACACGTGCACACACACGCACATATACACACACACACATGCACACAGTTCTATGCCCTTGTTTAAGCACCTTTCATTCTTATGCTATTGTCCCCGGCCTTCTGAATTCTATTCTCTGAGTATGTGCCATGAAAGCTCTTTCTGAACTCATGTGTGTTTGCAGTGTCATTACGGCACGTGGTGTCATTAAAGTATGATTTCTGGATGTGGGAAACATTCAGATCATTGAAACCTTTTAAAAACCCAGCATCTTGTAATGTTCTAACCTGATAAAGATTATCCAATCTGTCATAGCCCAGCATGATCTCATTAAAAGGCATTCAATGTATCTCTATAAGTTAATAAACAATAAAAATGATTGCAAAGCACTTCAGTTGCAAAGGATTAAGAGAAATTCCCCCCTCAAGACACGAATATGTGCAAACATTATTAACAGGACAGACAATTTGGCTCAGTCTGTGCTTCTGGAGGTAACAGAAGTGGGAGGTTTAGTTCTAAAATGATGTGGAGAAGGGTGGGGTTCCCTGCAAGGAGGAAACTGAGTTTCTGGTGTCTGTTAGGGTGATTTCCTGAGCTAGATCTGCTTGGCTGGATGGGAACCTGGTCTTTAGACTGGCTTCTTCCCATAACCAGAAGAACTGGGGAAGGCAGTTCTTGGAGGAATCCCACGATCATGGGAGAATATGATTTTGTCAAAGGGTCCTTGCCTCATTCTTCTTTCCCAACCCCCAAATGAAGCAAAGGGCTCATTTCACAGAGACCTTCCCAGAGCCCTCCCTTTCATGAGAAGTCAGTTCAGCCAAATCCAGGGCACAGGTCACGTCGGAACCCAAACCTGCTCACTTGAATAGCAGCAGCTGGCTTTGGGGGGTGAGGGAGGAGACTCTCAAGAATTTCCATTCTTTTCTTCAGGGACTGAGCCGATTTACGCTTAGCCCCCAGCCCTGCCCCAGTCCCCCACTCTGCCTCTCCTTTGCAGACCCAGTGTCCACCCCCAACCCCCAGCCCTCCTCATTCCTAATACCCCGTGAAAGTCTGCTACAATGAAATGCTGGGGCTGACCCAGCCGCTCTTGTTCATACCAGTGGTAACCACGGCAACGGTGGGAAGGGGGAGGCTGCGCAGGCCTGTCATGAATGCTCACTAATTGAAGGCCAAGCTTCCTCCCACGGAGCTGATCTACAAGTGCAGCAAAAAATAGGGAGAGTGGGGAAGGGGGGAGGGGGCTGAGGAGAGGGAGAAAGGGAGGTTTGGTCAGGGAGGAGAGCTCTGAGGTGACCCCTCTCATCGCAAGGCTTTGTGCTTTCTGGGAGGCCCCTGGGAAAGAGGGCCCCCACACTGGCCGTTCCCACTGCCCATCTATACAGTGGACATTTTCACCTGAAGAAGAGGTCTGATCTAGAAGCCACAATATATGAACGCTCTGTGATTTTCTCTCCCCAGCAGGTTATCAGATATATCCACAAGCACACAGGGATGAAGGGACTTGCCCAGGGTCACACTGTTACCAGGTACTGGAGGTTGCATATGAACTCAGTCCTCAGTGACTCCAAGATCACTTTAAAGGGCAGCCTCTGTTAAAGGAACCTACATAGCTAATAACGGTTAACATTCATACTACAAGCTGTCATATGTTAATTCATCAAATATTCACAATAGCCCTGTGAGGTAGGTGTGTTAGGATCCTCTTTTACAGATGAGGAAACTGAGGCAAATCAAGTTTAAGTGACTTGTCCAGGGTCATATAGCTAGTAAGTGTCTAAAGCCAGATTTGAACTGAGGGGCTAACTCAGCCCAGTAGTCTATCCCCTGCACCACCTAGCTGCCAATAATGATGATGATGATGATGGTCTTCTTGTAAGGAAAGTGCTTTGAAAACCTTGAAATATTATTTAAATGTGAGTTGTTGCTGCTCTTGTCACTGCTGTTGTCGGGATTGGGGCAAAGAAAACTTCTGGTTACGGATTTAAAAAAAAAATCCACCCCCTAGAATTCTATAGGGTGAGTCCTAGGCACTTGGTTTCCTTCAGGGTGATTCTCCCTTAGGCTATAATAAGAAACAAGAGATTTTGGTAAAGTTAACAATGAGAGATGGAAATGTGAGCATTAACAAAGGGCTTCAGTGTTTACTGTTACAGCCAGTCCTTTACCTGCTCTAAATTCACAGGCAGAAAGAAAAGCTCAGGCCATACAGTATAAGGAACAGAGCCCTGGGCTCAAATTCTGCCTCTGTCATTAGCTACCATTACGACCTGGGGCAAGTCGTTTGCAATTTATTCATTTGCCTAATAAGGTGGGTTGGCTTAGACATGCTCTAAAGTCCCTTCTCGCTGGACAGGTCTTAAGTACAGAGATGCACAATAGGATCACTTTGTCATTGATGGGGATCTTTTATTCTGATGAACTAATTGGCACGGACTGACTCTGATCAAGGATAAGTTTCTACACCTCTGTGATCAGCCTGGTTTTCCAGATAAAACTTGGATAATGCTTGCACCACATACGTGTCAATGTCTCAAGCCTTATAAAAATTACTTTGTAAATCTTAAGGTGTTTTATAACTAAATGGCATAGATATATATTATATTATATATGTATATGTGTGTGTACAAGTACATATATGTTGACATGCCTTATAAATGAATGGCATAGATATGCATTATGTGTGTATATGTGTGTATACAAATACACATACATATATTGACATGTTTTATAAATAAGTGGCATGATATACATTAAATATGTATTTATGTGTATACATATACACATATATACCAGCATGCTTTATAAATGAATGACATGATATACATTATATTATGTATGTATTTATGTATACATATGTGTATCTACATACATATTTACTGACATACTTTATGAGTGGCAAAGATACACATCATCATATTATATATATGTACATACACATGTGCATACACACATATATACACACATACTGATGCACTTTTTAGCTTCCAGAGATTCAGTGGTGAATCCCTTCCACCCTCTCATAAAGTCAGATCATAACCTTTCTATACCTTAGCAGATGGTATCATGAACTATCAGAGCCAAAATCAATCGTTAGCTGGTGGCCAGCCCTGTGGTGATAAGCCTGTCCACATGGTAAGCCCCATGTATCACATGAGATTAGTCTTCAGACAAGAAAGGCATATCATCCATTACAAAACTTTTTTTTTTTTGGTTTGGCATAGTTTTTAAAGACCCCATGGTTACCTCCAAAACAGGATGAGATATTAGAGTGGAAATTCAGTGGAGGGTATGTGTGTGCGTGCATGTATATGTGTGTGTATACATACATACATACACCTACACACATATACATATACCTATATATATGCACAATACACACAGAGATAATTAATTATATACATACACATATATAGGGAAATACAGAATTTTTTAAAAGTGAAGGACATAAAGGATAAAAATCAGACCATGGACAAGTTTAAGAGCCTACATATTGACTGTGGGTTCATCTGCCATCAGTGAATTTATTTGCCTAGCATCTATAAAGACTTCTTTGTATCAGGCTGAAATAGTAACGTTCCCAAAGCATACTGAAAGACTTTTTTGATGAATTCCATCACATATTATTTTATCAGCAATAACTTGGAGTTACTATTTTTCATCTGGAGTCCTTAGCCTTGGCTCTCTCATGGCACATCTCTTAAGTAGCTATCAGCAGCTATTTTGTTTTACATATTGTTCATATATTATATTTATATATGTTACAACCCCCTACTAGATGGTTGCTTCCACGAGGGCAAAGACAGGGTCTGACCTAAATGTATCTCCTCCAGAACCAAATCCAGTGCTTTGCCCACAGTGGTTATTTACTTAATCATCATTTGTTCAACTGAGTTGTGTCTTTCATCCAGGAAGAGCATGAATTCTAACTTGTTTTATTCTCTAATGGTTTCATTTATGGAAAGACAAGAACAAAAGTCACCACAAGATGGGAAGGTATAGAGGGGCTGCAATCTGCACATTTGGAAAGACTTTAATGAGACCATGGATCCAGCAAAATACGGTTTTGTTTCTCACAACATCAAGTGACAGACCATGTCATAGTCTTATTTCGCATCATCATCATGCTCAGAAGTCGGCACTCAATATGTACTTATTGATTTTAATTTGATTGTATCTTAAGACAAAATTTCTCATATTAATTTGCTAAAAGGATAGTTTTTAGATGTAAAATGGTTTGATCAAACCATCAATGTTCATCTAAGGATAAAGCTGAGTTGGGGAAATGTTGAACCAAAACAGATGATACGAAAGATTGTTGTGATGAAAGAGGGTGGTGCACGTTAGTACCAGGCACTAAATAAAAATGACAAAAGATACTCATGCCAAATATTGGGCATTTGAGGGCATGGGGATGGTAGTGTACAGGTCAGACACTGGGTATGAGGGGAGTTGATGGTGTGTATCAGTCAAAGGGCTTAAAGGTGTGGGAATGGGAACTGTCAGAGCCAGGGTATGAATGGAAAGACTCTGGGTAGGTACTAAACACAGAATCTGAGGGGAATCCATGCTGTGTATGGGTGTTTGTATGAATGTGACCAAGATATGAACAAGAAGAAGTGGCAAGGGAAGGGGGGAGGGGAGAGGGACAAGAGAGAGAGAAAGAGACAGAGAGATATGGGATGATGGTATAATAGAGGATAATGATGGGATTATGGGAGTATGAGGGGACAGGAGGCAAGTACAAAGGATGGAGTAGCAATCTGAAATAGATGGAGACCAAACATTGGTGTGCAAAGGGAGCATACTCTTGTCTCCATAGGCCAGATGAGGAAAACTCAGGGCCATGAAGTTAGCCAAGGCAGATTTGTTTTGGTTCCCAGGTGACTACTCTCTACTAGTCTTTGTCAGCATCAAACATTCCTCATGAATTCCCCTAGTCATATGGATAGATCAGAGTTCACTAAATACAGTTTGATTATTAATGTTTCAAGCATACTATGCCATACATGAAGTCAAGATGAAGACACTTTTTTTTCATGATACCAAGTTATTGCCTTAAGAAAACCTGGAACCATGGGCTCTTACAAAAGATAAAACAGGTGTTTTGCTGTCAGTGGTCCCTGGACCTGGAGGTTGGAAGGAAGGGGAGAGATGGGAGAACCACATGGGGCACCCATGACAGTATAAGGTCCACCATTGATGAGCATGTTCTGACTCGACTGAGGCCTGGTTATAAGTTCTAAATGCCCTCAACTTCCAGCTCTCTGCTTTAGTATAACAAAGCATGGTGGCTTGAGAAAGATAGAGGAGTGTAGGCCAGGGCTAAGAGGGCACAGGTCACTCCTTACTGCCTTCTGTCTTTCTCTTGAGGGGTCCATGGGATTATCTGAGAGAAGAAGTGACCATTTCAGACACACAAGTGAAGCTGGAAGGTGGAAGGAAGAGCATTTATTTCCTTGTTTCCATCTACTTTGATCTAATCAATATGTCTGTATTGGAGTCAGAGAGACAAGGCCCTTCTGGAGCTCAGGACTCCAAATCCCCAATCTGATGTTCAAAAAGAGTAGTGAGACTTATTTGGAGAGTGTGGCCCTATAATTAATTCCTTCTCTCTCCTCTGCCAGCAGTAAATTTTCGCTTTCTTCTCCCCCAGCCTCTCCCCCCTCCTCCTCTTGGTTTGTCAATCCGAGAGAGAACCAGCATCAGCCACTCTCCAAGATCAAAGTTTGAGCAGGCAACAAAGACCTCTGAGGAGGCTGTTGCCATGGGAACCCTCCTAGCCGAGGCCTTTTAAATCTGCAAATCTCCTTTGTTTGCATCAGTGGGGCTGGGGCTGGCAAATAAAAAGAGGAGGGGGGCACCTTGGCAACAAGTCGTCTTTCTAAACAGTAGGAAATAGAGTAACGGGGGTGGGAGGTGGGGACAGGGCTTCATGGGGATGTAGCAGCAGCCCATGGGTGGTGGGGAAGAAGTATCTGGCAGAACTTGGCAGAGCTACAGGAAAGAAGCTCTCCCATGGGAGTCACGGGGCCAAGCAGGATCGCAAAGAGTCTCCTCTTGCCAAATGCTCTTCATTGATTGCTTATGCACAGTGTCCTTGATGGCTTTTAATACTAATGGGTGGAAAGGTTTACTCTAGCCTAGAAAAGCACTTCCTAAAATTACAAACGGCTCAAATTTGGAAGAATGAAAAAAAAAGGAGTGGGTAAACCCAACATGATTCACCAGACCTTTCCCTTTCCAACAGTCCTTATGCAGGTTATCCATCCCCCCATCCCTGTTTTACCTGAGTGGTAATGGAAGGAGGCGGGAAAGGGGACAGAGGAGGGGGACAGAGAAAGGAAAAGAGAGAAAGAGAGAGAGAGAGAGAGAGAGAGAGAGAGAGAGAGAGAGAGAAGGAAGCTACAATACAAACAGAAATATCCCTGCAATACTGTATTCATGTGGTACAGTCTGTTCTAGGCTAGTTTCTGTTTATAAGGATTTAGACTGTTCATGCTTAATCCAGTTTATGGGATAGGACTGAACTGACCTATATAGATGCTGTATTGTTAATTAATAAACATTAATTAAATGCCTACTACATTCCAGGTTCCATCCTAATCACCAGGGATACAAAATAAGGCCAAAGACAATTCCTGATCTCAGGGAGATCACAGTCTAATGGGGGAAGTCAACATATAAAAGTAAACTGAAAAGTAGAGGTTGTGGGGGAGGGTTGGGGGCCAGTCACAGAGGGTACAATGAACTTCAGAGTTCAATGGAGTGTAAAATGAAGTGATAGCTGGCCCGGACACCTTCCTTATATGAAAGATCTAGAAGGAGTTCTCCACCCTCTCCAAACAGAGAGAGGGAGGGGCCCCAGGGGTAAGGACTACTGAAGAGGTATGAAGTTTGGGGACTGATGTGATCTTGCAGGATATTCAGTTTTTGGAAGGTATGATTAAATTCCTAAGTATTGTACCAGTTAGGCAACAAGAAATAAGGACCATATCGGCCCAATGGAAACCGTATTTGCCTTCTGTATGGATTAATTTTTGTGATCTGAGGGATTTTTTCATAGGAGTCATAGAATTGCTGACTTGAAAGAGTTCTTGAAAGCTATCTGAATTGGAATAGGCAGTGGGTTTCCCTTGACTAGAAGTGTCCAAGTAGAGGCCAAACAACCACTTCTTGGAAATAGGATTTATCCTTTGAGTAAGAACATAATAAGTTCCCTGTAGGTAGGAACTGTCCTTTCGATAGGCCTAGTGCTTAGCATAACATCTGGCACATAGTAGGTAATTAATCAATGTTTGTTGATTGATTGAAGCCCCTTCTAACTCAAATTCCGTGATTCTAGGTCATCTAGTCCATCCTCCAAACTTCCCTGTTTTTTATGGAGAGCATTGCTATCCTCCCAGCAACCCAAGTTTATAACCTTGGAACCTTCCTTGACTCTTCCTTCTCTCCCATCTCCCATATTCAATAAGTTGCCAAGTATTGTTAATTCTACTTTCAGCACTTAGCAGAGTGCCTGGCACATAGTTAGCACTTAATAAATGTTTCCTGAATTGAACTGAATAGTGTCTCTGGCATCAGTTTCTTCTGGACACTATGCAACTGCCATTCTAATTCAGACCTTCATTCCATACCTCTCTCCTGGAATATTACAGCAGCTTTCAAACTGGCCTCCCTGCTTCCAGTCTCTTCCTTCTCCAAACCATTTTCCAGATAGCTGCTGAAGTACTCTTCCTAAGGTACAGGTCTAATTGCATCTCTTCTTTGACCAAAAACCTTCAGTGACTAAAGTAGAAGCACATTTCTCACCCTGATACGGACATCATGGTCTGGCTTCCACCAAGCTCCAGAGTGAATTCACATCACTACCCTTCCTGGATTCTCTCTCCACATTCCAGCTGAACTTTTGTGCCCTTCTCTGAACTTGGCTTTGGATATTGGATCTGTACCTTTGTCTTAGCTGTGATGCTAGGCCATCCTCCTCACTTCCCCTCCCTCACCCTAATTTTCTTCAACATGAGACTTAAACATCGCTTCCTACTTGAGGTCTTTTCTGATTCCCCAGTTGCTAGTGCCTCCCCTCAAAAAATGACCTGCATTTATTTTGTATATATTTATTTATGTGCATGTGGTTTTCCCACATAAAATGTAAACTCTCTGAAGAAAGCACTCTTCATTTCTGTCATTCGCTCTTCAGTGCCTGGTACATAGGAAGCATTTAAAAATGTTCTTCAGTTAACTGATAACCCTTTTATTCAATATCCACCTTCTCTGACGTCAACTTAGTTTAAGAGTCCCTTAAAAAATCTAACCCCATGGGGTATTCAAAGAGAGAAAGTGAGGTCCATTGAATGCAGTGAAAAGATATATATATATATTTATGTCTAAAGGATTTCTCTGAAGTTTAAAAATAAAAATTACAGCTAGAGCCTAAAATGATGAAGCCCTTTGTCGTGCCAGCTGGAATCATCCCAGAGAACTTTATTTCTAACCCAACAGTGGCACAATTCCAGGATATAAAGGCCAGTCCCTGCCCACCAATTCCCAACCTCCATGTCTAATCCCAGAAAAGCAGCCCTCTGTTGCCATGACCCTGTGATCTCAAATGCCTGTAAATATTTCTAAGGTACCTTTCATTTCAAAGCACCCTCAATATTGTGCAGTTCCCACCAAAGAGGACCTTCCTTCTCATTTATTCCTTTATTAGTTTGTTTCTGGCTACCCCCCAAAGAAACATTCATAACAATTTGGGGTGAGATAGGGACTTAAGTTTGGAGTTTATTGATGAGGTAGTGAGAATCGGGAGGAACATAAGAACAATTTTAGAATAAATTAATTTCATTACCTTTGCAGTAAGTGTTGAAGCCAACAGCCACAGGTAGTTTGTTAAGAAAGGAAATAAAACCTACATCACAAGTCTTCAGCTGTGACCCTATGCTTGATAAGTTCTATGAAAAGGAATCTTGGGGATCTTTAATATACATTGTTGATGATGAAGATGAAAGATTACAGAGTCTCAAAGTTGGAACACATCTCAGCAGTCATCTATTCCAGTCTACATATGAATAAGAATCCCTTCTTGTAATGTATTGAAAAAAGCACTAGGTTTGGAGTCAGAGACCCAAATCCAAAATGCCGCCTCTTGTCACCTGTATAATCATGGGCCGATCACTTAATTTCACTGTGCCTCAGTTTCATCTATGTAATGAGGGTGTTGAATTCAATAACTTCTAGGTTCCCTTCCAATTCTATACCGATAATCTCTATTATATAATCATAGAGTCTCTGAAGACCTCCAGTGATGAGAAACTCACTGTCTTCCAAGTAAACCCAATCCATTTCAGGATAGCTCTAATCCCTAGGAAAGAGGTCCTTACATAAAGTCAGATTTTACCCTTCTACAGATTCTCCCCATGGCTTGAGGCTCTGCTTTGTGGGAATAAGAAAAATAAATCTAATCCCTCCTCCACCCAATAGCTGCCTCACATGCAAGTCTTCTCCTCACCAGGCCAAATATACCCACTCCCCACAACTGATCTTTCCAAGGTATAATCTCTAGGCTCTTAACAGTTTTGGTCACACTCCTACTGAAATCTTTTCAGAGGCTGATTCTGGAATGAAATATATTAGTGATTCCTCCCAGCATTGTATCAGCTATATTTTTTTAAATAGTATCTTTTGTTTTTGTATCATATTCATTTCCTAATATATCTATCTTCCCCCCTTACCTAGCCAGGTAGTCATTCTTTATAACAAAGATTCTTTAAAAAGAAGCATGAGAAAACAGCAGTTTAGCCAAACCAACAACATATCAAGCACATCTGGCAGTACATGCAATATTCCACATCCACATCCCCTCAGGTCTGCAGTAAAGAGAGAGTCTCCATTTTATCTTTATTGGAGGTGGGAAAAGGTATCAGAAGTACAGAAGGTTGGCTGAAATGCAGAAAACGGGTGGCTCTATTTTCTCAACCTTTCCCTGGGTCCATATTTGAACATTAAAAATCAGGTTCAGTTTTCTTTTATTCTTCTTTCCATTTATACTGTTGGAGTCATTGTTTATAACTATTTTCCTGGTTCTATTTACTGCCACACTTTATCATTTCATGGAAGTCTTGTCATGCTTCCCTGAATTCTTCAGATTCATTCTTTCTTACAATGCAATCATATTCCATTTTATTCCGGTACCACGGGTTGTTTAACTATTTACCAATCAAGAAAAAAGCACTGGGTCTCCAGTGAGTAGAGCTATGAATATTTTGGAATATTTATGAGGGAAAGGAACAAGCATTAATTACCTCCTGAATGGCAGGCATTATGCTAAGCATTTTACAAAAAATTATCTCATATAATCCTCACTACAATCTTGAAAGGCAGGTGCTATTATGATGACCATTTTACAGATGGAGAAACTGAGGCAGGCAACTGCTAAAACCACACAGCTAGTAAGTATTTGAGTTTGGATTTGAACTCAGGTCTTTCAGACTATGGATTGAGTACTCCATTCATTATACCACCTAGACTTTTCTTTCTGTTTTGGACCTTGTTGTGCTGTGTGCCTAGCAGTGGGATCTCTGAATCATAGTGTATGCACATTTTGCTTACCTCTTCAGCACAATTTCAGATTGCTTTCCAGAATGATTAGACCAATACACAACTCTACTAACACTGTATTAGTGTGTCTGTCTTGCCACAGCCCCTCCATCATTGACTATTCCTATATTTTCCCTCTTTGCCAGTTAGCTGGATTTAAGGTGACATTTTAGTTGTTTTGATTTGAATTTTTCTTATCATGAGTGATTTGGAACAATCTTTCACATGTAATCAGCAAATATAATGAGCATACCATATCTTTTTTCATCTAAATCATTAAATAAATGTATCCAAAGACCAATCCTTGTATCATTCCAATGACACAGTATATGGACATGAATAGACTAGTTTGGGAGTCTGGTTATCTAACCAATTCTTATAGCATTACCCAGTCCACATTTCTCCAACTTGTCCACAAGAATGTCATGAGAAATTCTTTCAAAGGTCTTAATGAAATCCAGTTATAGTGTGTTTACAGTGTCTCCCAACTTATTACTCTAGTAACCCTATCAAAAATGTTAGTCTGCTATGATCCATTCCTGATCAATCTATACCAGTTCTTACTGATCAATACTTATCTAATTGTTCAATACCCTAAGTTTTTTAAAAGTAGAAAAATTAAGATTGTATTATTTTATATATGTATTTCAACTCTGGACCCAGCTCTTTGTCAAACTGTAGGGTCAATCCAAGACATATTTCCCTATGAGCTAAAAACTCTGGGATGACAATTCAATTGCCATTCATAGCATAGTTAATAAAAAAGACATTCTTCATCCACTCAGTTTTTTTTTCCCCATGTGGATTTTTAGGTTAACCTCTTGAGTTCTTGTGACTGTAAATCATTTTAAAATAAAGTTTCATCAAATTCAATAATTGAAACCAGGACTATTTTAGGTTTGCAGTTTCAAAGTTATAAGAGATATTAGAAGTCACCAAGTCCAATGAATTTTTTAAGGGCAAGTTGGTGGCTCAGTGAATAGAGCACTGGGCCTGGAGTCAGGAGGATTTGAGTTCAAATTTGACCTCAGACACTTACTAGCTGTGTGACGATGGGCAAGTTTAAACCTGCTCACCTCAGTTCTTCATATGCAAAAATGAGCTAGAAAAGGAAATGGCAAACCACTCCAATATCTTTGCCAAGAAAACCCCAGATGGGGTCACAAAGAGTTGGACATGACTGAAACGAATGAACACCACATAACAACAATGGTCCAGTACTTTACTTCTCCAGGTAAGGAAACAAGCCTAGAGACTATAATCTGCCTGATTTGTCCTAACTAGCGAGAGAAAGAACTGAGGAAACTGATAATACAGTTTCCAAATCTGTCTTTCCTTTGATTGTATAAGTGGTGCATCTTGAGAAAGCAGTTATACACAAGTTTTAAAATTGTTGAATAATCCAGGAACGTACTCTTGAAAAGGTAGATCACCCGGAGGGGGGCCAGGGAAAGCCTGTGCCAGCAGGCAGCAGACCCATGAGC
The DNA here is from genome assembly GCF_028372415.1 of Notamacropus eugenii. Classification (NCBI taxonomy): domain Eukaryota; kingdom Metazoa; phylum Chordata; class Mammalia; order Diprotodontia; family Macropodidae; genus Notamacropus; species Notamacropus eugenii. The sequence goes on along the minus strand of NC_092873.1, from coordinate 479,629,276 downwards.
TGTATCCTCCTCACAACTGTAATGAGTCAGGCAAATCTTACCTTAACTTAGCTTTTGTTTTAGCCCTCTACTTCAATCCACCTCACCCACGCAATATGCATTTCAACTAGTCCCCTCTATTCATTCACGTTTTCCTTATCGACCATAAAAAAATAAAGACAATATTAACTAATTCAAGCCATTAGAGCATCTTCTCAGTCAGCGCCTTCTCTCTATAGGCTGGTGAGAGACTTTTTGGTCACTGAAATGTTATAAAAGCCCACTGTTTGTTTCTTCATGATTCCTTTGAGAGTGTGAATAGTTATAACATAGCCCCAGGGGGTCAGATGATCCCTCTGCTGAAGTCTCCATGCCCCACTTTATTCTTAGCATGGAGGTCAAATCCCTTTCCCATTTGGCAAAGCCTTCAAGTACCCTGAATGGAAGTAAGAATTGTTCTAGGATCATCTACTTTTTGATTCTAGCTTTCCATGGAAATATAATACTTCAGATTTATCTGTTAGGTATAAGATTTAATTGTCAACTCTCAATTTACAGATAAAAAAACTGAGACTCAGAATTGAGGTAACTTGTAAGCAGCATTTGAACACAGGTCTTTGGATTCTAAATTATGTTGTCATCATACCACACAAATACCTCTTAATTAAATCAGTCAGTCAACAAACACTTACTAAGCACTTACTATGTGCCAAGAATGAAACAATTCCAACTCTCAAGAAGCTGTGGCTCCATAGTGCTACTACAATCTTTGAGCCTGAAAAAAACATTCCAGCAGAGCTGAGGGAGAAGCATTGGGCCTAAGGGACCCCACAGACCTGGAGAATTCCTACTTGCTAAATACTGACCTTTTACAAGAGCAATTGGTATTTTCTTTTCTTTGAAAAGTTCACAGGATCAATTTTTAACCTTCTTTCCCTAAATGCCTAGGCAGAACCAGGATGAAGTATGTGTAACCGTGGGCAACATTTCAAGATTGGGCCCCCACTGAGTTGTACTATGTACCAGAAGCTTTGAGCCTTCACTGCAAAACACAACCTGACTGATCACATAATCAATAGCTATATGACAGAGAGGAGTAGTAAGAATCATGGCAATGCCCTTCTTTAGCACAGGGCCTGGAACATAATAGGTTTTAATAAATGTATATTGATTTTAAGACTTACAAAACATTTTCTTCACACCCAGACTCTAAGGTAGTAAGTAATCCATCATCGTCCCTATTGCCATCATCATCCTTATTGAACTGTCATGTTAAGGTGGAAATTGTCCCAGCCTTAAAGTCAGCAGAGGCTGGGTTTAACCCTCACCCTTGATGCTCCCTTGCCATGTAACTGTGGATCAGCCACTTAACCTCTTGAGGACACTCTGGTCCTCATTTGTAAATTAGAGAATCTTCCTTCTTGGGGCTGTTGTGGGAATCAGCATGAAAGAAGGCATGGAAACAGCTGTGTTAACTTGAAAGTTTTATTATTCTTGTAATTATTAGTATTAAAATTTCAGTTTTACGAGTGTAGAAATTGAGGCTCAAAGGAATTGAGCATTTTCCCAGAGTAATACAGCTAGTTAGGGGCAGCTGGGTGGCACAGTGGATAGGGTGCCAGGCCTGTCATCTTCCTGAATTCAAATCTGGCCTCAGACACTTCCTAGCTGTATGACCTTGGGCAAGTCCCTTAACCCTGTTTCCCTCAGTTTCTTCGTCTATAAAATGAACTGGAGAAGGTAGTGGCAAACCATTCCAGTATCTTTGCCAAGAAAATCCCAAATAGGGTCATTAAGAATCAGACAAGACTGAAGAAGGACTGAACAGCAAATATAGCTAATTAATCAACTAGTCAGGCTTCGAACCCAGCTTTTTCCCCCAACTCTAATACAGTGCCCTTAGCCCCAGGGACGGGCAGTGCCAAATTTATCTTAAATCAATTGGGTATTATTAGGTGTCAGAATTAGGACTCAAACTCAGGTCTTCGATTTACAAGAATGCTTAATGGAGATCAGAATTTTCAGGCCCTAAAAACACAAATTTTATAAAAGAACATTTTTAAGGTATCCTCAAAGCAACCCTGTCTGCATGCATACTGAATGCAAGGTGGCTATGTTCTCTACTTAGGCTGGTCCAAATGCTGGTCTGATCATGGCTCTAATGCATATCCTTCTCTCATGTGCTGAAGAGATGCTGAATACGTGATGCGCTTTCTTTTGATTTGTACTTAGAATCACAGACCAGCAGAACCTTTAGTAGGTCCTTTGGTAGTCACCCCATCTCAGGTCTTCGTACATAAGCTCAGACCCTGCAGCTGACAAGTATATGGCAGTACTGGGCTTGAACTGGGCTTGGAATTCAGTGCTCTTTCTCCTCTCCACTTAGTATGTTCCTTTGCAGTGGAATCCAGGCGAAGACTGTTTTCAGCTACACCTTTTTTTCTCCCATCCTCTGCTGATCGCTGCGTCCAAGTCTTCCTTTCTCCCACCTCTCAGATGCTGACACCATTTCCCTCCCATTTGTTGGAGCCACACTGAGAATAGCATCTTCCCACAAGTTGCTTTTTATATGTTTTGAGCCAGAGAAGTGTCCTTCATGCACTTCAGCGCATCCTCAGATGACATGGGCTCTCGTGTTATGCATTTATTTCTCAAGAGTTTGCAGGGCAACTGGGTCCAAATTATTTAAAGTGGCCTCTACCTTACCTCCTTTTCCTGTGTAGGCAATTACTTTTCTGCAAATAGCTGGACTGGGCCAATAATTGTGTCCACAATTAGCTAATTGCCAGCTCGATGAGCCACTTATCCTTTCAAACTTGGTTTTTATAGTTGTATGATGAAGCAGAAATTCATCTTTTTTTTCCTCTTCTGGTTTAGAGATTCATAGCCATTTCCCACTCTCGTTTCCCTGGAGTATCTTACAGGACCAGCACAAGACTTCCACTTTTGTCTTTCCCTTTAAACATATTGCATTTTTATTCAGCAAACAGTGGCAACTAGAGTTTTCAATTCTTGAGAACCTTTCATTTGCCTGTCTTTAAGCATATTATAAATGCAAACTAAGTCAACTTTCCAGGAAAAATCAACCATTATCACCATCGTTCCACTTGACAAAAAGAAATATCTATTTGTAGATACTTCTACAAATCAGATGTAGGGAAAGAAGTATTTTCTTTTTTATAAGAAAAAAGGGACCAGAATCCCAGAACAAGTCATGGAACACTGAACATCAGCAGTGCCCTCTTCCTCCAGCAATGTCTTTTTCTTTTTCTTTCTTTTTTATTCAGCAAACATTTACTAACAGGCCTATTATGCACCAGGCGCTGCTGAAAACTGGAAATGAAAAGATAACTGAAACAGTTCCTGCTCACAAGAGACTTACAGTCTATGAAAGGAATGAACATGTATATGCATATATATATACATATGTAAAAGAAAATAGATATAAGGTAAATTGGAGGAGGAAAGGCACTAGAATCTGAGGGGATCAAGAAAGGCCTCAGCCCATATAAGATTGCTTGCCGTCTTGGGGAGGAAGAGAGAGAAAATTTAAAACTTATGGAAGTGAAAGTTGAAAACAAAGAAATTAATAAATTTGGGGAAAAATAGAAAGGTCTCAGGTAGAGAAAGTGCAGCTTTAGCCAAGTCTTGAAGAACATTCAGGATTATAAAAAGGAGAAGTGGGGAAGCAGTCTCTAACATAGGGAGTAGTCAGTACAAAAATGCCCCAAAACAGGAAATGGAGTGCCTGTAAAAATAATGGAATAGAACAGAAAATAAGAATGATAGTTTGGGCTGGGTATTAGGAAGAACAGCAATGCCTTTTTCCAGCAGTGATTATCAAGTTCCCAAATACATCTACTTTCAAAAGTATATGCCCTATTTTTCCTTTTAATTTTTCTTAAATAATTAAAGTCAACTAAAATGTAATTTCTCTTGTAGGATCCCTCCTCCAGTCCATGTACTTGTTTCTAACATTAAAACAATTTGCTTTTTAAAAAAAAACAAAAAAAACCAACCTTTAAAAATTTTCCTCATTTGTAACTTCAGAGGAAGACATACCCCCAACCTGTGTATTAAGGGACCGAAAAGGTAAAAGTAATACATTTATATTCATGAAGATAATTCAGTATATTTTTTTTGGAAGGGAAGTCAAGCCCTCCTAGGCAACATCAGTCAGTCTCATATCTCACTTTTTTCCTTGGGGAATTGGAAAGTTGAACACCAAGCACCCAAAAAATAACCAATTAATTATTAACTGCCTCTGATATCCAAGCACTGCAATCTTTTCTATCTTCATGATTCTCTTAGGTAAAAATGAACTAGATGGGGGAAACATCCCTCATGTCTCAGGAGAGACTAAAATACCCATTTTGCTTAAGTTCCAGTGGCCTCTGCCCTCTTTCAAAGGCCTTTCTCTCCTGTTTTCTTAGCACATTAACATAGAAAAAAAGACAAATATAAAACAAGAGAAGAGGGGATTAAAGAGGAAGAGAAAAGGGAAAATTAATCTAGAAAGCAGGAGAAACACCTGTATTAACAATGAAAGCAGATGAGAGCTGTGCAGATATCTGACACATGTAGTGTGTGTGTACATCCTTAGGTGGGTTTGTTGGGACAGAGAGTAAACAATATACACAGATCGAATCTCATATGTCTGTGAAGGAAGAGGAGACCCAGCAATGGCCTAACAAAGCAAGGTCTGAATGGGGTTAATGGTTTCCACTCACCCAGCACAAGGAGTTCCACCGAGTCCTCATTTTTGCCTTCCACATCATCAGGGGTGGTGACAATACAGTAGTAGAGGCCGCTGTCTCCCCACATGACTTTCCCAATCTTGAGCTCTGCTCCTGTCCCACAAAACAAGAAGAGCCACAGGATCAGAGAGGTCCTTCAAGAGCGAGGCCAGCCCCTTCATGTTGCAGGTGGTGAGACTGAGGCCCCGAAAGAAGGCATCTTAGCAGCAAGGCACTGATTCCTGACTTGTTGGCCCTGTGCTCTTACCACTATATCCCATGAGCCCATGCCTAAAAACTGTCAGGGCAAACCAAATGATGACAAGACAGGAAAGAGAACTTGGAAAGGCCTAGATATTGGTCTCCCTCCTATTATTCCCCACCTCTCCCTTAAGTGTTATCTTAGTTTCCCCATAATTAAAACAGTTTGTGGAAAATTGGAGTAGTATACCTCCAGTAGAAGTCCTACGCTCTGAAACATAATTACTTCCCATTCCTTTCTCTGCCTTGCACTGATGTCTCTCCCCACCGGCATTCTCTTTCCATTTTTTCCTCTCCCAATTGGATACACAGCATTGTTAGTATGTAACCCATGTTAGTAAGCCCCCTAGACCAAGTAGGCTGCTACCCCATAGTACAATCCTACGGAACAGACACAATATCAGATTTGGGTTTAATTCTAGTCTAGTTCCAGAGGTGGGCGTATTCTTCGAAGAATGTTGATGCCTGGGATGGTCTCTGAAATCTCTGAAAAATCTTAGAATAAGCCCAACTCCCCAGAAATGAATAGGATTCACAAGGATTTTCCAAGCCAAGAATAATCCCAGGTCAGCCCTGATTCTCCAGTCCTAGTCTTGTATAAGAAATTAAGGTCAAGGAGAAGGGGAAATAAGGCCATTAGATCTTAGATTTAGGGTTGAAAAGGGCTTTATGGATATTTAAGACCTTAGAGAATTTTAAACAAGCTGCACCCTCCCTCATTTTATAGAAGAATCTAGGGTTCAGAGAAGTTGTAACTTGAAGAAAGTCACACATTAGAGCTTTGAACCTGTCTTCTCTCTAAGTCAGAAATAATTGAGCAAAGTCTGCCATATGAAATAAGGAAAACCAGGGGACATTAGTACACATTTTGATTTCTAGAAAAAGAGGGAAGGCAAGTCTGCATCCAGGACTTGGTGTCAACATCATGCTGAAACAATGTCTGATCAGGACTTAGTTCTGTCTCATCTCTAGACAATTCTTTCCCATCTAATCCCAGAGATGGGACAGAGCACTGGGTTTGTGATCTAAATGCTAGGCTCAAATCTCAACTCTATCCCCAACTAGCTGTGTGACCCCAAACATGTCTCTGAGCTTCAGTTTTCTCATTTGTAAAATAAACAGGAGATAGCATAGGAAAAGCATTATTCAAGCCCTGAGGTGTAAAATATAAGTTACTGTTCCATCTAAGTAGCTGTTAAATCTTTTGGTACACCTTTGTCCCACAGGATCAAATATTTGTAGACTTAGAGGGGCCAACAACAGCAATCTCTCCCTCCCCACAAGGTTAGGATTGTGTTACAACAACAACGATAGACTCCCTCTATACCTAATTACCTTCACCAAAGGAAATGTCTCTTCCCCGGTAGAACTCTCCAAGGGTGACAACAGAACCTTGCTTTGAGGCCACAACTCGCACTGTCCGCCTGCTGTCTACACAATCCAGATAGGGGTCCCACTCTAGGTTTCTTTTGCTGAGGGGCTGGGCCCCGGCAGTGGCCATGCCCAAGGCTTCCTTCATTCGATCCTGGCAGTAGGACTTGAATTTCCACTGAATGACAGCGGGCTGCTGGGAGGATGTGCTGAAGCGGCAGCTTAGCACAACTGGCTGGAACAGCATGGCTTTCTTCGACCTTTCAGGTACTATGACCTGCAAGCCTTCAGCTATGGCTGTGAAAGCAAAAACCACAAACCCAATGTTATATCTGCAAAAGAAGGGAGGGTTCATTCTTGCGACTTAAAATGTGAGAATGACTTGGTGCTGGGAAAGTTGAGTCTCATTTCTGGGGCTTGTTTAATAGGTCATATTTATAAAATGAGCTAGAGAAGGAAATGGCAAACCATTCCAGTATCTTGGCCAAGAAAAACCCAAATGGGGTCACTAAAAGTGAGACACGACTGAAATGAATGAACAACCACAACAAATGATTACTTGACACTCCAAGTCTTTGTGGGGGGTATACTTAGTGGGAGCCTAGGAGCAGAAAGTTGGTCTTTTGGCAAAATTCCAGCTTTGAGAGAGGTCACATACAGTTTCAGGTTCTCTTTAGAGAGGGCTCTTTGAAGGGAGACAAAGACTATGGGAAGAAGCTGCCATATTGAAAAGTGGGCTTGGTTTCCCCGTTAAGAGACTTTGTGGAATTTCCCCTCAGCTGAGATTGAATATTCTCTTTATGGAGCTCGTCCTGTTGACCTGCCCGTGGCTTCTGATACTGTTGATCACCCTCTCTTTCCTGATACTCTCTCCCCTCTAGGTTTTCACGACATTACTTTCTCCTGTTTCTCTTCCTACCTGTTCGACCTCTCCTCTGCTTCCTTTGTTTGACCTTTCTCTGAGTTGTACCTACTAGCTATGGATGTTCCCCAAGGCTCTGTCTTGGGTCCTCTTCTTTTCATCCTCTATACTATTTCACTTAGTGATCACATCAACCCCCATGGATTCAATTATCATTTCTAAGTGGATGATTCTCAAAACTATTTGTCCAACCCTAACTTCTCTCATGACTTCCAATCTCCTGTCTCCAACTACCTACTGGACATGTTGAGTGAATTGAATGTCTTATAGACATCTTAAACTCAACATATCCAAAACTATCTTTCCCTCCACCCAAACCTTTCCCTCACCTTGATTTTCCTATTATTATTGAGGGTACCACCATCCTCCCAGTCACCCCAGCTCCCAACCTAGGTGTCTTCTTTAATTCCTCCTTCTCTCTCTCATCCTATATAGCCCATCAGTTGCCCTGCTATTTCTATCTTCATAACATTTGTCATACATTCCTCCATTTCTCTACGAAACTGCCACCACCCTATTGCAGGGTCTTACCATCTTTGGCCTCTCTGCCCCAAGTCTCTCCCCTCTCCAATACATCTTCCAGTCACATGTCAAATTGATTTTCCTGAAGTACAACTATGACCACCACCACCATCCCTCCATCATTCTATAAACTCAGTGGTTCCCTACTGCCTCCAGAATCAAATGTAAAATACTCTCTAACCTGGACTCATCCTACCTTTGCAGGTTTCTCATACATTATTCCCTCCAATGTACAACGTGATCCAGCATATCTCCTACAAGACCCTTCATTTCCCCACACTTTTTTCTGGCTGTCCCCCATGATTTGAACTCTCTCTCCTTTCATTCCCACGTCCTGGTTCCCTTGGCTTTCTTCAAGTCCCAGTTAAAGTCCAACCTTTTACAAGAAGCCCTTCCTAACATCCATTTGAGATTACCTCCAGTTTATCCTATATATGTACAGTCGTTTACCTGTTGTCTCTCTCTTTTGACCATCAGCTCCTTGAGAGCATGGACTATCTTTTGCCTTTATTTGACTTAGCCCAGAGTCTGGAATGTAATAAATGCTTGTTAGTTTGATTTGGAGCTCAAATATCTTGCTCCAGTGGGAGAAATCATTCACTCTAATCCAAGATGAAATTTTGCAGTCTTAAATGTGACAAGATGGAACTAGAGAATGCTCATGGTATCAACTTCTCTACCTGTCAGTTTCTTCCTGGAGTTTTTATCTCCTTCAGGGATCTCTTCTGAAAGAAGCCTGGAACTGCATGTGTCCTCCCTCAAAGCCTGGAAGTCAGAAGACCAACTTTCATTCTCTATGTCCACCTTTCACACATGCACAGAGCATCGAGTAATCATTACCTTCATCAATTGAAAGAGTCCTATGCAAATGCTTGAGTACTAGGTTGCAAAATATACACATGATTCAACATGGTTCCTAGAGTAACTAAATCTTAAAGAAGTACTTATAAAGTTCCTTTTCTATCCCTTATGACCTTCAGGAGCTCTACTCTTGAAGCTAGAAATTGGGTTAATGACACATAATACACCCAAAATAACTGCAAACAATATTACAACCTATTTTCCTGAATACAGATTTATCCAATGTAAAAGGTTCTTTATAGGTACCAATTGTATGACTTGGATGGACTTGGATGGACAAGAGGACAGGATCACAGAATCTTGTCAGTTTAACTTTTGCAACACCTCTCTCACCAGTGACTGTGTGAACTAAAAAGAGGTCCCTTAAGTTATATTATTTCATATCCTTGCTTCTATTATTTCCTCTTTCCAACACATCTTCCACAATACTACCCAAATCATTATATGTCACAAGTCTCACCATATCACTGAACTGCTCAAAAACTTATTAGTGGTTTTCAATGCCAATTCCTTTGCCTAGAATTGAAGCTCCTATCTAGCTCTCACTTACTTTCCTAATCTTGTTTCATTCTATTCCCCTTTATAAACTGTACATTCCAGCCAAACTGGGCAACCAGTCTTTCCACAAGTTTAACACTCTGTCTCCTACTGTGCATTGAAAAAGACCAACCCTACCCTTCTTTTCCACCACTGAAATGTGTTGCTTCCTCATCTCAGTCTCTCAAAATCATTCTCTCATACTATAAAAATCCTTTAATGCTCAGTTCAAGTGTGAAACCTTTCCTGACCCCTCCATAGTTTTCCTTCCATTATATTAATTTAGAAATTTGTCATCTTCAAAAAATCCTACTTTATTGCCTCACTGTGGTATGGCAGTAACCCTAGGTTTTCAAAGGTTATCTTGATAGAGATTAGGTTCTGGTAGGTTCCCCATGTTAGAAAAGGTTCTACTATAGCTCTAGCAACAGACCAAGTCTGTTTTCTGAGGATCAATCCAGCTAATTATGGAGAGGCTCAGCACAAGAAGGATGGCCACCTAATTATGAATTTTTTGGTCATATCAAGTCATGAAACAAAGAAAAATAGAAAATGTCCTTCATTCCTGTGTAGCTCCCTTCTGCTTCTGCAGTGGTATGGTATAGGGAAGAGAGAATGCTAAGAATCACTCAATTTTTTGACCATCTGGAAACATTCATTTGACTTAGTAACCTAAATATGAGAAGTCCAATGACAGGACACACTACCAGAAGAGATAAATCATATCAACCTTACCAGTCTTGCTACAAATGAAACCATAAGAAAGAAGGAAGTTGCAACTAAATGTAAAGATGGCTCCCAGATACTACATAGAGAGGTAAAGAAAGGAGTTGGCAGTAACAAGAAGCATTGTCTCATGGTATTTGGGACATTTTATCTTGCAGTGTTGATAAGCATTTGCAAAAATGTGAAAATAATGACATCTCCATAAAAATAACAGCAGCCTACGTACCAGCATTGGTTGCTAAGGATAAAGTTGTAGAGAAATTCCACAAGGAATTCATTAAGACCTTCTAAATTTAATCAATATATACTCATACTCAATAATATCAATGTCAAAGTGAAAAAGATAAGGATGGGAAAAGGTGTATGGGAATGTGTGGTTCAGGAATAAGAGAAACCAAAGACCTATAGACTATATGGAAGCCTGACATCTTTATAGCAAGAACATTTTCTTCAAGAAAAGAAGTTGGTGTGGAAAATGGCAAGTACCACAAATAACATTTCCATAAAATGAAATAAACTCTGTTCTAGAACTAGGGAAATGATTGGCATTATATGTAACAATTATCTATGAATCAGTTGTTTTTGTAAAGCTAAACCACTGACTTGTTGGGGCAAAGAACAGAAGTAGTTAAAAGTAAGAAGAAGAATGAGAAAAAAAGATATGGCATACAAAGAAAACAAATCCATCCTAAATTACTTAAACAAGTAATCAACAATGACAAATGGGACTTGTACATAAGAAATGTCCATCACACTCATCACAATAATTTTATAAAGAGTTTTAACCACCACAACTCTTCTTCCACAAGAAGAACTCAAGAAGCATATTAGTCAGCAAACATTTAACCTACTTGCCAACTGAAGGGAAATGGATGCTTAAAGAATCTTCAATTTAGAATATAAACTCCTTTGAGAAGTCTTGTAAAGAAAGATAGGGGAAAATTATGAGCACTATCATTAAGTAGAGAGAAGTAGTAGAGAGGAAAATTAGTTTTAAAAAAAGCTTGGCAAGAGATACGATTAAGCAAAGTTATCCCAAGGGCATTTAAGGATAAAAACAGAAGAACAACAAATAGATGAAAAGTGAAAAAAGATCTGCAAAAAGCCTATAACAGACTTTTTTCGCCATCAAGGACAGAAGAATCACCAGCTTGGAACCTAGTCCCCAAGTCCTACTTGTGCTCATAGGCGAAGTAAAAATGGGCACTAAAGAGAATAAAGCAGAGAAAAACAAGGGAGTTGGATCAAGGATATACAGAGGAGATCTATGCTGGAGGAGATATGACTGTGAAAGCATAGATCACAGGACAGACCTTATTAATACCAAGAAGTTGACTAAGGAAACATCAACAACTTGTGATTTTTTTGACTGCTGTTTATACAAAATCATGAGTCGATGATATACAAATTGAGAATATCCTCAGTGAGGGAACAAGTGAATTTTCATAACTGATATTCAACAACAGACCACATCTTTACCATTTCACAATTAACTGAAAAATTTAGAGAATATGTGACCCTATTTTACTTGTTGATTATGGAGAAGCATTTGATTCTGTAAAGCAAAATTCCACCTTTCTAGTTCTTTTCAAAGGTCACTCTAACTCATAGATCAAAACCATTCAATATTCCTTTAAAGACATAACAGAAATAACCTTAGACCAATGACTCTCTGATCAGAAGGGGCATTAAAACAGGGAGAATTTTTTGGTCATATTAAGTCATGAAACAAAGAGAAATAGAAAATGTCCCTCATTCCTGTGTAGCTCCCTTCTGCTTCTGCAGTGGTATGGTATAGGGCAGAAAAGGGAAGAGAGAATGCTAAGAATCACTCAATTTTTTGACCATCTGGGAACATTAATTTGACTTAGTACCCTAAATATGAGGCCAATGACAAGACACACTGCCAGAAGAAATGAATCATATCAACCTTAAAAAGTCTTGCTATAAATGAAACCATAAGAAAGAAGGAAGTTGCAACTAAATGTAAAGGTACTAGCCATTGTGTTAGAAGAGATCCAGCACAAAGTCCAAGTTGAAGAGGTTTTCTTCTATGAATGGTGAGGACTTCCAAATAAAATCACATAATATAAGTACTTTGCAAAACTCAAAACGCTTTACAAATGCTAGCTATGATGATGATGATGATGATCCTATTTGTGGATGACACTGGTTTATTTAATCAGGCTCTGGAACACTACAGAGCCTTCTGGAATAGACCTGTATCAATTCTAAAGAATTTGCCCTGACCAGCACACATGAAAGACCAAGTAGACAAAGAATGTCTATTGCATAGGCTAGAAAGCATATCACTATGCATGCAGACAGAGAGTATAGATGGACATGAGTTGGCCCTGAAATTGAACAGGAGGAAGAATGTGGGCTGAAATACCTTCAGGAAATTCCATAGCTCCTTCAGTTCTATCTTCCCTGTGAAAAGAAAGATCTATCTTTATAAGACCAACATAACAGTGTTGCAATAAGGCAACAAAACATGGAATACAACAATCTCCAAAGAATTTTAAATGACTAACATGCAGACAGTAATGAAAAGGCACCAGGCTGCAACATACAACCAATGAGGAACTCTGAGGTAGAATAGAAATAAAAGATGTCATCAAGGGAAATGTATGATGAGAGGAGAAGATTAACTGGTCACATGCCAAGGGTGGGTAACAAAAATGTTTCACTGGTATCCTCACAATGTCACATAGAGTTAAAATGATGTTAATTAATAAGAGTATCTAGAAATAACTTATTAGAATTTGCTTAAGTTGGATTTAGATATTAGAATGATAATACAAAGCCATTTGAAATGTTAGGAACAGCTTCAAGTATTTATATATACTCATATGTCTGTATACACATGCATACTTGTGTGTGTACACAGATACAGATACACCCACACACCCATTTCTCTGTGAGAACTTGGTTCTAAGACTAATCACTCATTTTGTAACACTTCTATCATACCATGAATTTTCAAAGAGTCTGCATCTTCTGGAAATGTACAAAAACAAAACACATGAAGTTTTATTTTTCTCTTTATAACTCTTGGTTGATACTTTATATTTCCTTATTTTTCAATAGTATCTTATGAAATATCACCTATATTTTTATTTCTGAGGTCAAACGGGTGTTCCTTTAACTAAGAATCCTCTGTGAGACTATCTGCCTTGTTAAGGAATACCACTCTAGGCATCTTACATCTGGATTATCCATATTAACCTTATTAATAGGTATAGTAAATCAATCAGCAGTAATACTTAAACATTCAAAATCATGTAACAGAAAATTATAAAAAAGGAAAAATACTGTGGATAACTATTTTTTAAACTCAATAATTTATTATTTTTTCCCTAGTAGATTCCTTTGATACTAGGGTATCTGATAAATCCTAGATGGAGAATCTCTCCAGTGAGTAGGAAAGGTCATCACAATAAATCTTGCATTAGCCCCTTGTATGTAAGGCTTGAGTTGTGTGGACTCCTTCAAGGTAGCCCTTTCATATGAAGCACAGGCCAGTCACTCTGGACTGACTCAATCACCTCAACCTGCCCTTATGCTGGTAGGTCTGGATTTTTGGAGAAGGACTACCATCACATAGCTATAACTCAAACTTTCTCAGGGTTCTGGGGGGTAACTCTACTATGATGGGGATATAGTTTCCCTACTTTTTACTTAAGTTCTTCAGCCCCCACTGGCATCCTTTCCATCTACACAAAACCAATCAGTCACAATGATGACACCAATAATTCTTAAACTTAAAACATTTACTTAATCATAAAGTAACATAAGTAATAATCACTACATTACTTATTCTGTACAAAGCCAATATAGAAATAATTGATACATCACACTCCATACTATCCTACCAATGCATATCATCAGAGAGAGTGGCACATACAGAAACTTATCAGTGAGACATGAGAAGACAATTACAATTCTAGAGTGTGGCCTTAGTATTCTTGTTCTCTTTATAATCTGTACCACATGAATCTGCTCCTGTGTGATATCATTCTTCTCCTCATAGCTCTTTTCCTTGGCAAACCCACCCTCCTTCTAACCTTCAGAATGATGAAGCAACAGCAATTCTTTTAAATTCATTCGTTATAAGGGCACTGAAATAATGTTACTTTATCATAATGACAAGCATTTTCCGTAAGTTAGAAAACTACTAAGCTCCTCAGACTGGCTCTCTAGACAATGCAAAAAAAAAACCTAGGCAGATTCTCACTCAACAGGATACTGTGTTGTCAAATCATCTTCAACCTATGACTATAGCAAAGCAGCTATAAAACCTGTTTTCCCTTTCAAATCAGAAAGAAGCAAAGAGCAGCCAGGCACTTTTAAGAGGCTTCACCTCTTTTAAATTGAATATGGTACCAAAAAACACAACAGGCAGAATGTAATTGTCTTCCAATGGGCTCCGGCAAATCCACAGCCTCCGTAATATAGCAGATGAAGCCTTCCTAAAAGATGGCTATGGCCAATAGCATCTCCTGCCTTCTTAACTGCTTCTGTTGGGTGATTTAAAACTCAAACCAGCTCAAATCAGAGCTTTCTGATATTTGGGAACTCATCTTTCTCTTACAAGATAAAACCTGTAAAATCTATCTTTCTTTTAGTTATGAGACCAATCGTCTTTATTTCATCATCGTCTCCAAAAAGTTATGATTTGCCATTTTGTGTTATCCTATCAAACTCTAAAAACGGTCACATGTAAATGAGCCAAGGGATCACAATGCCTTGTAGCTTCAATCTTCAGTTTATTTATTTTGTTAGATATTAAATATCTGATATTAAGATTACATTTTAATCTGGTTTCAGTCATACTCAGGAATGTTGTGGAAGGCATACAGCCTATTGGCTTGGTGTTTGAAACCTCTATCTTACCTCTTATTTATATTTTTATTGCATTAAATTATTTTAACATTGTAATTCATTCTCAAATCCTTGTAACTTAATAAATGAACACTGATGGGTGAAGTAATGTGTTCCCTCTTATCTAGAACATCTGCAAAATAGCTAGAGCTGGCTAACTCATTATGAATATTGTTACCCTGCACCATACTGTCTGCTTGACCATGCCACCTTTCAATTATGCTGCTTGTTTAGATATTGTACTCATGAAATCCTAGCAGAGAAAATAGGAGCTATACTGAAAGATCAGGTTGTTTGAGTTTGGGTTTTTTTTGGAGAGTTAAAGCATTTGGCTTTGTCAGCTAGGTGATTACTAAGAATAACCTACCTCCTAGCTCTGTTCTCTGTTGCTAAGATTAGCCACTTGTATATGGCATTGAATTCTTTTAACCAATTATTAACAGAAGTTTACTCAAGTCTCAGTTCCTAATATTACATATATTTGTTTGTTCGGGCCAAATCAGCATATGTATAACCCATATACTAATTTTCATACAGCTAGCTCTAAATGATTATGTGAATTCCAACTGGTCTAGATATTTTATTGGTTTAGGTGAGGTTAGGAACCTAGGCATATAGGTCCAAAGAACATAGTAACAGTAATAATTTTCAATTACGTAGCATTTATGACTTAGAAAGCACTTTTCTCACAAAAACTCAATGACCAGGGACACTTAGATATATATGAGGTGTTCAGGGAGGACTCCACTTCCAGTGTGAGGGCTTGCTGAGCCCTTTTCAGGACAGCTTGTCCACCACTGGTGTCTATCTCTCACCCAAATCTCACCTGTGGCTCCAAGAACTTGTAGCCTGCACAGTAGCCACACCACAGCAAAGCTGTCTCAGCATATGGACTAAATCAGATTGAGGGTAACCTATAGGTTTCAAACCTATCAGTGAATTAGGGGGATGAATACTCCAGACATGTTAAGACTTCCCCCAGAAGAATGGGTGGATAAGAACAATTTGTTCCAACAGTCACAAAAGCAGCTGAAGTTGCCTCTGTGGGGCTCTTAGAACTTGGTCAGACATCAAAGATTGCAAAGTCACCCATTGCATCCCAGGCTATCACTAGCCATCCTAATTTTTGTTTTACTGCTGAACTTTGGTGATGCTGGAAGAGAAAGTGAGGAAGAAGACTTTGTGCAATTCTGCCTCATTTAAATCCAATTTGCCCGAGAGTGAAGACATCACTCCCTGATATCATTGGCTTTCTTTGAGAATGAAGGATGTGCAGCAACAGATGAAAAAAACTTGAATCTGAGAACAATTAAGTAATTTGACAACTGCAGCTCATTAGTAAGGGAACTGGAAAGCTGCCTTCTGATTACTCTAGCACCCAAAATCCATAGCTGACTATGGTGGGGGAAGTGCTGGGGAGAGATGGAACTTGTTTGGGAAGAGATTTTCAGATGAAAGTAGGAAAGAAGGAGGGTGGAAAGGGAGTGGTAAAAAAACAAGGCTCCAGAGCTCCTCACATACATACATACATGCATGCATGCATACACATATATGCATGTGCAAACACATACACACACACATGCACATACACCAGACTCAAGAGGTTATGGAGGGTTGGAAAGCATATCATACAGAAGGTGAGTGAGAAGTTTCAATTCTAGCTCTGCAGATTATATGTTGTGTGAATTTTTGAGCCCCTTTGTCCCCATCTGTTAAATGGAAACCTTACCCTTCCAGAGCAATTACCAGCAACATGCTTGGTGAATGTTAAAGTGTTCCAGAAATGAGTTATTCCCTTCTTTTCAGATGGTTAGTTTTTTATTGGTTGATGTTAAATTTTGATGTCTAGAAAAGCACCGTGCTGATTATTTAACCCACTCTTCACAAAACGCAGTACAGTGCTGATGTGAAGAGCCTTTCAATGAGTGCTTCTTTTGAGGATGATAATGTTCAAAACTTCAAACCCACATTTGTTCCTCTCTATCTCTCTGTTTTATTGAAACTATACTTATATCTCTTACGTTACTAAAATCTGAGTTAATGCCCTTTAGAAAGAAAAAAGTTACTAAAACTAAGAAATTTGGAAGTGAGAAGTTAACAGCTGGATGAAATAAACTTTTATTCAAAGCATTCCCTAAGTAATAGATTCCTTCATGTATGGTTTAGGGTAGACCAGTGGTCCTTAACCTTTTCATATCAAGGACCCCTTCAGCCGTCTGATATAGGCTATCTTTAGGATACAGAGGATAGCTTTAAATATGTATAATAAATCATATAGGATTATAAAGGAAACAAATTATACTGAAAGTTACCAAAATATTGAAGCACTAAGGTCATGAAACCTAGGCTAAGAACCCACTGAGGCACACAGATTCAGTATGACCTACAGTAGAGCACTCAAAAGTTAGGAGTTTCTTGATTCCAAAGTTAGAAACCAGTTACTTGGACAGTACCATTTTATACCTAAAATGATAATGAGTCAAACTATGATTATTGAGTCAGAAGGTAGTATTGACATAGAACTAATCTCAGGCATAATGGTGGTCAAGTTGGTCTTTGGCAATGTCTTCCTATCCTCTGCTATTTTTTAAAAAAACCTCTTTCATTCATTTCTTGTTGATCCTGTACCAGACCCAGATACATCTTCCTGCTGCTCCTTACCTTTATTTTAAAGGAGGAAAATATCTTAAGAAGGCTTCACTAATGGGCTAAGCCTAGGATCAAACATAAAGTACTCCATTTGGCCCATCATAGACCCAACCCTGTGCCTTTCCAGACACATTATACAATACTGTCCTCCATTCTCTATAAGTTCCAGCTAAACTGGCCTTACTATTTCTCATGCACAACACCTCACCTCCAATCTGTGTTTCTCATGCCTGATATGCTCTCCCTCCTTACCTCCACCCCTGAGAATGCCCTCTTACCTTCAAAACACAACTAAAGAGCTACCTTCTGCCTGGAGTCTTTCTTGATTCCCTCCAGCTGCTTACCCAAATATTTGTTTTATTTTGTATTGACTATATATACTATAGATATAAGTGTATATTACATATACTATATAAGTGTATAGTATATATACACACAGTAGATACACTACATATAGCACATATAGTGCTATATATAGAGATATACTATATGTGCCATATATAGTATATCTACTGTGTGTATACATACATAAGATAGAGAGATAGATAGATAGACAGACGGACAGACAGATAGCCCGGAATATAGTAGGTCCTTAACAAATGCTAGTTTACTGATTGCTTTGCTGGATTTCCAGCTTCTGGCAACCAGATATCTGGGTAGTAGACTCAAAGAAGCAAACCTCAAGGAAGGAGGGGTAGCTTGGACCAGATATGTAAAAAACATACTTGAGACATATATCAAGCATTTATTTTGTACCTACTATGTGCCTGACACTGACGATGCAAAGACGAATTTGAAACAGCCCTTTCCTTCAAGGAGCTTATATACTCTACATGAGAAATAACAAGTAAAAATCAATCAACAATCACTTATTAAAGACCTACTATGTGCCAGACACTGAGCTAAAAGCTAAGGATACAAAAAAGAGATAAAAGACAAGTCCCTGCCCAGTATATATAAAATAATTTTACATTACCAGCTGGGAGGTCAGAAAAGTCTTCTTGCTTGGGAAGGGGAGAAATGTTTTGTCTCTTGCTCCCTCTGCCATTCTCCTGGCCTGCCCTGCCTTAGAGGAATGGAGAGAAACACCTGGCTTCCCCCACTTGTCCACTCACTTGAGTTGCCCAATTCCCAGACCAACCACCTCAGGATGTTGACGACAGACATGAATTCAATGTTGTGATGAACAAAGTACAACGTAGTCATACCTTCCCATCAGTGATTCAGATTATTATTCAAACTGCCGTTACTCAAACACCATTCTCTGCCCCATGCTGTCCACTCCTTATTCCCAGAATGTCCCAATCTAAGTCCACCCAGCACACTCTCTGTAATATTTGTACCATATGTAACAAACTTGTTGCATCTTACGTTTTTTCCTTTCCCACTCGCAGCTTTCTCCTGATGACACAGCTTCCTTGACCTCCCTTTTCTGCACTGGCTTCATTTTCACTCATTCTTCCTGATCTCCTGGTCGAGATGGGTGAGTTGTAATATTTCCTGCTCGCCTTTGCCACTTCCAAGTCCTTCCCTTCCACCATCACACTCAGCAAGCTTTCCTTTTCTTGAGGTTCACTCAATCCATATTCACAAGCTATTCAAAATCCTGGTAGCTGTTTACTACAATATTCCAAGACACTCCATTTCTTTCCTTAGTGAATTCAGTGCCTGGATTGAAGTCTTTCTGTTTTCCCAAATGCTGTCCTCCTACCAGGTGACTTCAACGTGATACTCTTCTAACAACTTAACTTCCCAGTCCCTCAACTAACTCATTTCCTATAACCTACTCCTGATGCCTCAACCCATCTCAGCTATACACAAATACAGAAATATTCATGTAGCAATCTCTTCATGAGCTCTGAAATCCCCTTAAGTGATCACAACCTGTTGTGTTCCACTGTTCCCTCTGCCTTGTAACTCCTGTTCTTTTTCCTCACCTCCTAATTCTCAACCCCTCAACCTCTCTGTTCTTTCTCAGGCTATCCTCCCTGCATTAGCTACATTCTCCTCCTCTCCCCATCTTGACCCCTGGGCAAACCAGTTCAACTCTACATTGTCCACTTCTCTTGGGTCCCTTGATCCCTTGTCCTCTCAGTGGTCTTGCCTTGCCAGGCCTCAGCTTGGGATTACTCCCACTGCCCTCATGCCCTAACTCCTACTCATGTTCAGATGAATCAAATTAGAGAAAATCATGAAACCATGCTGATGCTACAAATGTATGTTACAAAATACAAATCATGATGCTACAAATTTATGTTACATAATCTCAAAAGGGCCCTCACTCTGGCAAGGCAATCCTTTTATACTGTCTTTACTGACTCAGTATACTACTCAACACAGAAGTTTTTCTTTCAAATTTTAAAAAATTAAGTATTTTCTTTTTTCCCCCAATTACATGTAAAAACAATTTTTAACACTTTTTTTATTTTGAGTTCCAAATTCTCTCTCCCTCCCTCCTTCCTCTGCCCCCTACATTGAGAAGGAAGGCAATTTTATTATACATGTACAGTTATGAAAAACATATTTCTTCTTTCTTTCTCTCTTTCTTTCTTTCTTTTTTTCTTTCTTTCCATTCCCTCTATCCACATAGGGTATGTTGTCCTTATCTGCAGGTACTTTGCCCAAAGGAAATTTTGATTCCTGAAACCTTTTCTTTTCTTTAAGGACCATGCCTTAAAGTCAAATCTCTCTGGCTCTCATTGATTGGCCAACAATAGGTCCCAGGTCAAGTCCCATTTGGTCACTGTTTGGCCCCTGATTGACTCAGAGTGAACGTAAACAGCAATTATTTCTGTTTTGGTCAGAAATCCTTGGTGTCTTTCCCTCCCAGATTAATTTTTTTTTACTAGGTAAAGAGGCCATTCTCTGCTTCATTTCTTACCTAGCCTCAGGTAAGTGTTGTCTAGGTGTTGTCTTAGTCACACTGAGACCAGTTAAAGACCTTAGCTTAAAAAGGCCAAGGTATCCCACCTCGTTCATCTTCAGTCATCATGATCTATATCTTTCCACTGGATCCTGATGGCTCTAGAGGAGAAAGTGAGGCTGGTGACTTTGCACAGACCTCCCTCATTTAAATCCAATTCACTTGCATGTCATGGTATCACCTCCCTGATGTCATGGTCCTCTTCAAGAATGAAGGACAAACAACAATTTTCATGTTAATTGTGTCATGAAAGAAAACAGACCAAAAAAAAAAAAAACCAAGAAAAATAAAAGGAAAAAAGTATACTTTGTTCTGCACTGAAACTCCATCAGTTCTCACAGTACTTTTTTCCAAATTTTTTCATCCTTCTTCACACTTCCCATAACTTTCCTTCTCCTTCCCCTCTCAGCTAAGAAACCTGTGTCATATTTTGCTGAAAAAAAATTGATACCATTTGTAGAACTCTACCCTGTTCTTCATCTCATATCATGCAGACACATTCTGCCACTATCTCCTCCTTCACCCTACCTTACCTGAAGAGGTAGCCCTTCTCTTTGCCAAGGCAAATGCCTCTCTATATGCACAAGGGATCCCATTCCATCCCATCTTCTCCACAAAATGACCCTTCTACCATTCTCTTACCCCACCAACCCCTGCTCTCTCTCTCTGTCTCTCTCTCTCCCTCCCTCCCTCCCTCTCTCTCCCTCCCTCCCTCCCTCCCTCCCTCTCTCTCTCTCTCTCTCTCTCTCTCTCTCTCTCTCTCTCTCTCTCTCACACACACATACACACACACACACATATCCTCAATCTCTCTCTACGAACTGACTGCTACTGCCTAAAAACATGCCTATGTCTTCTCCATCCTCAAATAACCCTCACTTAATCCATTCATCCCCATTATTTATGATCCCATCTCTCTTTTCCCTTTTGTGGCTAAACTCCTTGAGAAGATCATCTAGAATAGGTGCCTCCACTTCCTTTCCTCTCACTCTCTACAGTCTGGCTTCCAAATTCATGATTCAACTGAAACTGCTCTTTCAAAAGTTACCAATAATTTCTGAATTGTCAAATCTAATGGACTTTTCTCAGTTCTCATCCTTGATTTCTTTATAGTCACTGACACTGTCAATCATCCTCTTTTCCTTGATACTTTCATCTCTTTCGGCTGATGTGACACTTTTCTCTCTTGGCTGTCCTCCCACCATCTCTCCTCTGACACTACCATCCTCCTAGTATAGACCTTCATTACCTCATGCCTAGACTACTGCAATAACCTGCTCTTCCTGGCTCAAGTCTGTCCTCTCTAGTCTGCCCTTCACTGAGATGTCAAACGTGATCTTCCTAAAGAACAAGTCTGACTGTGTTCCCCTCTCCCCACTCAATCAACTCCAGTGGCTCCCCATCACCTCCAGGATCAAATTTAAAATTTTCTCTTTGTCATTCAAAGCCCTTCATGACCTGATCCCTTCCTATTTTTCCAGCCATTTTGCAGTTTACTTACCCCACCTGTTCCTCTAATAAGACACTCTATCTTCCAGCTACAGGCATTTTCACTGACTGTCCCCAGTGCCTGGAATTCTTTCCCTCTTCATCATCACCTCTTGGCTTCCTTTCAGTTCCAGCTAAAATCCCACCTTTTACAAGAAACCTTTCCCCAATTGTCCTGTTAGTATCTTCTCTCCAATGATTATCTCCAATACATCATACAAAGTTATTTGTATATATTCTCCTCCATCAAACCATGACCTCCCTGAGAGCCTCTTTTTTCTTCCCATAGGGCATAAATTTTGTTACACACTTCATGTCTTGTCACACTTCATGACTCCCCAACACCACCCAATTTAATCCTCCAGAACTAATGTTACTTTCTGCACCAGATCATCAGACTGTTACTCCATTTGTAGTCTAACAAGAAAGTTCATCCCCTGCTTGTGATGTTCAGTTTTCACACTGACTAGACTGGAAGAGACTGAAAGGCCTGGTGCCACCTGATGGCTATTCACTGTGGACTTTTTGTCAAATACACCTAGGACAGCTGTTTTCAGGCTCTGATTTCTAGATCACTGATAACTATCACAATTAATCACCAGCATTAACATTATTCACAATCACCAAAGTTAACGTAACTAACCATCTAGTAGAGGTATCTTAGCTATGTGACCCAGGGCAAGTCACCTTAACCCTGTTTGCCTCAGTTTCCTCATATGTAAAATGAGCTGGAGAAAGAAATGGCAAACCAAAATATATACTTTATCCTAGTGTCAAGAAGTAGCTTCTCAGCAGAATACTCAAAGTGTCAAACCTGTCGTTTAGGAGCATCAGTTTGGTGACTGTGTGGACTATGTATCTATGAAAGGAAAGACTGATGGCAATGAGGCCGATTAAGAGGCAGTTGTGAACAGTGATGAGGTGAGGTGGCCATTCAAGGAGACATAAGGGAAGGGATAAAGAAGATATTATGGAGGTAGAATCCACAAGATTCCTCTTTACTTGTTCTCCCTACTCTGCAGCCATCTCCTCCTTATTAACCCCATTGTCACTCTGGGGCTCCCTTGCCTCATGACTGGTTATCATGTTTCAGATCTTTATTTCAGGAAAGCCCCAGTTATCAGGCTTTACTTTATTATTCTTATTCTCCAGTCATCTCCTCCTCACCAGCCTCCTTATTACTGCATGTATCTTCTTCTTACCTCCACTCCCAACTCTGTTGAGGAACCATGAATGATCACATTAGCTCACCATTATTCCTCTATGGGGTGCAGCAGCCTGTCTGTCAGTCTTACAGGGTGCCTTTCCCTGGCCACTACCACCCTTTATGAGTTTTTTCATTCATTTATTTGCTGATTGATTGCACCTATGAAGTGAGAATGAGGAATAGAGAATGACAGCAAGGTTACAAATGGGTGACTAGAAAGAGGGTGGGATCCTCAATTAAAACGGGGAATTTCAAAAGGGAGTTGAGTTTTGAGGGGAAATACTTCTTGAGTCTGAGACACCTATAGAACATCATGTTAGAAACACCCAGAAGGCAATGGATGAGAAAGAACTCAGGAGAGAGAGAAGGGCTGGATATAAGAACTTCATGGGAGGTGATGAGGACACTGAGAGTACAGTAGAGAAGAGGGACCTGGCGTACACTCACACAAAGCAGATAGGGAAAAGGTGATGATGCTGCAATTGAGAATGAGAAGAAACGGATGGGAGGAAAACCAGAGGAGAGAAGAGTTACAAACACCCAGAAAGGAGACAGTTTCTAGAGGGGGTAGACAATGGCTTCAAACATGGTAGAAAGGTCACAACGTCATTGGGGTCTTTCACAGAAAAGAAGTGACCTCGGAAAGTCCTCCCCATGCAGTGTAGTACATTATAAATGGCACTGTACTTAGAGGCAGAGGGCCTGGGCTCCAACCCTGACCAACACTTGGACTGCAAGCCATTGCTCTTTCCAACACTTATTTATGTCCCCTGTAAAAAAATGCACAATACTTCTATTACTAATCAACCCCCACTTTAGAGAAAACATTTGTATACCACAAATCACTATGCCAATGTGAACTCTTATTAAATGCCATCTGATAGGTATTAAAGCATAGACTTAGATTGGGTTGGGACCCAGATGGCTCAGGAGAAGAAAGTGAGGTTGGTGATCTTGCACAGCCCTCCCTCACTCAAATCAAAGTCAACTGCAAGTCATGTCATCATCTTGATGTCATGGTCTTCTTTGAGAATGAAGGACAAACACAAACAAGATTGGCTTACTCCCTAGAGTGCCAGCTTCGTCTAGACCTCACGACAGTTTAGCGATGTACCAACAAATACAGCAGATGTGCAAAGAATTAGAAAAACAGGACACACTCTGTTGATTTCTCTTCCTGAAGGAAGGAGTCTCAGCAGAGTATAAAAATACACACAAAGGAAAAAGTCCCTAAGTACTCCAAACCAACACAGTCACACTGACTCATTACATCAAGAACTATACAAAATTCCTTCTTCACTCTGTATTTCTTTGTACCTACAGAATACTCCAGCAATAATTATGTTCCCTTTGCTACTTCAATATTTTGGCCATAAACTGTCCCCAACATTGTGTTTTATGTAGATATGCAAACACACAGTATGTTTACATGTGGGTGTATACATATGTACATACATATATGTGTATACATATATATATTGATTGGTTGGTTGGTTGGCTGGTTGTTGTCCTTCATCTTTGAAGAGGACCAAAATGATATCACCATTGTAAAGTGAAATTTCAGTGTGTCTGATTGTGGCTGATCAAACCAATATGAGCTCGGAATGCTCGACCACAGGTTGGGTACAGATAGTCCATTTGAATATTTGGAGTGGATATCCCAAATTTGCACATCCTGTGTTTACTTTGTGTTGTCTCAATTCTGCTTTTATATATATTATATTA
Source organism: Notamacropus eugenii (assembly GCF_028372415.1). NCBI lineage: Eukaryota > Metazoa > Chordata > Mammalia > Diprotodontia > Macropodidae > Notamacropus > Notamacropus eugenii. The sequence goes on along the minus strand of NC_092873.1, from coordinate 479,604,485 downwards.
TATATTATACATATAATATACATCTTCTTGGATTTGCCAATGGATACACCTGATTTCTTTCTGCATTTATACTTTGGTCATGCTGCCTTCCCTGCTGTGCTAACATATCCATACAAACAAGCCTTTTATCTAGTTAACACAAACTTAGACTGTCTGCATTGTCCTGTTATGACTCCTGTTCTTTTCCAAACCTGCCTTTATGTTCATTCTAACCTGATTTCATTTTTTAAGTATGATCTATCCCAGGCAATAATCTCCAAGAAATAAGCCCCTCATCACTGGATCTTATAAAGTGAAGAGAAAGTCAGGTCAATCCTGACCTGCAGAGCCCCAAGACAGAAAATATGTGATGGAAGTGAGAAAAAACAAATTTCTAACCTCTTTACTTACTTACTCAATTCAAATATCCTACTGCCCCACGGTGCTTCCGCTTTACTCCCCCTCAACAACCAAGAATAGAGTGAAAGAAAACCAGGAAAATAACAAAGTAGTAAAGTTGATGGTTTGTTTCCATATTTGTCCTATCTCTGTTACAGTAAAAGGTCCTGTAGGGTAGTAGTTATTTCTAGCTTTCTTCTGTGTGCTGAAATGCTTATTTCACTGAAATGAAAGGATAAATAAAAAGGGTATTCTTTCAATTTTAACAGTTTCCTTCACTGAATAAACTTCTTCAGGGTTAAGATATTTAAAAAACAATTTGTAAGAGGCTAGCATCATTTTCTTAAAGAGCACATCCCAATCCTTTTAGAACACCTATGGCAGGAGTATATACTGGAGCTGGCTCTAAGTTCACAATACCTTGGAAATCAGCAAACACTACAAAATCAGGCTTGATTTATTGTTTTGTTGATCATCTAGACTTAAGAAAATGATGGAAAAAAATCTAAATAATTCATATCAAACTTAAAAGTACGTATATGTACATATACCTCTATGTGTGTTTCTCATTAAGAGTCAGTTGTTAAACATTAAATAGCTCACCCCTGGCAGTATGTCTTCTTTCTCTAAACTGAAGAGGAAAGAAGGTAGAGGCAGAGAATAAATACATTAATTGACAAAGGTCTGACTACCTATTATATATTACACATTGTGTTAAGTACTTCAAGGGATATGAAGTCTACATGGCTGGACCCAGCTATGAAGTACCTGACAATCTAGTTAGAACAACATGAAATAAATACATGAATAACTATATAGCAATACAACAGAAATGGATAGTTAGGTGGTGCCATAGTGCACAGAGCACACAGCCTGGAGTCAGGAAGACTCATCTTCCTGAGTTCAAATCCAGCCTCAGACCCTTAGTACCTGTATGACCCTGGACAAGTCACTTAACCCTTTTTGCCTCAATTTCTTCATCTGGAAAATGAGCTGGAGAAGGAAATGGCAAATCACTCCAATATCTTTTCCAAGAAAACCCCAAAAGGGATCATGATGTGTCGGACATGACTGAAAATTACACAACAACAGAAATAGTTTAGTACAATGATAAGAGATCCACAAGGCTCAGATTGCTAAATGAATGTACAGAGAATGAGCAGTCAAAGAGTTCATAGGAACCAGAAATCACTGGAAGCTGAAATGTTTTGGCCCTTAAAAAGAGGTAGAATTTATACAGGTGAAGAGTCAAGGGGCAGCATTGCAAGTGAGTGAATGATGTGATCAAAAGGATGAGGAGGGAAGCAAGTAAATGAGTTTGGCAAGACTGGAAAGTTGGGTGGGACCCAAATTTAAAATTTTTATCGTATGTGTGTGTGTGAGTGTGTATGTGTGTGTGTGTTCATCCTTCGTGGCCAAAGAAGACCATGCCATCAAAGAAATAATGACATGACTTGCACTTGACTTTGTTTTGAGTGAGGGAGGGCTATGCAGGTCACCAGCCTCACTTTTCCTCCAGAGCCATCTGAATCCAGTGACCAGATATTCATCAGGATGACTGGAGATGACCCAGGATGAAGCAACTGAGGTTAAGTGACTTGCCCAAGGTCATGCAGCTAGTGAGTGTCAAGTTTCTGAGATGAGATTTGAATTCAGATCCTCCTGACTCCTGCACCACCTAGCTGCCCCTTGTATTTTGTAGTCAGTGTTGAAGAGTAGAAGCTAACCATAAAAACAGAAGGAATAGTAATGGTCACAGCTACCTTTATATGGCCCTTACTATATGGCAGGCCCTTTAAGATCTCAGGGAAAGGAGGAAAGCTAGCAATAGCACAGCTTCTGAGGCCTAGTCATATGCCATAGGTTACAAGTAAGCCTGTCTCACCACCCTCTCCCCTCTCTGGCCTGTAGCTTCTCATCTCCTATCTTCTGGCACTTTTTGGTTCTGTATCCCATTAGAAATCAGAGCACTAAAAATTAAATATTTAGCAGGAATTCACTAAAAGATCATATATTGCAGCTGAAGCTTAAATACTTTGGTCACAAAATGAGATGGGACTCATTAGAAAGGACTCCGATGATGGGAAAGATTGAAGGCAAAAATAAAAGGGGACAGCAGAGGATGAGATGGATCGATAGTATCACGGAAAACAATGAGAATGTACTTGGACAGACTTTGAGAGACAGTGGAGGATAGAAGGGCCTAGCATACTATGATCCATGGGATCATGAAGAGTCAGACATGACTGAATGACCAAATAACGAAAGTTTTAAAAATAAAAAAGAACTTTTCCTACTAATTAGTAATTATAATGGTATAACTGCTGTTAATTATAATGTTGTTACTTATAATGGTATAATTATACTGTGTAGGACCCATTAGAGAATAAATTACTAAAATGTCCCTTATAGAAATTCTTGATTTATAAAAGTTGTTGTTGCTGTGTTCATCCTTCATTTTCAAAGAAGACCATGCCATCAGAGAAATGATGACATGACTTGCGCTGGACTTTGTTTTGAGTGAGGGAGGGCTGTGCAGGTCACCAGCCTCACTTATCCTCCAGAGCCATCTGAATCCAGTGACCAGATATTCATCAGGATGCAGTGGGGGACCTTGGCTTTTTCAGGTATTCACTTAGAGGGAGGTAACACCCATTGGGTGAATAGGCCTCTTTAAGAAGTAGTCAGAGAATGGCCCTTTCAATGAGCAAATGAAAAAAAAATAATTAAATCAAGATGGGAGGGAAAGAGAAACTGTTGCTATTGATAAGCACTCTAAGCCAACCATTAAATGGAACTTGGGCACTGAAAATGAAAAGTATTTTCACTAGGGGGCCTTCCATGGACTCTGCCTGAAACTGAGGCCTACAGTGTCTACAGAACATTGAATGTGCATCCACAAGTGTCCAAGAACAAAAAGTGACAAGTCCTTCAGAAGCCTTAGAGTCTAAACCCTTTATGTGATTCAAAAGGAAACTGAGTCCTAGAAAGTTGGAAAGTGTAAGATCACTAATAAGATCTGAGGATTAAAAATGTCAAGGATTTCAAGAGCTTTTGGGCCTGACCCCCTATGAGACCACAGGAGAAACAGAGGACTAGGGAGCTTCAGGGATCTGTATGTGATCAAAGACAATTTCCTAGACCTAGAGGTAAGAAGGCCTTCAGACCTTTTAGACTACAAACTCTCCTTCCAGCTAAGTTCCTGAAACTGAGCCTACTGAGCCAAATGACCATTGTGTAGTGGATATTAAATGAATGGTTTGTTCTAGCTTTGCAGAGAGACAGCTCACAGAATGTGGAGAGTTAAGGGCCCTTAAAGATCCTCTGTCTAGTTCTTTGTTTCCTCACCTAAAAGTATGCTGAAGACTGGTAAAATATCTAAAATCTTTACCTCCAGGCATTCCACTTTCCCCAGTCTTAGAAAATAGCTCCCAGTGGTTCAGAGGTTAAATATAGTGGGGGAGAAACAGAGAGCCAGGAAGAAGAGCCATGATTAAGGTAGAGCACTAAGGGCTTTCTGCAAGGCTGCTGACATTTAGAAGGAAGTTCTTGTACTCCTTTAGTAAGTAGAAACAACTGAATTTAGCTCTAAGTTAGCAAGAATAATTAGCTTTGGTAGCCACTTCTCAGATTTTGGAGTTGTTGACCACTCATTCCGCTTCTGTCCTATTCTTTCCCTTCAGATCTGTGTCCTAGGCTCTCTGTATCTCTTGCCACATAAGACAGTGTCCATACAGGGCTTTGTGTCCAGGGCTCCAAGGTCTCTACTCATGGACTTCCTCAAGTTCTAATGCTAAATTTGTCTTTGTCTCCAAAGATGCACCTCAGCCATCTTTGATCAAATAAAATAATATCTGCAAAGTGCTTAGCACGGTCCCTTGCACATAGTAGGTACTTAATAAATGCTTGTTCCCTCTGCCCCTTCCCTCCATCTTCTAGCCATACTGCTTTGTCACCATACTGGGGCCACTCCATCTCTGCCCAGGAATTCCATTTCCAGCCCTCTTGTCAGCAGTTCATATTGAACTGGACCCAGACCTAAAAAAAAAAGCCTTATTGCTGAGCTGTTCTGCAGGAAGCCAACCCTCCTTCTCACATATATACTTTCTATCACAATATGGTAATGTGAAGGCTGAGAGCAGCCCCCCAAATTGAAGCTTTTCAGTAAACTAGTCACCAGGAAGGTTAGGGCTTGGATAGCAAGGTCAGATCTAGCAAAGTAAGACATTGCATTATTACCATGGAAAGGAAAACTATTCTAGATGTGAGGCACCCTGCCCTTAGGAGAAAAAAAAATAAAGGCTGTATCTATAGAAATGCTGTTCTTATTTTTAGCACTTTCATATTTTGAAAGTGAGTTTCTTCTTCTTTTTTTTTATCAGGCACTAGCTATTCCTCACATCACTAAGAGGAAGATCTGTAAGCAGAGTCCCATTTAAGAGAAACATGGAGATTGCCTCACTAAAGGTCATAGACTGATCTTGCAAGATCTTGGAGTTAGTACTTCCTTCCCTTAATCATTTAAGTCCCAAAGGTAAGGATAGTTCTCAGAGCAGCCAATTCCCAGGTCTGTCCTTAAAACAGGATTTTTCTTCTAGTCAATATGTCTTTAATGACTTCTTTGTCTGCCAACTCCTTTTTAAGAAAGTAATCCTTTTACTTTGGTTTCTAACAGTTCATCCCAGTTTCCTTAGAAGTCTTTTAGAAACAAATGGTTCTTGGCCTTTTTCTAAGTGTAGGAATAGGAACACTTCAACCTTTCTTCTATGATTGGTCCATAAGTCTAGGCTAAACAAACTCAACAAACCACTGCCTTTTCTGTTACCTAATAGGTCTTTCAGGGTAGGAGCAAAGCTTTCTGGGAACTGTTCTACAGAATTACAGCAAAATATTTTAAAAAGAGCTGAAACTTGGCTTGAATTCCTTCAGGTTCAGGAAATATTATTCTGCCTGCTGTTCCCTTACAAATGAGTGAAGAGGAGCTATTCACTGTTTAATAGGATCCTTTTTAATTCAAGCATCCCCCAAGTTTTTCCTTTAAGCCTTCTCAGAGTTAGGGTAACTAGTTGTTACCATTTTAATAAAGTGTACTGTTCTATAGCACTATTGGCTGTTGTCTGAAAGATTTCAGATAAATGTATCAATATGTCCACTTGTAAATCTAGTCGTCTCATTCATATTTCACTGACCCAAATGACCCTTGTTCATTGTCTGACAAGGGAAAGAGACAGAAATATGGACTGGACTTGTGATTTCATTGGGATAGATAACTTCCAACAGAGGAAATTCCCTCTATCAAAGCAGGTCAGAACCTCTTTTACAACTTGAAGTCTTCAATAGTTTGCCTAGAGCCCTGAGGTATGAAGATTCCACAGCCCAAGATTCCAAAGCCAGTTTGTCAAAGGGCTCTTGAACCCAGGTCTTCCTGGCTTTGAGGTTAGTGCTCCATCTACTACCAGAAGTATCAAACATGTGACTGCTCTCCCAAGTGAGCCCACACTGGTTTAAAATGCAAGTGGGGAAATATTTGACTAAATAAATAAGAACACAATAAAGCACGTATACAAAGACCTCTAAATATAATGTTATCTACGCTTTATTGAACTACATACACCATGTTCCCTCTTGGTCACTTCCCCACCATTTTTGTTATAAAAATCTAACTCTGCCATCTGGTTTGCTTTTTTGCCAATAAGTGTATGGAACTTACCCCTTTCTTAAGTGTATTTGGTATCATTCCCAACTATGCCACACATAATGCCATCCTAATCCTATACCATTAGTGTATATAGAAGAAAGTCAGACATCTATTTTCTTTATGCCTGATATACCTGTCCTGCATAACAGCTAAAATTAGCTCAACCTGAAGTCCAACTGGGCTCAGTCCCAATTCCAATATGAACAAGATGGTACCAGCAGAGTCCAACCTTCAGTCAAGGGGCTGATTGGGAAGAAATCTCAAAATAGGTAGTCAGACTTCTGCTAGGGAGATGTGAAGGTTGGTCCAATGATGCAGAGAGAGAAAATACCTATGGGCAATATCTTTTTATCAATCCCTAGAAACATCTGCCTGGGCTTCCTAGGTAACCAAAGGCATGAAGAGAGTGACCAAGAGGAATGTAAGTTAACTAGGGAGGCACAGTCCCTTCTACATCAAAACATACCACTTCGGACAAGGACCTCAAAAAGGGAAGGGTACTAAAAGGATGGAGACTGATTTGACTAATACATCATTGGTCCTTGACCCAGTCACCAAAGTGCCTTCTTTCATTTCCAAATAGATGAGACTAAAATCCAAGGGTATATATATTTGTTACAATCATGCTGGACTCCAACGCAATTCCTAGGACTCAGAACTCCCCCAGTGTCACATCATTTACTTTTCTTCCCTGAATCACATGCTGTTCTTTTAATGTTTTGCCTCTGCACTACTCATATGGGTAGATACCCTATAGTAAATTTATGGGAGAATGTGGCTAAAAATCCCATAGAATTGGTAGACAAGGATAGGTTGCTATCTGTATCACTGGTGGGAAAATCCACATTGATGATACAACAGGATGGTTTTAGTATTTTGGTGGTCTGTACTTTTTAAAAAACTGATCTCCCTGAACTTTATGCTGTTTCCCCTATGTCCCAACTAGATTCCTCAAACCTTTGACAGAATACCATGAATATAAGTCTAAAATAAGGAGTTATTGTGTGATCCAGCCTTGCCAAAGAACATATTACTTTCTCTTTAGATCCAGGCATTTAAAATAGCTTACTTCTTATACTAACTAAATCCCAGGACCAAAACATGGTCCGCTGGTATATTCCAAATAATGCCTGCCCTGCCTAATTCATAGGGGTTCCAATGAGAACAAACTAAGCAATTTATATGAAAGAACTTTGACAAAAGCAACATACCATTATTGTTTTTTGTTAAAATATAGTTTCTTCACAGTCCTGACTAGGGAGTGAGAGGAACTAGAAGAGAGAGGGAGATAATGGAAGAAGTAAAAGACAAAAAGAGAGAGGCCTTGGGACAGGGAGGAAGGAAGTTAAGATTGGCAAGAGTCCCAGATAACCGATGGTCATACAAGATATTTGTAATTTTTCCTTCCCATAGGGCATAAATTTTGTTTCCAATGTCCTTGTCACACTTCATGACTCCCCAGCAGCACCCAATTTAATCCTCCAGAACTAATGTTACTTTCTGCACCAGATCATTAGACTGTTACTCCATTTGCAGTCTAACAAGAAAGTTCATCCCCTGCTTGTGATGTTCAGTTTTCACACTGACTAGACTGGAAGAGACTGAAAGGCCTGGTGCCACCTGATGGCTATTCACTGTGAACTTTTTGTCAAATAAACCTAGGACAGCTGTTTTCAGGCACTGATTTCTAGATCACAGATAACTATCACAATTACTCACCAGCATTAATATTATTCACAATTACCAAAGTTAACATAACTAACCATCTAGTAGAGGTTTCTCAGCTATGTGACCCAGGGCAAGTCACCTTAACACTGTTTGCCTCAGTTCCCTCATATGTAAAATGAGCTGGAGAAGGAAATGGCAAACAATCACAGTGTATTTACCAAGAAAACCCCAAATGGAGTCATGAAGACTTGGACAGGACTGAAAACAATTGAACAGCAACAACAGAGGTATCTTGGTCAAGACTGAAGGGAATACTGCAAGGAGCCTATACTTCTGGTTCCACTGTAAGAGATCCGTAAGAGGCAATGACAGGAAGAAGGAAGGCTGCTACAAGCGCCCCTTTGGGAACAACAGATCAGGAGAGAGAGAAGTTGAAATGATCAAGAAGAAGGAGGAGACCAGGTATATGGAAAATGAAAATTGAGATTAGCAGCAAAATCCCAGGAAATTGTGCTATTTCCTGGGACCAGTGACAATACTCACTTAACCCAGAGTGAATCTACAGGAAATGTCAGGGATACTAACACAGCAATCAAGCAAATACCCAAGAGAATTTAAAGGGCCACATAACAAGGACGAAACATCTGCCTGCTCCCAGCGTATCAGCACTGCTCTAGGATTTCTAACATCCTCTGTCTTCAAGAAAGGGTGAAATGCCACCACATTAGGGACAAAGACACTGAAACCTCCCTTCAGCTATTGTTGCCTGATTAACACCTGTTGCCATAATAGCAGCGGGCGATCATTTTGTTTTGTTTTGTTTAAAAAAAAAAAGGAAGCATCACAATTACAATGATAAATCATGAGACTAAAAACACAACAGAAATAATGATTTTCCCAATTAAAGAAAGAGGAATTAGCTGCTGAAGCCTGAGGAAAAAGCCAGAGTAATGATCTGAAATTTCTCAGCTTACCTCAAAGAGGGAGGTGAGGAGAGAGGGAGGGAGGGAGGCAGACAAACAGGGAGGGAGACTGAGGGAGAAGGAAATGGAGAGGGAAAGGAAGAGAGAATATGAGAATATTTCTGGCACTCTGTCTCATTTTAAAAATCTATCCTTTTCTTTTTTCTTCCCATTCTACCATCCCCCTCAAGAGAGAATGCATTGATTCAACTGGACTAAAATTCTTCACCTTTCCTCTCTTGGTTTCTAAATGAGAAGAATTAAAGTCTGAATCAATATCATACTCTACCCACTCTTTCTCTCCTCCTCCCAAACCCTGTTCTAGTCATCTCTGCTTTCCTTAGCTTATGAGACAGCTCATGGACTTCATGCACAGATACCCAGTGACAGTGGAGTGATAGGATGAGGTGATGAAGTAGAATGGAGAGATTGAAGGCGGATGATAAATTGACTTGTGATTAGTAACCGAAGATACCTCCAGACACATCTGTCAGCTGACACAGGCCTGCTCACCTGTTGTTCGCTTCATACTAAAATTACCTATTTTCTAACTGCTGAACCAATAACATCCCCCTCCCCCAACACACATCAGAGGTAGTAGGATGAAGTAGAAATAATATTGGCCTGGTTATAGTCCAGGATTGTAGTCCTGGATTATAGTCCAGGCTCTCCTATTTATTAGCATTCACAAGACTTTGTATAAACCACTCAACCTCCTAGAGTGTCTCTAAAATCTTTTCCAACTCTGAAGTTGTATCTGGTGAATTTCTGTTCTATGGAAACTTACTGAATACTCACAAGCTCTACAAATACTCCTACTTCTGACCTACTGTAGTCTTTCTTCTACTCACAAATAGGAATATTCCATTTAATGGGACTGTTTCCCTCAAATGATTCAGACCCCAAGGCCACCAGGTTGAGGAGATGTTTTCTCAGAGCCTCCTTCTAGAGGTCTTAAATAACCCTGTTGCTACCTGAAGTGAGAATCTGAGTGGAGGAAAAGTGACAGATTCAGCCTGGGGGTGGACCAGAGAAGGTAAAAGCTGTGGGTGGTGGGGACTGGGGGAGGAGGGGTGTGCTCTTAATCAGCAAAACCCAGATTAGAGGGAGAATGTAGGCAACCCCTGGAATTGTAGATGATTCATTTTTAAATAGTGTGGGAGGAAGGGTAAAGAGGAAAAACCAAAAGAAGAGGCAAACTCTGCTAATGGGGCTGGTGTACCACAGGGCAGCCAAAACGAACAAGCAGAGGCCCTCACTGGAAAAAAAAAAAGTTTTAGAGAGCTGCCTCCTGTCATGGAAAGGGCATAT